>NW_027193904.1:0-368983 GCF_032444005.1 Ranitomeya imitator | reverse complement strand
CCAATGCATAAAATGCATGGAGAAGTCATTTCGAATGACTGGTCCTCAGTGTTGTGAGAACGATGACTGGTTAAAATTTTTGGTGGTTTCTTGTTCAGTCCACAGGCCTACATCATGTGGCAAACCGGTGAGCATGTGGCTCTAATAATATAGGAGATACCTGAAAACATATCACACTTTTCATCATAGTGCTTTTACCAATGCATAAAATGCATGGAGAAGTCATTTCGAATGACTGGTCCTCAGTGTTGTGAGAACGATGACTGGTTAAAATTTTTGGTGGTTTCTTGTTCAGTCCATAGGCCTACATCATGTGGCAAACCGGTGAGCATGTGGCTCTATTAGTATAGGAGATACCTGAAAACATATCACACTTTTCATCATAGTGCTTTTACCAATGCATAAAATGCATGGAGAAGTCATTTCGAATGACTGGTCCTCAGTGTTGTGAGAACGATGACTGGTTAAAATTTTTGGTGGTTTCTTGTTCAGTCCATAGGCCTACATCATGTGGCAAACCGGTGAGCATGTGGCTCTATTAGTATAGGAGATACCTGAAAACATATCACACTTTTCATCATAGTGCTTTTACCAATGCATAAAATGCATGGAGAAGTCATTTCGAATGACTGGTCCTCAGTGTTGTGAGAACGATGACTGGTTAAAATTTTTGGTGGTTTCTTGTTCAGTCCATAGGCCTACATCATGTGGCAAACCGGTGAGCATGTGGCTCTATTAGTATAGGAGATACCTGAAAACATATCACACTTTTCATCATAGTGCTTTTACCAATGCATAAAATGCATGGAGAAGTCATTTCGAATGACTGGTCCTCAGTGTTGTGAGAACGATGACTGGTTAAAATTTTTGGTGGTTTCTTGTTCAGTCCATAGGCCTACATCATGTGGCAAACCGGTGAGCATGTGGCTCTATTAGTATAGGAGATACCTGAAAACATATCACACTTTTCATCATAGTGCTTTTACCAATGCATAAAATGCATGGAGAAGTCATTTCGAATGACTGGTCCTCAGTGTTGTGAGAACGATGACTGGTTAAAATTTTTGGTGGTTTCTTGTTCAGTCCATAGGCCTACATCATGTGGCAAACCGGTGAGCATGTGGCTCTATTAGTATAGGAGATACCTGAAAACATATCACACTTTTCATCATAGTGCTTTTACCAATGCATAAAATGCATGGAGAAGTCATTTCGAATGACTGGTCCTCAGTGTTGTGAGAACGATGACTGGTTAAAATTTTTGGTGGTTTCTTGTTCAGTCCACAGGCCCACATCATGTGGCAAACCGGTGAGCATGTGGCTCTATTAGTATAGGAGATACCTGAAAACATATCACACTTTTCATCATAGTGCTTTTACCAATGCATAAAATGCATGGAGAAGTCATTTCGAATGACTGGTCCTCAGTGTTGTGAGAACGATGACTGGTTAAAATTTTTGGTGGTTTCTTGTTCAGTCCATAGGCCCACATCATGTGGCAAACCGGTGAGCATGTGGCTCTATTAGTATAGGAGATACCTGAAAACATATCACACTTTTCATCATAGTGCTTTTACCAATGCATAAAATGCATGGAGAAGTAATTTCGAATGACTGGTCCTCAGTGTTGTGAGAACGATGACTGGTTAAAATTTTTGGTGGTTTCTTGTTCAGTCCATAGGCCTACATCATGTGGCAAACCGGTGGGCATGTGGCTCTATTAGTATAGGAGATACCTGAAAACATATCACACTTATGTATAGAGTGTAGGGTATAGAGTGTAGAGTGTAGGGTATAGAGTGTAGAGTGTAGGGTATAGAGTGTAGGGTATAGAGGGTATGATATAGAGTGTATGGTATAGAGTGTATGGTATAGAGTGTACGGTATAGAGTGTAGGGTATAGAGTGTAGAGTGTAGGGTATAGAGTGTAGGGTATAGAGTGTAGGGTATAGAGTGTAGGGTATAGAGTGTAGGGTGTAGAGTTTAGGGTATAGAGTGTAGCGTGTAGGGTATAGAGTGTATGGTATAGAGTGTAGAGTGTAGGGTATAGAGTGTATGGTATAGAGTGTAGGGTGTAGAATGTATGTTATCGAGTGTAGGGTATAGAGTGTATGGTATGGAGATTAGAGTGTAGGGCATATAGTGTATGGTATAGAGTGTATGGTATAGAGTGTAGGGTATAGAGTGTAGAGTGTAGGGTATAGAGTGTATGGTATAGAGTGTAGGGTATAGAGTGTAGAGTGTAGGGTATAGAGTGTAGGGTATAGAGTGTAGGATATAGCGTGTAGGGTATAGAGTGTAGGGTATAGAGTGTAGGGTATAAAGTGTAGAGTATAGGGTATAGAGTGAATGGTATAGAGTGTAGAGTGTATGGTATAGAGTGTATGGTATAGAGTGTAGGGTGTAGAATGTATGTTATAGAGTGTAGGGTATAGAGTGTATGGTATGGAGATTAGAGTGTAGGGCATAGAGTGTAGGGTATAGAGTGTATGGTATAGAGTGTAGGGTATAGAGTGTAGAGTGTAGGGTATAGAGTGTAGGGTATAGAGTGTAGGATATAGAGTGTATGGTATAGAGTGTAGGTTATAGAGTGTAGAGTGTAGGGTATAGAGTGTAGGGTATAGAGTGTATTGTAAAGAGTGTAAGGTATAGATTGTAAGGTATAGAGTGTATAGCGTAGAGTATAGAGTGTAGGGTATAGAGTGTATGGTGTAGAGTGTAGGGTATAGAGTGTATAGTGTAGGGTATAGAGTGTAGGGTATAGAGTGTAGAGTGTGGGGTATAGAGTGTATGGTATAGAGTGTATGGTGTAGAGTGTATGGTATAGAGTGTAGGGTATAGAGTGTATGGAATAGAGTGTAGGGTATAGAGTGTAGATTGTAGGGTATAGAGTGTAGGGTGTAGAGTGTAGATTATAGAGTGTAGGGTATAGATTGTAGGGTATAGAGTGTAGAGTGTAGGGTATAGAGTGTAGGGTATAGAGTGTATGGTATAGAGTGTAGAGTGTAGGGTATAGAGTGTATAGTGTAGGGTATAGAGTGTAGGGTATAGAGTGTATGGTATAGAGTGTAGGGAATAGAGTGTAGAGTGTATGGTATAGAGTGTAGGGTATAGAGTGTAGAGTGTAGGGTATAGAGTGTAGGGTATAGAGTGTAGGGTATAGAGTGTAGGGTGTAGAGTGTAGGGTATAGAGTGTAGGGTATAGAGTGTAGGGTATAGAGTGTAGAGTGTAGGGATTAGAGTGCAGGGTATAGAGTGTAGGGTATAGAGTGTAGAATGCACGGTATAGAGTGTAGGGTATAGAGTATAGACTGTAGGGTATAGAGTGTAGAGTGTAGAGTGTAGGGTATAGAGTGTAGAGTGTAGGGTATAGAGTGTAGGGTATAGAGTGTATGGAATAGAGTGTAGGGTATAGAGTGTAGAGTTTAGGGTATAGAGTGTAGGGTATAGAGCGTAGGGTGTAGGGTATAGAGTGTAGGGTATAGAGTGTAGGGTATAGAGTGTAGAGTGTAGGGTATAGAGTGTATGGTATAGAGTGTAGGGTGTAGAGTGTAGGGTATAGAGTGTAGAGTGTAGGGTATAGAGTGTAGGGTGTAGAGTGTAGAGTGTAGGGTATAGAAAGTAGGGTATAGAGTGTAAAGTGTATGGTATAGAGTGTAGGGGATAGAGTGTATGGTATAGAGTGTATGGTATAGAGTGTAGGGTAGAGAATGTAGGGTATAGAGTGTAGAGTGTAGGGTATATAGTGTAGGGTGTAGAGTGTAGGGTATAGAGTGTAGAGTGTATGGTATAGAGTGTAGGGGATAGAGTGTATGGTATAGAGTGTATGGTATAGAGTGTATGGTATAGATTGTAGGGTATAGAGTGTAGGATATCGAGTGTAGAGTGTAGGGTATAGAGTGTAGAGTGTAGGGTATAGAGTGTAGGGTATAGAGTGTAGGGTATAGAGTGTAGGGTATAGAGTGTAGAGTGTTGAGTGTAGGGTATAGAGTGTAGGGTATAGGGTGTAGGGTATAGAGTGTAGGGTGTAGAGTGTAGGGTATAGAGTGTAGGGTATAGAGTGTAGGGTATAGAGTGTAGGGTATAGCGTGTAGGGTATAGAGTGAAGGGTATAGAGTATAGGGTATAGAGTGTAGGGTATAAAGTGTAGAGTGTAGGGTGTAGAGTGTAGAGTGTAGGGTATAGAGTGTATGGTATAGAGTGTAGGGTATAGAGTGTAGGGTATAAAGTGTAGAGTGTAGGGTATAGAGTGTAGGGTATAGAGTGTAGGGTGTAGGGTATAGAGTGTAGGGTATAGAGTGTAGGGTATAGAGTGTATGGTATAGAGTGTAGGGTATAGAGTGTAGGGTATAAAGTGTAGAGTGTAGGGTATAGAGTGTAGGGTATAGAGTGTAGGGTATAGAATGTAGGGTATAGAGTGTAGAGTGTAGGGTATAGAGTGTAGTGTATAGAGTGTAGGGTATAAAGTGTAGAGTGTAGGGTATAGAGTGTAGGGTATAGAGTGTAGGGTATAGAGTGTAGAGTGTAGGGTATAGAGTGTAGGGTATAGAGTGTATGGTATAGAGTGTAGGGTATAGAGTGTAGAGTGTAGGGTATAGAGTGTAGGGTATACTGTGTAGAGTGTAGGGTATAGAGTGTAAGGTATAGAGGGTAGTGCATAGAGTGTATGGTGTAGAGTGTAGGGTATAGAGTGTAGGGTATAGAGTGTAGGGTATAGAGTGTAGAGTGTAGGGTATAGAGTGTATGGTATAGAGTGTAGGGTATAGAGTGTAGAGTGTAGGGTATAGAGTGTAGGGTATAGAGTGTAGGGTATAGAGTGTAGGGTATAGAGTGTAGGGTATAGAGTGTAGAGTGTAGGGTATAGAGTGTAGGGTATGGAGTGTAGGGTAAAGAGTGTAGGGTATAGAGTGTAGAGTGTAGGGATTAGAGTGTATGGTATAGAGTGTAGGGTATAGAGTGTAGAGTATAGGGTATAGAGTGTAGAGTATGGAGTGTAGAGTATAGAGTGTAGGTTATAGAGTGTAGAGTGTAGGGATTAGAGTGTAGGGCATAGAGTGTAGGGCATAGAGTGTATAGTGTAGGGTATAGAGTGTAGGGTATAGAGTATAGAGTGTAGGGTATAGAGTGTAGGGTATAGAGTGTAGAGTGTAGGGATTAGACTGTAGGGTATAGAGTGTAGGGTATAGAATGTATGGAATAGAGTATAGGGTATAGAGTATAGAGTGTAGGGTATAGAGTGTAGGGTATAGAGCGTAGGGTGTAGGGTATAGAGTGTAGGGTATAGAGCGTAGGGTGTAGGGTATAGAGTGTAGAATGTAGGGTCTAGAGTGTATGGTATAGAGTGTAGGGTATAGAGTGAAGGGTATAGAGTGTAGAGTGTAGGTATAGAGTGTATGGTATAGATTGTATGGTGTAGAGTGTATGGTATAGAGTTTAGGGTATAGAGTGTATGGTATAGAGTGTAGGGTATAGAGTGTAGAGTGTAGGGTATAGAGTGTAGGGTATAGAGTGTAGGGCATAGTGTGTAGGGTATAGATTGTAGGGTATAGAGTGTATAGTGTAGGGTATAGAGTGTAGGGTTTAGAGTGTATGGTATAGAGTGTAGGGAATAGAGTGTAGAGTGTATGGTATAGAGTGTAGGGTATAGAGTGTAGAGTGTAGGGTATAAAGTGTAGGGTATAGAGTGTAGGGTATAGAGTGTAGAGAGTAGGGTATAGAGTGTAGGGTATAAAGTGTAGGGTATAGAGTGTAGAGTGTAGGGATTAGAAAGTAGGTTATAGAGTGTAGGGTATAGAGTGTAGAATGTACGGTATAGAGTGTAGGGTATAGAGTATAGAGTGTAGGGTATAGAGTGTAGGGTATAGTGTGTAAAGTGTAGAGTATAGGGTATAGAGTGTAGAGTGTAGGGTATAGAGTGTAGGGTATAGAGTGTATGGAATAGAGTGTAGGGTATAGTGTGTAGAGTGTAGGGTATAGAGTGTAGGGTATAGAGCGTAGGGTGTAGGGTATAGAGTGTAGGGTATAGAGTGTAGGGTATAGAGTGTAGAGTGTAGGGTATAGAGTGTATGGTATAGAGTGTAGGGTGTAGAGTGTAGGGTATAGAGTGTAGAGTGTAGGGTATAGAGTGTAGAGTGTAGGGTATAGAGTGTAGAGTGTATGGGCTAGAGTGTAGGGGATAGAGTGTATGGTATAGAGTGTATGGTATAGAGTGTAGGGTATAGAGTGTAGGGTATAGAGTGTAGAGTGTAGGGTATAGAGTGTAGGGTATAGAGTGTAGAGTGTAGGGTATAGAGTGTAGGGTATAGAGTGTAGAGTGTATGGTATAGTGTGTATGGTATAGAGTGTATGATATAGATTGTAGGGTATAGAGTGTAGGGTATAGAGTGTAGAGTGTAGGGTATAGAGTGTAGAGTGTAGGGTATAGAGTGTAGGGTATAGAGTTTAGAGTGTAGGGTATACAGTGTAGGGTATAGAGTGTAGAGTGTATGGTATAGAGTGTAGGGGATAGAGTGTATGGTATAGAGTGTATGGTATAGAGTGTAGGGTATAGAGTGTAGGGTATAGAGTGTAGGTTATAGAGTGTAGGGTGTAGAGTGTATGTAGGGTATAGAGTGTAGGGTATAGGGTGTAGGGTATGGAGTGTAGGGTGTAGAATGTAGGGTATAGAGTGTAGGGTATAGAGTGTAGGGTATAGAGTGTAGGGTATAGCGTGTAGGGTATAGAGTGTAGGGTATAGAGTGTAGGGTATAGAGTGTAGGGGATAAAGTGTAGAGTGTAGGGTATAGAGTGTAGGGTATAGAGTGTAGAGTATAGAGTGTAAAGTGTAGAGTGTAGGGTGTAGAGTGTAGAGTGTAGGGTATAGAGTGTAGAGTGTAGGGTATAGAGTGTAGGGTATAGAGTGTATGGTATAGAGTGTAGGGTATAGAGTGTAGAGTGTAGGGTATATAGTGTAGGGTATAATGTGTAGAGTGTAGGGTATAGAGTGTACGGTATAGAGGGTAGGGTATATAGTGTATGGTGTATGGTGTAGAGTGTAGGGTATAGAGTGTAGGGTATAGAGTGTAGGGTATAGAGTGAATGGTATAGAGTGTAGGGTATAGAGTGTAAGCTATAAAGTGTAGGGTGAAGAGTGTAGGGTATAGAGTGTAGGGTATAGAGTGTAGGGTATAGAGTGTAGGGTATAGAGTGTAGGGTATAGAGTGTAGAGTGTAGGGTATAGAGTGTAGGGTATAGAGTGTAGAGTGTAGGGTATAGAGTGTAGGGTTTAAAGAGTAGGGTATAGAGTGTAGAGTGTAGGGTATAGAGTGTAGAGTGTAGGGTATAGAGTGTAAGATATAGAGTGTAGGTTATAGAGTGTAGGGTATAGAGTGTAGAGTGTAGGGTGTAGAGTATATGGTATAGAGTGTAGGGTATAGAGTGTAGAGTGTAGGGTATAAAGTGTAGAGAGTAGGGTATAGAGTGTAGGGTATAGAGTGTAGGTTATAGAGTGTAGGGTATAGAGTGTGGAGTGTAGGGTGTAGATTGTAGGTTATAGAGTGTAGAGTGTAGGGTATAAAGTGTAGAGAGTAGGGTATAGAGTGTAGGGTATAGAGTGTAGGTTATAGAGTGTAGGGTATAGAGTGTGGAGGGTAGGGTGTAGAGTGTAGGGTATAGAGTGTAAGGTATAGAGTGTACGGTATAAAGTGTATGTTATAGAGTGTAGGGTATAGAGTGTAGAGTGTAGGGTATAGAGTGTAGGGTATAGAGTGTAGGGTATAGAGTGTAGAGTGTAGGGTATAGAGTGTAGGGTTTAGAGTGTATGGTATAGAGTGTAGGGTATAGATTGTAGGGTGTAGAGTGTAGAGTGTAGGGTATAGAGTGTAGGGTATAGAGTGTATGGTATAGAGTGTAAAGTGTAGAGTGTATGGTATAGAGTGTAGAGTGTAGGGTATAGAGTGTAGGGTATAGAGTGTATGGAATAGAGTGTAGGGTATAGAGTGTTGAGTGTAGGGTATAGAGTGTAGGGTATAGAGCGTAGGGTGTAGGGTATAGAGTGTAGGGTATAGAGTGTAGGGTATAGAGTTTAGAGTGTAGGGTACAGGGTGTATGGTATAGAGTGTAGGGTGTATGGTATAGAGTGCAGGGGATAGAGTGTAGAGTGTGAGGTATAGAGTGTAGGGTATAGAGTGTATGGTATAGAGAGTATGGTATAGATTGTAATGTATAGAGTGTAGGGTATAGAGTGTAGAGTGTAGGGTATAGAGTGTAGGGTTTAGAGTGTATGGTATAGAGTGTAGGGTATAGATTGTAGGGTGTAGAGTGTAGAGTGTAGGGTATAGAGTGTAGGGTATAGAGTGTATGGTATAGAGTGTAAAGTGTAGAGTGTATGGTATAGAGTGTAGAGTGTAGGGTATAGAGTGTAGGGTATAGAGTGTATGGAATAGAGTGTAGGGTATAGAGTGTTGAGTGTAGGGTATAGAGTGTAGGGTATAGAGCGTAGGGTGTAGGGTATAGAGTGTAGGGTATAGAGTGTAGGGTATAGAGTTTAGAGTGTAGGGTACAGGGTGTATGGTATAGAGTGTAGGGTGTATGGTATAGAGTGCAGGGGATAGAGTGTAGAGTGTGAGGTATAGAGTGTAGGGTATAGAGTGTATGGTATAGAGAGTATGGTATAGATTGTAATGTATAGAGTGTAGGGTATAGAGTGTAGAGTGTAGGGTATAGAGTGTAGAGTGTAGGGTATAGAGTGTAGGGTATAGAGGGTATGATATAGAGTGTATGGTATAGAGTGTATGGTATAGAGTGTACGGTATAGAGTGTAGGGTATAGAGTGTAGAGTGTAGGGTATAGAGTGTAGGGTATAGAGTGTAGGGTATAGAGTGTAGGGTATAGAGTGTAGGGTGTAGAGTTTAGGGTATAGAGTGTAGCGTGTAGGGTATAGAGTGTATGGTATAGAGTGTAGAGTGTAGGGTATAGAGTGTATGGTATAGAGTGTAGGGTGTAGAATGTATGTTATAGAGTGTAGGGTATAGAGTGTATGGTATGGAGATTAGAGTGTAGGGCATATAGTGTATGGTATAGAGTGTATGGTATAGCGTGTAGGGTATAGAGTGTAGAGTGTAGGGTATAGAGTGTATGGTATAGAGTGTAGGGTATAGAGTGTAGAGTGTAGGGTATAGAGTGTAGGGTATAGAGTGTAGGATATAGCGTGTAGGGTATAGAGTGTAGGGTATAGATTGTAGGGTATAGAGTGTAGGGTATAAAGTGTAGAGTGTAGGGTATAGAGTGAATGGTATAGAGTGTAGAGTGTATGGTATAGAGTGTATGGTATAGAGTGTAGGGTGTAGAATGTATGTTATAGAGTGTAGGGTATAGAGTGTATGGTATGGAGATTAGAGTGTAGGGCATAGAGTGTAGGGTATAGAGTGTATGGTATAGAGTGTAGGGTATAGAGTGTAGAGTGTAGGGTATAGAGTGTAGGGTATAGAGTGTAGGATATAGAGTGTATGGTATAGAGTGTAGGTTATAGAGTGTAGAGTGTAGGGTATAGAGTGTAGGGTATAGAGTGTATAGTGTAGGGTATAGAGTGTAGGGTATAGAGTGTAGAGTGTGGGGTATAGAGTGTATGGTATAGAGTGTATGGTGTAGAGTGTATGGTATAGAGTGTAGGGTATAGAGTGTATGGAATAGAGTGTAGGGTATAGAGTGTAGATTGTAGGGTATAGAGTGTAGGGTGTAGAGTGTAGGGTATAGAGTGTAGGGTATATATTGTAGGGTATAGAGTGTAGAGTGTAGGGTATAGAGTGTAGGGTATAGCGTGTATGGTATAGAGTGTAGAGTGTAGGGTATAGAGTGTATAGTGTAGGGTATAGAGTGTAGGGTATAGAGTGTATGGTATAGAGTGTAGGGAATAGAGTGTAGAGTGTATGGTATAGAGTGTAGGGTATAGAGTGTAGAGTGTAGGGTATAGAGTGTAGGGTATAGAGTGTAGGGTATAGAGTGTAGGGTGTAGAGTGTAGGGTATAGAGTGTAGGGTATAGAGTGTAGGGTATAGAGTGTAGAGTGTAGGGATTAGAGTGCAGGGTATAGAGTGTAGGGTATAGAGTGTAGAATGCACGGTATAGAGTGTAGGGTATAGAGTATAGAGTGTAGGGTATAGAGTGTAAAGTGTAGAGTGTAGGGTATAGAGTGTAGAGTGTAGGGTATAGAGTGTAGGGTATAGAGTGTATGGAATAGAGTGTAGGGTATAGAGTGTAGAGTTTAGGGTATAGAGTGTAGGGTATAGAGCGTAGGGTGTAGGGTATAGAGTGTAGGGTATAGAGTGTAGGGTATAGAGTGTAGAGTGTAGGGTATAGAGTGTATGGTATAGAGTGTAGGGTGTAGAGTGTAGGGTATAGAGTGTAGAGTGTAGGGTATAGAGTGTAGGGTGTAGAGTGTAGAGTGTAGGGTATAGAAAGTAGGGTACAGAGTGTAAAGTGTATGGTATAGAGTGTAGGGGATAGAGTGTATGGTATAGAGTGTATGGTATAGAGTGTAGGGTAGAGAATGTAGGGTATAGAGTGTAGGGTATATAGTGTAGGGTGTAGAGTGTAGGGTATAGAGTGTAGAGTGTATGGTATAGAGTGTAGGGGATAGAGTGTATGGTATAGAGTGTATGGTATAGAGTGTATGGTATAGATTGTAGGGTATAGAGTGTAGGATATCGAGTGTAGAGTGTAGGGTATAGAGTGTAGAGTGTAGGGTATAGAGTGTAGGGTATAGAGTGTAGGGTATAGAGTGTAGGGTATAGAGTGTAGAGTGTTGAGTGTAGGGTATAGAGTGTATGGTATAGAGTGTAGGGTGTAGAATGTATGTTATAGAGTGTAGGGTATAGAGTGTATGGTATGGAGATTAGAGTGTAGGGCATAGAGTGTAGGGTATAGAGTGTATGGTATAGAGTGTAGGGTATAGAGTGTAGAGTGTAGGGTATAGAGTGTAGGGTATAGAGTGTAGGATATAGAGTGTATGGTATAGAGTGTAGGTTATAGAGTGTAGAGTGTAGGGTATAGAGTGTAGGGTATAGAGTGTATAGTGTAGGGTATAGAGTGTAGGGTATAGAGTGTAGAGTGTGGGGTATAGAGTGTATGGTATAGAGTGTATGGTGTAGAGTGTATGGTATAGAGTGTAGGGTATAGAGTGTATGGAATAGAGTGTAGGGTATAGAGTGTAGATTGTAGGGTATAGAGTGTAGGGTGTAGAGTGTAGGGTATAGAGTGTAGGGTATATATTGTAGGGTATAGAGTGTAGAGTGTAGGGTATAGAGTGTAGGGTATAGCGTGTATGGTATAGAGTGTAGAGTGTAGGGTATAGAGTGTATAGTGTAGGGTATAGAGTGTAGGGTATAGAGTGTATGGTATAGAGTGTAGGGAATAGAGTGTAGAGTGTATGGTATAGAGTGTAGGGTATAGAGTGTAGAGTGTAGGGTATAGAGTGTAGGGTATAGAGTGTAGGGTATAGAGTGTAGGGTGTAGAGTGTAGGGTATAGAGTGTAGGGTATAGAGTGTAGGGTATAGAGTGTAGAGTGTAGGGATTAGAGTGCAGGGTATAGAGTGTAGGGTATAGAGTGTAGAATGCACGGTATAGAGTGTAGGGTATAGAGTATAGAGTGTAGGGTATAGAGTGTAAAGTGTAGAGTGTAGGGTATAGAGTGTAGAGTGTAGGGTATAGAGTGTAGGGTATAGAGTGTATGGAATAGAGTGTAGGGTATAGAGTGTAGAGTTTAGGGTATAGAGTGTAGGGTATAGAGCGTAGGGTGTAGGGTATAGAGTGTAGGGTATAGAGTGTAGGGTATAGAGTGTAGAGTGTAGGGTATAGAGTGTATGGTGTAGAGTGTAGGGTGTAGAGTGTAGGGTATAGAGTGTAGAGTGTAGGGTATAGAGTGTAGGGTGTAGAGTGTAGAGTGTAGGGTATAGAAAGTAGGGTACAGAGTGTAAAGTGTATGGTATAGAGTGTAGGGGATAGAGTGTATGGTATAGAGTGTATGGTATAGAGTGTAGGGTAGAGAATGTAGGGTATAGAGTGTAGGGTATATAGTGTAGGGTGTAGAGTGTAGGGTATAGAGTGTAGAGTGTATGGTATAGAGTGTAGGGGATAGAGTGTATGGTATAGAGTGTATGGTATAGAGTGTATGGTATAGATTGTAGGGTATAGAGTGTAGGATATCGAGTGTAGAGTGTAGGGTATAGAGTGTAGAGTGTAGGGTATAGAGTGTAGGGTATAGAGTGTAGGGTATAGAGTGTAGGGTATAGAGTGTAGAGTGTTGAGTGTAGGGTATAGAGTGTAGGGTATAGGGTGTAGGGTATAGAGTGTAGGGTGTAGAGTGTAGGGTATAGAGTGTAGGGTATAGAGTGTAGGGTATAGAGTGTAGGGTATAGCGTGTAGGGTATAGAGTGAAGGGTATAGAGTGTAGGGTATAGAGTGTAGGGTATAAAGTGTAGAGTGTAGGGTGTAGAGTGTAGAGTGTAGGGTATAGAGTGGAGGGTATAGAGTGTAGGGTATAGAGTGTAGGGTATAAAGTGTAGAGTGTAGGGTATAGAGTGTAGGGTATAGAGTGTAGAGTGTAGGGTATAGAGTGTAGGGTATAGAGTGTAGGGTATAGAGTGTATGGTATAGAGTGTAGGGTATAGAGTGTAGGGTATAAAGTGTAGAGTGTAGGGTATAGAGTGTAGGGTATAGAGTGTAGGGTATAGAATGTAGGGTATAGAGTGTAGAGTGTAGGGTATAGAGTGTAGGGTATAGAGTGTAGGGTATAAAGTGTAGAGTGTAGGGTATAGAGTGTAGGGTATAGAGTGTAGGGTATAGAGTGTAGAGTGTAGGGTATAGAGTGTAGGGTATAGAGTGTATGGTATAGAGTGTAGGGTATAGAGTGTAGAGTGTAGGGTATAGAGTGTAGGGTATACTGTGTAGAGTGTAGGGTATAGAGTGTA
This sequence comes from Ranitomeya imitator, assembly GCF_032444005.1. Taxonomy (NCBI): domain Eukaryota; kingdom Metazoa; phylum Chordata; class Amphibia; order Anura; family Dendrobatidae; genus Ranitomeya; species Ranitomeya imitator. The sequence continues at coordinate 356,039 of NW_027193904.1, read as the reverse complement.
AGGTATAGAGGGTAGTGCATAGAGTGTATGGTGTAGAGTGTAGGGTATAGAGTGTAGGGTATAGAGTGTAGGGTATAGAGTGTAGAGTGTAGGGTATAGAGTGTATGGTATAGAGTGTAGGGTATAGAGTGTAGAGTGTAGGGTATAGAGTGTAGGGTATAGAGTGTAGGGTATAGAGTGTAGGGTATAGAGTGTAGAGTGTAGGGATTAGAGTGTATGGTATAGAGTGTAGGGTATAGAGTGTAGAGTATAGGGTATAGAGTGTAGAGTATGGAGTGTAGAGTATAGAGTGTAGGTTATAGAGTGTAGAGTGTAGGGATTAGAGTGTAGGGCATAGAGTGTAGGGCATAGAGTATAGAGTGTAGGGTATAGAGTGTAGGGTATAGAGTGTAGAGTGTAGGGATTAGACTGTAGGGTATAGAGTGTAGGGTATAGAATGTATGGAATAGAGTATAGGGTATAGAGTATAGAGTGTAGGGTATAGAGTGTAGGGTATAGAGCGTAGGGTGTAGGGTATAGAGTGTAGGGTATAGAGTGTAGGGTATAGAGTGTACAATGTAGGGTCTAGAGTGTATGGTATAGAGTGTAGGGTATAGAGTGAAGGGTATAGAGTGTAGAGTGTAGGTATAGAGTGTATGGTATAGATTGTATGGTGTAGAGTGTATGGTATAGAGTTTAGGGTATAGAGTGTATGGTATAGAGTGTAGGGTATAGAGTGTAGAGTGTAGGGTATAGAGTGTAGGGTATAGAGTGTAGGGCATAGTGTGTAGGGTATAGATTGTAGGGTATAGAGTGTATAGTGTAGGGTATAGAGTGTAGGGTTTAGAGTGTATGGTATAGAGTGTAGGGAATAGAGTGTAGAGTGTATGGTATAGAGTGTAGGGTATAGAGTGTAGAGTGTAGGGTATAAAGTGTAGGGTATAGAGTGTAGGGTATAGAGTGTAGAGAGTAGGGTATAGAGTGTAGGGTATAAAGTGTAGGGTATAGAGTGTAGAGTGTAGGGATTAGAAAGTAGGTTATAGAGTGTAGGGTATAGAGTGTAGAATGTACGGTATAGAGTGTAGGGTATAGAGTATAGAGTGTAGGGTATAGAGTGTAGGGTATAGTGTGTAAAGTGTAGAGTGTAGGGTATAGAGTGTAGAGTGTAGGGTATAGAGTGTAGGGTATAGAGTGTATGGAATAGAGTGTAGGGTATAGTGTGTAGAGTGTAGGGTATAGAGTGTAGGGTATAGAGCGTAGGGTGTAGGGTATAGAGTGTAGGGTATAGAGTGTAGGGTATAGAGTGTAGAGTGTAGGGTATAGAGTGTATGGTATAGAGTGTAGGGTGTAGAGTGTAGGGTATAGAGTGTAGAGTGTAGGGTATAGAGTGTAGAGTGTAGGGTATAGAGTGTAGAGTGTATGGGCTAGAGTGTAGGGGATAGAGTGTATGGTATAGAGTGTATGGTATAGAGTGTAGGGTATAGAGTGTAGGGTATAGAGTGTAGAGTGTAGGGTATAGAGTGTAGGGTATAGAGTGTAGAGTGTAGGGTATAGAGTGTAGGGTATAGAGTGTAGAGTGTATGGTATAGTGTGTATGGTATAGAGTGTATGATATAGATTGTAGGGTATAGAGTGTAGGGTATAGAGTGTAGAGTGTAGGGTATAGAGTGTAGAGTGTAGGGTATAGAGTGTAGGGTATAGAGTTTAGAGTGTAGGGTATACAGTGTAGGGTATAGAGTGTAGAGTGTATGGTATAGAGTGTAGGGGATAGAGTGTATGGTATAGAGTGTATGGTATAGAGTGTAGGGTATAGAGTGTAGGGTATAGAGTGTAGAGTGTAGGGTATAGAGTGTAGGGTATAGAGTGTAGGGTATAGAGTGTAGGGTGTAGAGTGTATGTAGGGTATAGAGTGTAGGGTATAGGGTGTAGGGTATGGAGTGTAGGGTGTAGAATGTAGGGTATAGAGTGTAGGGTATAGAGTGTAGGGTATAGAGTGTAGGGTATAGCGTGTAGGGTATAGAGTGTAGGGTATAGAGTGTAGGGTATAGAGTGTAGGGGATAAAGTGTAGAGTGTAGGGTATAGAGTGTAGAGTATAGAGTGTAAAGTGTAGAGTGTAGGGTGTAGAGTGTAGAGTGTAGGGTATAGAGTGTAGAGTGTAGGGTATAGAGTGTAGGGTATAGAGTGTATGGTATAGAGTGTAGGGTATAGAGTGTAGAGTGTAGGGTATATAGTGTAGGGTATAATGTGTAGAGTGTAGGGTATAGAGTGTACGGTATAGAGGGTAGGGTATATAGTGTATGGTGTATGGTGTAGAGTGTAGGGTATAGAGTGTAGGGTATAGAGTGTAGGGTATAGAGTGAATGGTATAGAGTGTAGGGTATAGAGTGTAAGCTATAAAGTGTAGGGTGAAGAGTGTAGGGTATAGAGTGTAGGGTATAGAGTGTAGGGTATAGAGTGTAGGGTATAGAGTGTAGGGTATAGAGTGTAGAGTGTAGGGTATAGAGTGTAGGGTATAGAGTGTAGAGTGTAGGGTATAGAGTGTAGGGTTTAAAGAGTAGGGTATAGAGTGTAGAGTGTAGGGTATAGAGTGTAGAGTGTAGGGTATAGAGTGTAGGGTATAGAGTGTAGAGTGTAGGGTATAGAGTGTAGGGTATAGAGTGTAGAGTGTAGGGTGTAGAGTATAGGGTATAGAGTGTAGGGTATAGAGTGTAGAGTGTAGGGTATAAAGTGTAGAGAGTAGGGTATAGAGTGTAGGGTATAGAGTGTAGGTTATAGAGTGTAGGGTATAGAGTGTGGAGTGTAGGGTGTAGATTGTAGGTTATAGAGTGTAGAGTGTAGGGTATAAAGTGTAGAGAGTAGGGTATAGAGTGTAGGGTATAGAGTGTAGGTTATAGAGTGTAGGGTATAGAGTGTGGAGGGTAGGGTGTAGAGTGTAGGGTATAGAGTGTAAGGTATAGAGTGTACGGTATAAAGTGTATGTTATAGAGTGTAGGGTATAGAGTGTAGAGTGTAGGGTATAGAGTGTAGGGTATAGAGTGTAGGGTATATAGTGTAGAGTGTAGGGTATAGAGTGTAGGGTTTAGAGTGTATGGTATAGAGTGTAGGGTATAGATTGTAGGGTGTAGAGTGTAGAGTGTAGGGTATAGAGTGTAGGGTATAGAGTGTATGGTATAGAGTGTAGAGTGTAGGGTATAGAGTGTATATTGTAGGGTAAAAAGTGTAGGGTATAGAGAGTATGGTATAGAGTGTAGGGAATAGAGTGTAGAGTGTAGGGTATAGAGTGTAGGGTATAGAGTGTGGAGTGTAGGGTATAAAGTGTAGAGAGTAGGGTAAAGAGTGTAGGGTATAGAGTGTAGGTTATAGAGTGTAGGGCATAGAGTGTAGGGTATAGAGTGTATGGTATAGAGTGTAGGGTATAGAGTGTAGAGTGTAGGGTATAGAGTGTAGGGTATAGAGTGTAGGATATAGAGTGTATGGTATAGAGTGTAGGTTATAGAGTGTAGAGTGTAGGGTATAGAGTGTAGGGTATAGAGTGTAGGGTAAAGAGTGTAAGGTATAGATTGTAAGGTATAGAGTGTATAGCGTAGAGTATAGAGTGTAGGGTATAGAGTGTATGGTGTAGAGTGTAGGGTATAGAGTGTATAGTGTAGGGTATAGAGTGTAGGGTATAGAGTGTATAGTATAGAGTGTAGTGTATAGAGTGTAGGGTATAGAGTGTAGAGTGTGGGGTATAGAGTGTATGGTATAGAGTGTATGGTGTAGAGTGTATGGTATAGAGTGTAGGGTATAGAGTGTATTTTATAGAGTGTAGGGTATAGAGTGTAGATTGTAGGGTATAGAGTGTAGGGTGTAGAGTGTAGGGTATAGAGTGTAGGGTATAGATTGTAGGGTATAGAGTGTAGAGTGTAGGGTATAGAGTGTAGGGTATAGAGTGTATGGTATAGAGTGTAGAGTGTAGGGTATAGAGTATATAGTGTAGGGTATAGAGTGTAGGGTATAGAGTGTATGGTATAGAGTGTAGGGAATAGAGTGTAGCGTGTATGGTATAGAGTGTAGGGTATAGAGTGTAGAGTGTAGGGTATAGAGTGTAGGGTATAGAGTGTAGGGTATAGAGTGTAGGGTGTAGAGTGTAGGGTATAGAGTGTAGGGTATAGAGTGTAGGGTATAGAGTGTAGAGTGTAGGGATTAGAATGTAGGGTATAGAGTGTAGGGTATAGAGTGTAGAATGTACGGTATAGAGTGTAGGGTATAGAGTATAGAGTGTAGGGTATAGAGTGTAAAGTGTAGAGTGTAGGGTATAGAGTGTAGAGTGTAGGGTATAGAGTGTAGGGTATAGAATGTATGGAATAGAGTGTAGGGTATAGAGTGTAGAGTGTAGGGTATAGAGTGTAGGGTATAGAGTGTAGGGTATAGAGTGTAGATTGTAGGGTATAGAGTGTATGGTATAGAGTGTAGGGTGTAGAGTGTAGGGTATAGAGTGTAGAGTGTAGGGTATAGAGTGTAGAGTGTAGGGTATAGAGTGTAGAGTGTAGGGTATAGAGTGTAGGGTATAGAGCGTAAAGTGTATGGTATAGAGTGTAGGGGATAGAGTGTATGGTATAGAGTGTATGGTATAGAGTGTAGGGTAGAGAATGTAGGGTATAGAGTGTAGGGTGTATAGTGTAGGGTATAGAGTGTAGAGTGTATGGTATAGAGTGTAGGGGATAGAGTGTATGGTATAGAGTGTATGGTATAGAGTGTATGATATAGATTGTAGGGTATAGAGTGTAGGGTATCGAGTGTAGAGTGTAGGGTATAGAGTGTAGAGTGTAGGGTATAGAGTGTAGGGTATAGAGTGTAGGGTATAGAGTGTAGGGTGTTGAGTTTAGGGTATAGAGTGTAGGGTATAGGGTGTAGGGTGTAGAGTGTAGGGTGTAGAGTGTAGGGTATAGAGTGTAGGGTATAGAGTGTAGGGTATAGCGTGTAGGGTATAGAGTGAAGGGTATAGAGTGTAGGGTATAGAGTGTAGGGTATAAAGTGTAGAGTGTAGGGTGTAGAGTGTAGAGTATAGAGTGGAGGGTATAGAGTGTAGGGTATAGAGTGTAGGGTATAAAGTGTAGAGTGTAGGGTATAGAGTGTAGGGTATAGAGTGTAGGGTATAGAGTGTAGAGTGTAGGGTATAGAGTGTAGGGTATAGAGTGTAGGGTACAGAGTGTATGGTATAGAGTGTAGGGTATAGAGTGTAGGGTATTAAGTGTAGAGTGTAGGGTATAGAGTGTAGGGTATAGAGTGTAGGGTATAGAATGTAGAGTATAGAGTGTAGGGTATAGAGTGTAGAGTGTAGGGTATAGAGTGTAGGGTATAGAGTGTAGGGTATAGAGTGTAGGGTATAGAGTGTAGGGTATAAAGTGTAGAGTGTAGGGTATAGAGTGTAGGGTATAGAGTGTAGGGTATAGAGTGTAGAGTGTAGGGTATAGAGTGTAGGGTATAGAGTGTATGGTATAGAGTGTAGGGTATAGAGTGTAGAGTGTAGGGTATAGAGTGTAGGGTATACTGTGTAGAGTGTAGGGTATAGAGTGTAAGGTATAGAGGGTAGGGTATAGAGTGTATGGTGTAGAGTGTAGGGTATAGAGTGTAGGGTATTGAGTGTAGGGTATAGAGTGTATGGTATAGAGTTTAGGGTATAGAGTGTAGGGTATAGAGTGTAAGCTATAAAGTGTAGGGTGTAGAGTGTCGGGTATAGAGTGTAGGGTATAGAGTGTAGAGTATAGAGTGTAGGGTATAGAGTGTAGGGTATAGAGTGTAGAGTGTAGGGTATAGAGTGTAGGGTATAGAGTGTAGAGTGTAGGGTATAGAGTGTAGGGTTTAGAGAGTAGGGTATAGAGTGTAGAGTGTAGGGTATTGAGTGTAGAGTGTAGGGTATAGAGTGTAGGGTATAGAGTGTAGAGTGTAGGGTATAGAGTGTAGGGTTTAGAGAGTTGGGTATAGAGTGTAGAGTGTAGGGTATAGAGTATAGAGTGTAGGGTATAGAGTGTAGAGTGTAGGGTATAGAGTGTAGGGTATAGAGTGTAGAGTGTAGGGTATAGAGTGTAGTGTATAGATTGTAGGGTATAGAGTGTAGATTGTAGGGTATAGAGTGTAGGGTATAGAGTGTATGGTATAGAGTGTAGGGAATAGAGTGTAGGCTATAGAGTGTATGATATAGAGTGTAGGGTATAGAGTGTATGGTATAGAGTGTAGGGTATAGATTGTAGGGTATAGAGTGTAGGGTATAGAGTGTATGGTATAGAGTGTATGGTATAGATTGTAGAGTGTAGGGTATAGAGTGTAGGGTATAGAGTGTAGGGTATAGAGTGTAGATTGTAGGGTATAGAGTGTATGGTATAGAGTGTAGGGTGTAGAGTGTAGGGTATAGAGTGTAGAGTGTAGGGTATAGAGTGTAGAGTGTAGGGTATAGAGTGTAGAGTGTAGGGTATAGAGTGTAGGGTATAGAGCGTAAAGTGTATGGTATAGAGTGTAGGGGATAGAGTGTATGGTATAGAGTGTATGGTATAGAGTGTAGGGTAGAGAATGTAGGGTATAGAGTGTAGGGTGTATAGTGTAGGGTATAGAGTGTAGAGTGTATGGTATAGAGTGTAGGGGATAGAGTGTATGGTATAGAGTGTATGGTATAGAGTGTATGATATAGATTGTAGGGTATAGAGTGTAGGGTATCGAGTGTAGAGTGTAGGGTATAGAGTGTAGAGTGTAGGGTATAGAGTGTAGGGTATAGAGTGTAGGGTATAGAGTGTAGGGTGTTGAGTTTAGGGTATAGAGTGTAGGGTATAGGGTGTAGGGTGTAGAGTGTAGGGTGTAGAGTGTAGGGTATAGAGTGTAGGGTATAGAGTGTAGGGTATAGCGTGTAGGGTATAGAGTGAAGGGTATAGAGTGTAGGGTATAGAGTGTAGGGTATAAAGTGTAGAGTGTAGGGTGTAGAGTGTAGAGTATAGAGTGGAGGGTATAGAGTGTAGGGTATAGAGTGTAGGGTATAAAGTGTAGAGTGTAGGGTATAGAGTGTAGGGTATAGAGTGTAGGGTATAGAGTGTAGAGTGTAGGGTATAGAGTGTAGGGTATAGAGTGTAGGGTACAGAGTGTATGGTATAGAGTGTAGGGTATAGAGTGTAGGGTATTAAGTGTAGAGTGTAGGGTATAGAGTGTAGGGTATAGAGTGTAGGGTATAGAGTGTAGAGTATAGAGTGTAGGGTATAGAGTGTAGAGTGTAGGGTATAGAGTGTAGGGTATAGAGTGTAGGGTATAGAGTGTAGGGTATAGAGTGTAGGGTATAAAGTGTAGAGTGTAGGGTATAGAGTGTAGGGTATAGAGTGTAGGGTATAGAGTGTAGAGTGTAGGGTATAGAGTGTAGGGTATAGAGTGTATGGTATAGAGTGTAGGGTATAGAGTGTAGAGTGTAGGGTATAGAGTGTAGGGTATACTGTGTAGAGTGTAGGGTATAGAGTGTAAGGTATAGAGGGTAGGGTATAGAGTGTATGGTGTAGAGTGTAGGGTATAGAGTGTAGGGTATTGAGTGTAGGGTATAGAGTGTATGGTATAGAGTTTAGGGTATAGAGTGTAGGGTATAGAGTGTAAGCTATAAAGTGTAGGGTGTAGAGTGTCGGGTATAGAGTGTAGGGTATAGAGTGTAGAGTATAGAGTGTAGGGTATAGAGTGTAGGGTATAGAGTGTAGAGTGTAGGGTATAGAGTGTAGGGTATAGAGTGTAGAGTGTAGGGTATAGAGTGTAGGGTTTAGAGAGTAGGGTATAGAGTGTAGAGTGTAGGGTATTGAGTGTAGAGTGTAGGGTATAGAGTGTAGGGTATAGAGTGTAGAGTGTAGGGTATAGAGTGTAGGGTTTAGAGAGTTGGGTATAGAGTGTAGAGTGTAGGGTATAGAGTATAGAGTGTAGGGTATAGAGTGTAGAGTGTAGGGTATAGAGTGTAGGGTATAGAGTGTAGAGTGTAGGGTATAGAGTGTAGTGTATAGATTGTAGGGTATAGAGTGTAGATTGTAGGGTATAGAGTGTAGGGTATAGAGTGTATGGTATAGAGTGTAGGGAATAGAGTGTAGGCTATAGAGTGTATGATATAGAGTGTAGGGTATAGAGTGTATGGTATAGAGTGTAGGGTATAGATTGTAGGGTATAGAGTGTAGGGTATAGAGTGTATGGTATAGAGTGTATGGTATAGATTGTAGGGTATAGAGTGTAGGGTATAGAGTGTAGGGTATAGAGCGTAAAGTGTATGGTATAGAGTGTAGGGGATAGAGTGTATGGTATAGAGTGTATGGTATAGAGTGTAGGGTAGAGAATGTAGGGTATAGAGTGTAGTGTGTATAGTGTAGGGTATAGAGTGTAGAGTGTATGGTATAGAGTGTAGGGGAGAGAGTGTATGGTATAGAGTGTATGGTATAGAGTGTATGATATAGATTGTAGGGTATAGAGTGTAGGGTATCGAGTGTAGAGTGTAGGGTATAGAGTGTAGAGTGTAGGGTATAGAGTGTAGGGTATAGAGTGTAGGGTATAGAGTGTAGGGTGTTGAGTTTAGGGTATAGAGTGTAGGGTATAGGGTGTAGGGTATAGAGTGTAGGGTGTAGAGTGTAGGGTATAGAGTGTAGGGTATAGAGTGTAGGGTATAGAGTGTAGGGTATAGCGTGTAGGGTATAGAGTGAAGGGTATAGAGTGTAGGGTATAGAGTGTAGGGTATAAAGTGTAGAGTGTAGGGTGTAGAGTGTAGAGTATAGAGTGGAGGGTATAGAGTGTAGGGTATAGAGTGTAGGGTATAAAGTGTAGAGTGTAGGGTATAGAGTGTAGGGTATAGAGTGTAGGGTATAGAGTGTAGAGTGTAGGGTATAGAGTGTAGGGTATAGAGTGTAGGGTACAGGGTGTATGGTATAGAGTGTAGGGTATAGAGTGTAGGGTATTAAGTGTAGAGTGTAGGGTATAGAGTGTAGGGTATAGAGTGTAGGGTATAGAGTGTAGGGTATAGAGTGTAGGGTATAGAGTGTAGAGTGTAGGGTATAGAGTGTAGGGTATAGAGTGTAGGGTATAGAGTGTAGGGTATAGAGTGTAGGGTATAAAGTGTAGAGTGTAGGGTATAGAGTGTAGGGTATAGAGTGTAGGGTATAGAGTGTAGAGTGTAGGGTATAGAGTGTAGGGTATAGAGTGTATGGTATAGAGTGTAGGGTATAGAGTGTAGAGTGTAGGGTATAGAGTGTAGGGTATACTGTGTAGAGTGTAGGGTATAGAGTGTAAGGTATAGAGGGTAGGGTATAGAGTGTATGGTGTAGAGTGTAGGGTATAGAGTGTAGGGTATTGAGTGTAGGGTATAGAGTGTATGGTATAGAGTTTAGGGTATAGAGTGTAGGGTATAGAGTGTAAGCTATAAAGTGTAGGGTGTAGAGTGTCGGGTATAGAGTGTAGGGTATAGAGTGTAGAGTATAGAGTGTAGGGTATAGAGTGTAGGGTATAGAGTGTAGAGTGTAGGGTATAGAGTGTAGGGTATAGAGTGTAGAGTGTAGGGTATAGAGTGTAGGGTTTAGAGAGTAGGGTATAGAGTGTAGAGTGTAGGGTATTGAGTGTAGAGTGTAGGGTATAGAGTGTAGGGTATAGAGTGTAGAGTGTAGGGTATAGAGTGTAGGGTTTAGAGAGTTGGGTATAGAGTGTAGAGTGTAGGGTATAGAGTATATAGTGTAGGGTATAGAGTGTAGAGTGTAGGGTATAGAGTGTAGGGTATAGAGTGTAGAGTGTAGGGTATAGAATGTAGTGTATAGATTGTAGGGTATAGAGTGTAGATTGTAGGGTATAGAGTGTAGGGTATAGAGTGTATGGTATAGAGTGTAGGGAATAGAGTGTAGGCTATAGAGTGTATGATATAGAGTGTAGGGTATAGAGTGTATGGTATAGAGTGTAGGGTATAGATTGTAGGGTATAGAGTGTAGGGTATAGAGTGTATGGTATAGAGTGTATGGTATAGATTGTAGGGTATAGAGTGTAGGGTATAGAGTGTAGAGTGTAGGGTATAGAGTGTAGAGTGTAGGGTATAGAGTGTAGGGTATAGAGTGTAGAGTGTAGGGTATAGAGTGTAGGGTATAGAGTGTAGAGTGTATGGTATAGAGTGCAGGGGATAGAGTGTAGAGTGTGAGATATAGAGTGTAGGGTATAGAGTGTATGGTATAGCGTGTATGGTATAGATTGTAGGGTATAGAGTGTAGGGTATACAGTGTAGAGTGTAGGGTATAGAGTGTAGAGTGTAGGGTATAGAGTGTAGGGTATAGAGTGTAGGGTATAGAGTGTAGAGTGTAGGGTATAGAGTGTAGGGTATAGAGTGTATGGTATAGAGTGTATGGTATAGATTGTAGGGTATAGAGTGTAGGGTATAGAGTGTAGAGTGTAGGGTATAGAGTGTAGAGTGTAGGGTATAGAGTGTAGAGTGTAGGGTATAGAGTGTAGGGTATAGAATGTAGAGTGTAGGGTATAGAGTGTAGGGTATAGAGTGTAGAGTGTATGGTATAGAGTGCAGGGGATATAGTGTAGAGTGTGAGGTATAGAGTGTAGGGTACAGAGTATATCGTATAGAGTGTATTGTATAGAGTGTAGGGTACAGAGTGTAGAGTGTAGGGTATAGAGTGTAGAGTGTAGGGTATAGAGTGTAGGGTATAGAATGTAGAGTGTAGGGTATAGAGTGTAGGGTATAGAGTGTAGAGTGTATGGTATAGAGTGCAGGGGATATAGTGTAGAGTGTGAGGTATAGAGTGTAGGGTACAGAGTATATGGTATAGAGTGTAGGGTATAGAGTGTAGGGTACAGAGTGTAGTGTATAGAGTGTAGAGTGTAGGGTATAGAGTGTAGGTTGTAGAGTGTATGGTATAGAGTGTATGGTATAGATTGTAGGGTATAGAGTGTAGGGTATAGAGTGTAGAGTGTAGGGTATAGAGTGTAGAGTGTAGGGTATAGAGTGTAGGGTATAGAGTGTAGAGTGTAGGATATAGAGTGTAGGGTATAGAGTGTAGAGTGTGTGTTATAGAGTGCAGGGGATAGCGTGTAGAGTGTGAGGTATAGAGTGTAGGGTATAGAGTGTATGGTATAGAGTGTATGGTTTAGATTGTAGGGTATAGAGTGTAGGGTATAGAGTGTAGAGTGTAGGGTATAGAGTGTAGAGTGTAGGGTATAGAGTGTATGGTATAGAGTGTATGGTATAGATTGTAGGGTATAGAGTGTAGGGTATAGAGTGTAGAGTGTATGGTATAGAGTGCAGGGGATAGAGTGTAGAGTGTGAGGTATAGAGTGTAGGGTATAGAGTGTATGGTATAGAGTGTATGGTATAGATTGTAGGGTATAGAGTGTAGGGTATAGAGTGTAGAGTGTAGGGTATAGAGTGTAGAGTGTAGGGTATAGAGTGTATGGTATAGAGTGTATGGTATAGATTGTAGGGTATAGAGTGTAGGGTATAGAGTGTAGAGTGTATGGTATAGAGTGCAGGGGATAGAGTGTAGAGTGTGAGATATAGAGTGTAGGGTATAGAGTGTATGGTATAGCGTGTATGGTATAGATTGTAGGGTATAGAGTGTAGGGTATACAGTGTAGAGTGTAGGGTATAGAGTGTAGAGTGTAGGGTATAGAGTGTAGGGTATAGAGTGTAGGGTATAGAGTGTAGAGTGTAGGGTATAGAGTGTAGGGTATAGAGTGTATGGTATAAAGTGTATGGTATAGATTGTAGGGTATAGAGTGTAGGGTATAGAGTGTAGAGTGTAGGGTATAGAGTGTAGAGTGTAGGGTATAGAGTGTAGGGTATAGAATGTAGAGTGTAGGGTATAGAGTGTAGGGTATAGAGTGTAGAGTGTATGGTATAGAGTGCAGGGGATATAGTGTAGAGTGTGAGGTATAGAGTGTAGGGTACAGAGTATATGGTATAGAGTGTAGGGTATAGAGTGTAGGGTACAGAGTGTAGTGTATAGAGTGTAGAGTGTAGGGTATAGAGTGTAGGTTGTAGAGTGTATGGTATAGAGTGTATGGTATAGATTGTAGGGTATAGAGTGTAGGGTATAGAGTGTAGAGTGTAGGGTATAGAGTGTAGAGTGTAGGGTATAGAGTGTAGGGTATAGAGTGTAGAGTGTAGGATATAGAGTGTAGGGTATAGAGTGTAGAGTGTGTGTTATAGAGTGCAGGGGATAGAGTGTAGAGTGTGAGGTATAGAGTGTAGGGTATAGAGTGTATGGTATAGAGTGTATGGTATAGATTGTAGGGTATAGAGTGTAGGGTATAGAGTGTAGAGTGTAGGGTATAGAGTGTAGAGTGTAGGGTATAGAGTGTATGGTATAGAGTGTATGGTATAGATTGTAGGGTATAGAGTGTAGGGTATAGAGTGTAGAGTGTAGGGTATAGAGTGTAGAGTGTAGGGTATAGAGTGTAGGGTATAGAGTGTAGAGTGTAGGGTATAGAGTGTAGAGTATAGAGTGTAGAGTGTATGGTATAGAGTGCAGGGGATAGAGTGTAGAGTGTAGGGTATAGAGTGTAGGGTATAGAGTGTAGAGTGTAGGGTATAGAGTGTAGGGTTTAGAGAGTAGGGTATAGAGTGTAGAGTGTAGGGTATAGAGTGTAGAGTGTAGGGTATAGAGTGTAGGGTATAGAGTGTAGAGTGTAGGGTATAGAGTGTAGTGTTTAGATAGTTGGGTATAGAGTGTAGAGTGTAGGGTATAGAGTATAGAGTGTAGGGTATAGAGTGTAGGGTATAGAGTGTAGAGTGTAGGGTATAAAGTGTAGAGAGTAGGGTGTAGAGTGTAGGGTATAGAGTGTAGGTTATAGAGTGTAGGGTATAGATTGTAGATTGTAGGGTGTAGATTGTAGGTTATAGAGTGTAGAGTGTAGGGTATAAAGTGTAGAGAGTAGGGTATAGAGTGTAGGTTATAGAGTGTAGGGTATAGAGTGTAGGGTGTAGAGTGTAGGGTATAGAGTGTAAGGTATAGAGTGTACGGTATAAAGTGTATGTTATAGAGTGTAGGGTATAGAGTGTAGAGTGTAGGGTATAGAGTGTAGGGTATAGAGTGTAGGGTATAGAGTGTATGGTATAGAGTGTAGGGTATAGAGTGTAGAGTGTAGGGTACAGAGTGTAGCGTTTAGAGTGTAGGGTATAGAGTGTAGGGTATAGATTGTAGGGTATAGAGTGTAGAGTGTAGGGTATAGAGTGTAGGGTATAGAGTGTAGAGTGTAGGGTATAGAGTGTATATTGTAGGGTAAAAAGTGTAGGGTATAGAGAGTATGGTATAGAGTGTAGGGAATAGAGTGTATGGTATAGAGTGTATGGTATAGATTGTAGGGTATAGAGTGTAGGGTATAGAGTGTAGAGTGTAGGGTATAGAGTGTAGAGTGTAGGGTATAGAGTGTATGGTATAGAGTGTATGGTATAGATTGTAGGGTATAGAGTGTAGGGTATAGAGTGTAGAGTGTAGGGTATAGAGTGTAGAGTGTAGGGTATAGAGTGTAGGGTATAGAGTGTAGAGTGTAGGGTATAGAGTGTAGAGTATAGAGTGTAGAGTGTATGGTATAGAGTGCAGGGGATAGAGTGTAGAGTGTAGGGTATAGAGTGTAGGGTATAGAGTGTAGAGTGTAGGGTATAGAGTGTAGGGTTTAGAGAGTAGGGTATAGAGTGTAGAGTGTAGGGTATAGAGTGTAGAGTGTAGGGTATAGAGTGTAGGGTATAGAGTGTAGAGTGTAGGGTATAGAGTGTAGTGTTTAGATAGTTGGGTATAGAGTGTAGAGTGTAGGGTATAGAGTATAGAGTGTAGGGTATAGAGTGTAGGGTATAGAGTGTAGAGTGTAGGGTATAAAGTGTAGAGAGTAGGGTGTAGAGTGTAGGGTATAGAGTGTAGGTTATAGAGTGTAGGGTATAGATTGTAGATTGTAGGGTGTAGATTGTAGGTTATAGAGTGTAGAGTGTAGGGTATAAAGTGTAGAGAGTAGGGTATAGAGTGTAGGTTATAGAGTGTAGGGTATAGAGTGTAGGGTGTAGAGTGTAGGGTATAGAGTGTAAGGTATAGAGTGTACGGTATAAAGTGTATGTTATAGAGTGTAGGGTATAGAGTGTAGAGTGTAGGGTATAGAGTGTAGGGTATAGAGTGTAGGGTATAGAGTGTATGGTATAGAGTGTAGGGTATAGAGTGTAGAGTGTAGGGTACAGAGTGTAGCGTTTAGAGTGTAGGGTATAGAGTGTAGGGTATAGATTGTAGGGTATAGAGTGTAGAGTGTAGGGTATAGAGTGTAGGGTATAGAGTGTAGAGTGTAGGGTATAGAGTGTATATTGTAGGGTAAAAAGTGTAGGGTATAGAGAGTATGGTATAGAGTGTAGGGAATAGAGTGTATGGTATAGAGTGTATGGTATAGATTGTAGGGTATAGAGTGTAGGGTATAGAGTGTAGAGTGTAGGGTATAGAGTGTAGAGTGTAGGGTATAGAGTGTATGGTATAGAGTGTATGGTATAGATTGTAGGGTATAGAGTGTAGGGTATAGAGTGTAGAGTGTAGGGTATAGAGTGTAGAGTGTAGGGTATAGAGTGTAGGGTATAGAGTGTAGAGTGTAGGGTATAGAGTGTAGAGTATAGAGTGTAGAGTGTATGGTATAGAGTGCAGGGGATAGAGTGTAGAGTGTAGGGTATAGAGTGTAGGGTATAGAGTGTAGAGTGTAGGGTATAGAGTGTAGGGTTTAGAGAGTAGGGTATAGAGTGTAGAGTGTAGGGTATAGAGTGTAGAGTGTAGGGTATAGAGTGTAGGGTATAGAGTGTAGAGTGTAGGGTATAGAGTGTAGTGTTTAGATAGTTGGGTATAGAGTGTAGAGTGTAGGGTATAGAGTATAGAGTGTAGGGTATAGAGTGTAGGGTATAGAGTGTAGAGTGTAGGGTATAAAGTGTAGAGAGTAGGGTGTAGAGTGTAGGGTATAGAGTGTAGGTTATAGAGTGTAGGGTATAGATTGTAGATTGTAGGGTGTAGATTGTAGGTTATAGAGTGTAGAGTGTAGGGTATAAAGTGTAGAGAGTAGGGTATAGAGTGTAGGTTATAGAGTGTAGGGTATAGAGTGTAGGGTGTAGAGTGTAGGGTATAGAGTGTAAGGTATAGAGTGTACGGTATAAAGTGTATGTTATAGAGTGTAGGGTATAGAGTGTAGAGTGTAGGGTATAGAGTGTAGGGTATAGAGTGTAGGGTATAGAGTGTATGGTATAGAGTGTAGGGTATAGAGTGTAGAGTGTAGGGTACAGAGTGTAGCGTTTAGAGTGTAGGGTATAGAGTGTAGGGTATAGATTGTAGGGTATAGAGTGTAGAGTGTAGGGTATAGAGTGTAGGGTATAGAGTGTAGAGTGTAGGGTATAGAGTGTATATTGTAGGGTAAAAAGTGTAGGGTATAGAGAGTATGGTATAGAGTGTAGGGAATAGAGTGTGGAGTGTAGGGAATAGAGTGTAGAGTGTAGGGTGTAGAGTGTAGGGTATAAAGTGTAGAGAGTAGGGTAAAGAGTGTAGGGTATAGAGTGTAGGTTATAGAGTGTAGGGTATAGAGTGTAGAGTGTAGGGTGTAGAGTGTAGGGTATAGAGTGTAAGGTATAGAGTGTAGGGTATAAAGTGTACGGTATAGAGTGTAGGGTATAGATTGTAGGGTATAGAGTGTAGATTGTAGGGTATAGAGTCTATGGTATAGAGTGTAGAGTGTAGGGTATAGAGTGTATAGTGTAGGGTAAAGAGTGTAGGGTATAGAGTGTATGGTATAGAGTGTAGGGAATAGAGTGTAGAGTGTAGGGTATAGAGTGTATGGTATAGAGTGTAGGGTATAGAGTGTAGAGTGTAGGGTATAGAGTGTAGGGTATAGAGTGTAGGGTATAGAGTGTAGAGTGTAGGGATTAGAGTGTAGGGTATAGAGTGTAGGGTATATAGTGTAGAATGTACGGTATAGAGTGTATTGTATAGAGTATAGAGTGTAGGGTATAGAGTATAGAGTGTAGGGTATAGAGTGTAAGGTATAGAGTGTAAAGTGTAGAGTGTATGGTATAGAGTGTAGAGTGTAGGGTATAGAGTGTAGGGTATAGAGTGTATGGAATAGAGTGTAGGGTATAGAGTGTTGAGTGTAGGGTATAGAGTGTAGGGTATAGAGCGTAGGGTGTAGGGTATAGAGTGTAGGGTATAGAGTGTAGGGTATAGAGTTTAGAGTGTAGGGTACAGGGTGTATGGTATAGAGTGTAGGGTGTATGGTATAGAGTGCAGGGGATAGAGTGTAGAGTGTGAGGTATAGAGTGTAGGGTATAGAGTGTATGGTATAGAGTGTATGGTATAGATTGTAATGTATAGAGTGTAGGGTATAGAGTGTAGAGTGTAGGGTATAGAGTGTAGAGTGTAGGGTATAGAGTGTAGGGTATAGAGGGTATGATATAGAGTGTATGGTATAGAGTGTATGGTATAGAGTGTACGGTATAGAGTGTAGGGTATAGAGTGTAGAGTGTAGGGTATAGAGTGTAGGGTATAGAGTGTAGGGTATAGAGTGTAGGGTATAGAGTGTAGGGTGTAGAGTTTAGGGTATAGAGTGTAGCGTGTAGGGTATAGAGTGTATGGTATAGAGTGTAGAGTGTAGGGTATAGAGTGTATGGTATAGAGTGTAGGGTGTAGAATGTATGTTATAGAGTGTAGGGTATAGAGTGTATGGTATGGAGATTAGAGTGTAGGGCATATAGTGTATGGTATAGAGTGTATGGTATAGAGTGTAGGGTATAGAGTGTAGAGTGTAGGGTATAGAGTGTATGGTATAGAGTGTAGGGTATAGAGTGTAGAGTGTAGGGTATAGAGTGTAGGGTATAGAGTGTAGGATATAGCGTGTAGGGTATAGAGTGTAGGGTATAGATTGTAGGGTATAGAGTGTAGGGTATAAAGTGTAGAGTGTAGGGTATAGAGTGAATGGTATAGAGTGTAGAGTGTATGGTATAGAGTGTATGGTATAGAGTGTAGGGTGTAGAATGTATGTTATAGAGTGTAGGGTATAGAGTGTATGGTATGGAGATTAGAGTGTAGGGCATAGAGTGTAGGGTATAGAGAGTATGGTATAGAGTGTAGGGTATAGAGTGTAGAGTGTAGGGTATAGAGTGTAGGGTATAGAGTGTAGGATATAGAGTGTATAGTATAGAGTGTAGGTTATAGAGTGTAGAGTGTAGGGTATAGAGTGTAGGGTATAGAGTGTATTGTAAAGAGTGTAAGGTATAGATTGTAAGGTATAGAGTGTATAGCGTAGAGTATAGAGTGTAGGGTATAGAGTGTATGGTGTAGAGTGTAGGGTATAGAGTGTATAGTGTAGGGTATAGAGTGTAGGGTATAGAGTGTAGAGTGTGGGGTATAGAGTGTATGGTATAGAGTGTATGGTGTAGAGTGTATGGTATAGAGTGTAGGGTATAGAGTGTATGGAATAGAGTGTAGGGTATAGAGTGTAGATTGTAGGGTATAGAGTGTAGGGTGTAGAGTGTAGGGTATAGAGTGTAGGGTATAGATTGTAGGGTATAGAGTGTAGAGTGTAGGGTATAGAGTGTAGGGTATAGAGTGTATGGTATAGAGTGTAGGGAATAGAGTGTAGAGTGTATGGTATAGAGTGTAGGGTATAGAGTGTAGAGTGTAGGGTATAGAGTGTAGGGTATAGAGTGTAGGGTATAGAGTGTAGGGTGTAGAGTGTAGGGTATAGAGTGTAGGGTATAGAGTGTAGGGCATAGAGTGTAGAGTGTAGGGATTAGAGTGCAGGGTATAGAGTGTAGAGTATAGAGTGTAGAATGCACGGTATAGAGTGTAGGGTATAGAGTATAGAGTGTAGGGTATAGAGTGTAAAGTGTAGAGTGTAGGGTATAGAGTGTAGAGTGTAGGGTATAGAGTGTAGGGTATAGAGTGTATGGAATAGAGTGTAGGGTATAGAGTGTAGAGTTTAGGGTATAGAGTGTAGGGTATAGAGCGTAGGGTGTAGGGTATAGAGTGTAGGGTATAGAGTGTAGGGTATAGAGTGTAGAGTGTAGGGTATAGAGTGTATGGTATAGAGTGTAGGGTGTAGAGTGTAGGGTATAGAGTGTAGAGTGTAGGGTATAGAGTGTAGAGTGTAGGGTATAGAGTGTAGGGTGTAGAGTGTAGAGTGTAGGGTATAGAAAGTAGGGTATAGAGTGTAAAGTGTATGGTATAGAGTGTAGGGGATAGAGTGTATGGTATAGAGTGTATGGTATAGAGTGTAGGGTAGAGAATGTAGGGTATAGAGTGTAGAGTGTAGGGTATATAGTGTAGGGTGTAGAGTGTAGGGTATAGAGTGTAGAGTGTATGGTATAGAGTGTAGGGGATAGAGTGTATGGTATAGAGTGTATGGTATAGAGTGTATGGTATAGATTGTAGGGTATAGAGTGTAGGGTATCGAGTGTAGAGTGTAGGGTGTAGAGTGTAGGGTATAGAGTGTAGGGTATAGAGTGTAGGGTATAGAGTGTAGAGTGTTGAGTGTTGGGTATAGAGTGTAGGGTATAGGGTGTAGGGTATAGAGTGTAGGGTGTAGAGTGTAGGGTATAGAGTGTAGGGTATAGAGTGTAGGGTATAGAGTGTAGGGTATAGCGTGTAGGGTATAGAGTGAAGGGTATAGAGTGTAGGGTATAGAGTGTAGGGTATAAAGTGTAGAGTGTAGGGTGTAGAGTGTAGAGTGTAGGGTATAGAGTGGAGGGTATAGAGTGTAGGGTATAGAGTGTATGGTATAGAGTGTAGGGTGTATGGTATAGAGTGCAGGGGATAGAGTGTAGAGTGTGAGGTATAGAGTGTAGGGTATAGAGTGTATGGTATAGAGTGTATGGTATAGATTGTAATGTATAGAGTGTAGGGTATAGAGTGTAGAGTGTAGGGTATAGAGTGTAGAGTGTAGGGTATAGAGTGTAGGGTATAGAGGGTATGATATAGAGTGTATGGTATAGAGTGTATGGTATAGAGTGTACGGTATAGAGTGTAGGGTATAGAGTGTAGAGTGTAGGGTATAGCGTGTAGGGTATAGAGTGTAGGGTATAGAGTGTAGGGTATAGAGTGTAGGGTGTAGAGTTTAGGGTATAGAGTGTAGCGTGCAGGGTATAGAGTGTATGGTATAGAGTGTAGAGTGTAGGGTATAGAGTGTATGGTATAGAGTGTAGGGTGTAGAATGTATGTTATAGAGTGTAGGGTATAGAGTGCATGGTATGGAGATTAGAGTGTAGGGCATATAGTGTATGGTATAGAGTGTATGGTATAGAGTGTAGGGTATAGAGTGTAGAGTGTAGGGTATAGAGTGTATGGTATAGAGTGTAGGGTATAGAGTGTAGAGTGTAGGGTATAGAGTGTAGGGTATAGAGTGTAGGATATAGCGTGTAGGGTATAGAGTGTAGGGTATAGATTGTAGGGTATAGAGTGTAGGGTATAAAGTGTAGAGTGTAGGGTATAGAGTGAATGGTATAGAGTGTAGAGTGTATGGTATAGAGTGTATGGTATAGAGTGTAGGGTGTAGAATGTATGTTATAGAGTGTAGGGTATAGAGTGTATGGTATGGAGATTAGAGTGTAGGGCATAGAGTGTAGGGTATAGAGTGTATGGTATAGAGTGTAGGGTATAGAGTGTAGAGTGTAGGGTATAGAGTGTAGGGTATAGAGTGTAGGATATAGAGTGTATGGTATAGAGTGTAGGTTATAGAGTGTAGAGTGTAGGGTATAGAGTGTAGGGTATAGAGTGTATTGTAAAGAGTGTAAGGTATAGATTGTAAGGTATAGAGTGTATAGCGTAGAGTATAGAGTGTAGGGTATAGAGTGTATGGTGTAGAGTGTAGGGTATAGAGTGTATAGTGTAGGGTATAGAGTGTAGGGTATAGAGTGTAGAGTGTGGGGTATAGAGTGTATGGTATAGAGTGTATGGTGTAGAGTGTATGGTATAGAGTGTAGGGTATAGAGTGTATGGAATAGAGTGTAGGGTATAGAGTGTAGATTGTAGGGTATAGAGTGTAGGGTGTAGAGTGTAGGGTATAGAGTGTAGGGTATAGATTGTAGGGTATAGAGTGTAGAGTGTAGGGTATAGAGTGTAGGGTATAGAGTGTATGGTATAGAGTGTAGAGTGTAGGGTATAGAGTGTATAGTGTAGGGTATAGAGTGTAGGGTATAGAGTGTATGGTATAGAGTGTAGGGAATAGAGTGTAGAGTGTATGGTATAGAGTGTAGGGTATAGAGTGTAGAGTGTAGGGTATAGAGTGTAGGGTATAGAGTGTAGGGTATAGAGTGTAGGGTGTAGAGTGTAGGGTATAGAGTGTAGGGTATAGAGTGTAGGGTATAGAGTGTAGAGTGTAGGGATTAGAGTGCAGGGTATAGAGTGTAGAGTATAGAGTGTAGAATGCACGGTATAGAGTGTAGGGTATAGAGTATAGAGTGTAGGGTATAGAGTGTAAAGTGTAGAGTGTAGGGTATAGAGTGTAGAGTGTAGGGTATAGAGTGTAGGGTATAGAGTGTATGGAATAGAGTGTAGGGTATAGAGTGTAGAGTTTAGGGTATAGAGTGTAGGGTATAGAGCGTAGGGTGTAGGGTATAGAGTGTAGGGTATAGAGTGTAGGGTATAGAGTGTAGAGTGTAGGGTATAGAGTGTAGGGTATAGAGTGTATGGTATAGAGTGTAGAGTGTAGGGTATAGAGTGTATAGTGTAGGGTATAGAGTGTAGGGTATAGAGTGTATGGTATAGAGTGTAGGGAATAGAGTGTAGAGTGTATGGTATAGAGTGTAGGGTATAGAGTGTAGAGTGTAGGGTATAGAGTGTAGGGTATAGAGTGTAGAGTGTAGGGTATAGAGTGTAGGGTATAGAGTGTAGAGTGTATGGTATAGAGTGCAGGGGATAGAGTGTAGAGTGTGAGATATAGAGTGTAGGGTATAGAGTGTATGGTATAGCGTGTATGGTATAGATTGTAGGGTATAGAGTGTAGGGTATACAGTGTAGAGTGTAGGGTATAGAGTGTAGAGTGTAGGGTATAGAGTGTAGGGTATAGAGTGTAGGGTATAGAGTGTAGAGTGTAGGGTATAGAGTGTAGGGTATAGAGTGTATGGTATAGAGTGTATGGTATAGATTGTAGGGTATAGAGTGTAGGGTATAGAGTGTAGAGTGTAGGGTATAGAGTGTAGAGTGTAGGGTATAGAGTGTAGAGTGTAGGGTATAGAGTGTAGGGTATAGAATGTAGAGTGTAGGGTATAGAGTGTAGGGTATAGAGTGTAGAGTGTATGGTATAGAGTGCAGGGGATATAGTGTAGAGTGTGAGGTATAGAGTGTAGGGTACAGAGTATATCGTATAGAGTGTATTGTATAGAGTGTAGGGTACAGAGTGTAGAGTGTAGGGTATAGAGTGTAGAGTGTAGGGTATAGAGTGTAGGGTATAGAATGTAGAGTGTAGGGTATAGAGTGTAGGGTATAGAGTGTAGAGTGTATGGTATAGAGTGCAGGGGATATAGTGTAGAGTGTGAGGTATAGAGTGTAGGGTACAGAGTATATGGTATAGAGTGTAGGGTATAGAGTGTAGGGTACAGAGTGTAGTGTATAGAGTGTAGAGTGTAGGGTATAGAGTGTAGGTTGTAGAGTGTATGGTATAGAGTGTATGGTATAGATTGTAGGGTATAGAGTGTAGGGTATAGAGTGTAGAGTGTAGGGTATAGAGTGTAGAGTGTAGGGTATAGAGTGTAGGGTATAGAGTGTAGAGTGTAGGATATAGAGTGTAGGGTATAGAGTGTAGAGTGTGTGTTATAGAGTGCAGGGGATAGCGTGTAGAGTGTGAGGTATAGAGTGTAGGGTATAGAGTGTATGGTATAGAGTGTATGGTTTAGATTGTAGGGTATAGAGTGTAGGGTATAGAGTGTAGAGTGTAGGGTATAGAGTGTAGAGTGTAGGGTATAGAGTGTATGGTATAGAGTGTATGGTATAGATTGTAGGGTATAGAGTGTAGGGTATAGAGTGTAGAGTGTATGGTATAGAGTGCAGGGGATAGAGTGTAGAGTGTGAGGTATAGAGTGTAGGGTATAGAGTGTATGGTATAGAGTGTATGGTATAGATTGTAGGGTATAGAGTGTAGGGTATAGAGTGTAGAGTGTAGGGTATAGAGTGTAGAGTGTAGGGTATAGAGTGTATGGTATAGAGTGTATGGTATAGATTGTAGGGTATAGAGTGTAGGGTATAGAGTGTAGAGTGTATGGTATAGAGTGCAGGGGATAGAGTGTAGAGTGTGAGATATAGAGTGTAGGGTATAGAGTGTATGGTATAGCGTGTATGGTATAGATTGTAGGGTATAGAGTGTAGGGTATACAGTGTAGAGTGTAGGGTATAGAGTGTAGAGTGTAGGGTATAGAGTGTAGGGTATAGAGTGTAGGGTATAGAGTGTAGAGTGTAGGGTATAGAGTGTAGGGTATAGAGTGTATGGTATAAAGTGTATGGTATAGATTGTAGGGTATAGAGTGTAGGGTATAGAGTGTAGAGTGTAGGGTATAGAGTGTAGAGTGTAGGGTATAGAGTGTAGGGTATAGAATGTAGAGTGTAGGGTATAGAGTGTAGGGTATAGAGTGTAGAGTGTATGGTATAGAGTGCAGGGGATATAGTGTAGAGTGTGAGGTATAGAGTGTAGGGTACAGAGTATATGGTATAGAGTGTAGGGTATAGAGTGTAGGGTACAGAGTGTAGTGTATAGAGTGTAGAGTGTAGGGTATAGAGTGTAGGTTGTAGAGTGTATGGTATAGAGTGTATGGTATAGATTGTAGGGTATAGAGTGTAGGGTATAGAGTGTAGAGTGTAGGGTATAGAGTGTAGAGTGTAGGGTATAGAGTGTAGGGTATAGAGTGTAGAGTGTAGGATATAGAGTGTAGGGTATAGAGTGTAGAGTGTGTGTTATAGAGTGCAGGGGATAGAGTGTAGAGTGTGAGGTATAGAGTGTAGGGTATAGAGTGTATGGTATAGAGTGTATGGTATAGATTGTAGGGTATAGAGTGTAGGGTATAGAGTGTAGAGTGTAGGGTATAGAGTGTAGAGTGTAGGGTATAGAGTGTATGGTATAGAGTGTATGGTATAGATTGTAGGGTATAGAGTGTAGGGTATAGAGTGTAGAGTGTAGGGTATAGAGTGTAGAGTGTAGGGTATAGAGTGTAGGGTATAGAGTGTAGAGTGTAGGGTATAGAGTGTAGAGTATAGAGTGTAGAGTGTATGGTATAGAGTGCAGGGGATAGAGTGTAGAGTGTAGGGTATAGAGTGTAGGGTATAGAGTGTAGAGTGTAGGGTATAGAGTGTAGGGTTTAGAGAGTAGGGTATAGAGTGTAGAGTGTAGGGTATAGAGTGTAGAGTGTAGGGTATAGAGTGTAGGGTATAGAGTGTAGAGTGTAGGGTATAGAGTGTAGTGTTTAGATAGTTGGGTATAGAGTGTAGAGTGTAGGGTATAGAGTATAGAGTGTAGGGTATAGAGTGTAGGGTATAGAGTGTAGAGTGTAGGGTATAAAGTGTAGAGAGTAGGGTGTAGAGTGTAGGGTATAGAGTGTAGGTTATAGAGTGTAGGGTATAGATTGTAGATTGTAGGGTGTAGATTGTAGGTTATAGAGTGTAGAGTGTAGGGTATAAAGTGTAGAGAGTAGGGTATAGAGTGTAGGTTATAGAGTGTAGGGTATAGAGTGTAGGGTGTAGAGTGTAGGGTATAGAGTGTAAGGTATAGAGTGTACGGTATAAAGTGTATGTTATAGAGTGTAGGGTATAGAGTGTAGAGTGTAGGGTATAGAGTGTAGGGTATAGAGTGTAGGGTATAGAGTGTATGGTATAGAGTGTAGGGTATAGAGTGTAGAGTGTAGGGTACAGAGTGTAGCGTTTAGAGTGTAGGGTATAGAGTGTAGGGTATAGATTGTAGGGTATAGAGTGTAGAGTGTAGGGTATAGAGTGTAGGGTATAGAGTGTAGAGTGTAGGGTATAGAGTGTATATTGTAGGGTAAAAAGTGTAGGGTATAGAGAGTATGGTATAGAGTGTAGGGAATAGAGTGTATGGTATAGAGTGTATGGTATAGATTGTAGGGTATAGAGTGTAGGGTATAGAGTGTAGAGTGTAGGGTATAGAGTGTAGAGTGTAGGGTATAGAGTGTATGGTATAGAGTGTATGGTATAGATTGTAGGGTATAGAGTGTAGGGTATAGAGTGTAGAGTGTAGGGTATAGAGTGTAGAGTGTAGGGTATAGAGTGTAGGGTATAGAGTGTAGAGTGTAGGGTATAGAGTGTAGAGTATAGAGTGTAGAGTGTATGGTATAGAGTGCAGGGGATAGAGTGTAGAGTGTAGGGTATAGAGTGTAGGGTATAGAGTGTAGAGTGTAGGGTATAGAGTGTAGGGTTTAGAGAGTAGGGTATAGAGTGTAGAGTGTAGGGTATAGAGTGTAGAGTGTAGGGTATAGAGTGTAGGGTATAGAGTGTAGAGTGTAGGGTATAGAGTGTAGTGTTTAGATAGTTGGGTATAGAGTGTAGAGTGTAGGGTATAGAGTATAGAGTGTAGGGTATAGAGTGTAGGGTATAGAGTGTAGAGTGTAGGGTATAAAGTGTAGAGAGTAGGGTGTAGAGTGTAGGGTATAGAGTGTAGGTTATAGAGTGTAGGGTATAGATTGTAGATTGTAGGGTGTAGATTGTAGGTTATAGAGTGTAGAGTGTAGGGTATAAAGTGTAGAGAGTAGGGTATAGAGTGTAGGTTATAGAGTGTAGGGTATAGAGTGTAGGGTGTAGAGTGTAGGGTATAGAGTGTAAGGTATAGAGTGTACGGTA
Source organism: Ranitomeya imitator (assembly GCF_032444005.1). Lineage (NCBI taxonomy): Eukaryota > Metazoa > Chordata > Amphibia > Anura > Dendrobatidae > Ranitomeya > Ranitomeya imitator. Next base: position 331,265 of record NW_027193904.1, on the reverse strand, counting down.
TAAAGTGTATGTTATAGAGTGTACGGTATAGAGTGTAGAGTGTAGGGTATAGAGTGTAGGGTATAGAGTGTAGGGTATAGAGTGTATGGTATAGAGTGTAGGGTATAGAGTGTAGAGTGTAGGGTACAGAGTGTAGCGTTTAGAGTGTAGGGTATAGAGTGTAGGGTATAGATTGTAGGGTATAGAGTGTAGAGTGTAGGGTATAGAGTGTAGGGTATAGAGTGTAGAGTGTAGGGTATAGAGTGTATATTGTAGGGTAAAAAGTGTAGGGTATAGAGAGTATGGTATAGAGTGTAGGGAATAGAGTGTATGGTATAGAGTGTATGGTATAGATTGTAGGGTATAGAGTGTAGGGTATAGAGTGTAGAGTGTAGGGTATAGAGTGTAGAGTGTAGGGTATAGAGTGTATGGTATAGAGTGTATGGTATAGATTGTAGGGTATAGAGTGTAGGGTATAGAGTGTAGAGTGTAGGGTATAGAGTGTAGAGTGTAGGGTATAGAGTGTAGGGTATAGAGTGTAGAGTGTAGGGTATAGAGTGTAGAGTATAGAGTGTAGAGTGTATGGTATAGAGTGCAGGGGATAGAGTGTAGAGTGTAGGGTATAGAGTGTAGGGTATAGAGTGTAGAGTGTAGGGTATAGAGTGTAGGGTTTAGAGAGTAGGGTATAGAGTGTAGAGTGTAGGGTATAGAGTGTAGAGTGTAGGGTATAGAGTGTAGGGTATAGAGTGTAGAGTGTAGGGTATAGAGTGTAGTGTTTAGATAGTTGGGTATAGAGTGTAGAGTGTAGGGTATAGAGTATAGAGTGTAGGGTATAGAGTGTAGGGTATAGAGTGTAGAGTGTAGGGTATAAAGTGTAGAGAGTAGGGTGTAGAGTGTAGGGTATAGAGTGTAGGTTATAGAGTGTAGGGTATAGATTGTAGATTGTAGGGTGTAGATTGTAGGTTATAGAGTGTAGAGTGTAGGGTATAAAGTGTAGAGAGTAGGGTATAGAGTGTAGGTTATAGAGTGTAGGGTATAGAGTGTAGGGTGTAGAGTGTAGGGTATAGAGTGTAAGGTATAGAGTGTACGGTATAAAGTGTATGTTATAGAGTGTAGGGTATAGAGTGTAGAGTGTAGGGTATAGAGTGTAGGGTATAGAGTGTAGGGTATAGAGTGTATGGTATAGAGTGTAGGGTATAGAGTGTAGAGTGTAGGGTACAGAGTGTAGCGTTTAGAGTGTAGGGTATAGAGTGTAGGGTATAGATTGTAGGGTATAGAGTGTAGAGTGTAGGGTATAGAGTGTAGGGTATAGAGTGTAGAGTGTAGGGTATAGAGTGTATATTGTAGGGTAAAAAGTGTAGGGTATAGAGAGTATGGTATAGAGTGTAGGGAATAGAGTGTGGAGTGTAGGGAATAGAGTGTAGAGTGTAGGGTGTAGAGTGTAGGGTATAAAGTGTAGAGAGTAGGGTAAAGAGTGTAGGGTATAGAGTGTAGGTTATAGAGTGTAGGGTATAGAGTGTAGAGTGTAGGGTGTAGAGTGTAGGGTATAGAGTGTAAGGTATAGAGTGTAGGGTATAAAGTGTACGGTATAGAGTGTAGGGTATAGATTGTAGGGTATAGAGTGTAGATTGTAGGGTATAGAGTCTATGGTATAGAGTGTAGAGTGTAGGGTATAGAGTGTATAGTGTAGGGTAAAGAGTGTAGGGTATAGAGTGTATGGTATAGAGTGTAGGGAATAGAGTGTAGAGTGTAGGGTATAGAGTGTATGGTATAGAGTGTAGGGTATAGAGTGTAGAGTGTAGGGTATAGAGTGTAGGGTATAGAGTGTAGGGTATAGAGTGTAGAGTGTAGGGATTAGAGTGTAGGGTATAGAGTGTAGGGTATATAGTGTAGAATGTACGGTATAGAGTGTATTGTATAGAGTATAGAGTGTAGGGTATAGAGTATAGAGTGTAGGGTATAGAGTGTAAGGTATAGAGTGTAAAGTGTAGAGTGTATGGTATAGAGTGTAGAGTGTAGGGTATAGAGTGTAGGGTATAGAGTGTATGGAATAGAGTGTAGGGTATAGAGTGTTGAGTGTAGGGTATAGAGTGTAGGGTATAGAGCGTAGGGTGTAGGGTATAGAGTGTAGGGTATAGAGTGTAGGGTATAGAGTTTAGAGTGTAGGGTACAGGGTGTATGGTATAGAGTGTAGGGTGTATGGTATAGAGTGCAGGGGATAGAGTGTAGAGTGTGAGGTATAGAGTGTAGGGTATAGAGTGTATGGTATAGAGTGTATGGTATAGATTGTAATGTATAGAGTGTAGGGTATAGAGTGTAGAGTGTAGGGTATAGAGTGTAGAGTGTAGGGTATAGAGTGTAGGGTATAGAGGGTATGATATAGAGTGTATGGTATAGAGTGTATGGTATAGAGTGTACGGTATAGAGTGTAGGGTATAGAGTGTAGAGTGTAGGGTATAGAGTGTAGGGTATAGAGTGTAGGGTATAGAGTGTAGGGTATAGAGTGTAGGGTGTAGAGTTTAGGGTATAGAGTGTAGCGTGTAGGGTATAGAGTGTATGGTATAGAGTGTAGAGTGTAGGGTATAGAGTGTATGGTATAGAGTGTAGGGTGTAGAATGTATGTTATAGAGTGTAGGGTATAGAGTGTATGGTATGGAGATTAGAGTGTAGGGCATATAGTGTATGGTATAGAGTGTATGGTATAGAGTGTAGGGTATAGAGTGTAGAGTGTAGGGTATAGAGTGTATGGTATAGAGTGTAGGGTATAGAGTGTAGAGTGTAGGGTATAGAGTGTAGGGTATAGAGTGTAGGATATAGCGTGTAGGGTATAGAGTGTAGGGTATAGATTGTAGGGTATAGAGTGTAGGGTATAAAGTGTAGAGTGTAGGGTATAGAGTGAATGGTATAGAGTGTAGAGTGTATGGTATAGAGTGTATGGTATAGAGTGTAGGGTGTAGAATGTATGTTATAGAGTGTAGGGTATAGAGTGTATGGTATGGAGATTAGAGTGTAGGGCATAGAGTGTAGGGTATAGAGAGTATGGTATAGAGTGTAGGGTATAGAGTGTAGAGTGTAGGGTATAGAGTGTAGGGTATAGAGTGTAGGATATAGAGTGTATAGTATAGAGTGTAGGTTATAGAGTGTAGAGTGTAGGGTATAGAGTGTAGGGTATAGAGTGTATTGTAAAGAGTGTAAGGTATAGATTGTAAGGTATAGAGTGTATAGCGTAGAGTATAGAGTGTAGGGTATAGAGTGTATGGTGTAGAGTGTAGGGTATAGAGTGTATAGTGTAGGGTATAGAGTGTAGGGTATAGAGTGTAGAGTGTGGGGTATAGAGTGTATGGTATAGAGTGTATGGTGTAGAGTGTATGGTATAGAGTGTAGGGTATAGAGTGTATGGAATAGAGTGTAGGGTATAGAGTGTAGATTGTAGGGTATAGAGTGTAGGGTGTAGAGTGTAGGGTATAGAGTGTAGGGTATAGATTGTAGGGTATAGAGTGTAGAGTGTAGGGTATAGAGTGTAGGGTATAGAGTGTATGGTATAGAGTGTAGGGAATAGAGTGTAGAGTGTATGGTATAGAGTGTAGGGTATAGAGTGTAGAGTGTAGGGTATAGAGTGTAGGGTATAGAGTGTAGGGTATAGAGTGTAGGGTGTAGAGTGTAGGGTATAGAGTGTAGGGTATAGAGTGTAGGGCATAGAGTGTAGAGTGTAGGGATTAGAGTGCAGGGTATAGAGTGTAGAGTATAGAGTGTAGAATGCACGGTATAGAGTGTAGGGTATAGAGTATAGAGTGTAGGGTATAGAGTGTAAAGTGTAGAGTGTAGGGTATAGAGTGTAGAGTGTAGGGTATAGAGTGTAGGGTATAGAGTGTATGGAATAGAGTGTAGGGTATAGAGTGTAGAGTTTAGGGTATAGAGTGTAGGGTATAGAGCGTAGGGTGTAGGGTATAGAGTGTAGGGTATAGAGTGTAGGGTATAGAGTGTAGAGTGTAGGGTATAGAGTGTATGGTATAGAGTGTAGGGTGTAGAGTGTAGGGTATAGAGTGTAGAGTGTAGGGTATAGAGTGTAGAGTGTAGGGTATAGAGTGTAGGGTGTAGAGTGTAGAGTGTAGGGTATAGAAAGTAGGGTATAGAGTGTAAAGTGTATGGTATAGAGTGTAGGGGATAGAGTGTATGGTATAGAGTGTATGGTATAGAGTGTAGGGTAGAGAATGTAGGGTATAGAGTGTAGAGTGTAGGGTATATAGTGTAGGGTGTAGAGTGTAGGGTATAGAGTGTAGAGTGTATGGTATAGAGTGTAGGGGATAGAGTGTATGGTATAGAGTGTATGGTATAGAGTGTATGGTATAGATTGTAGGGTATAGAGTGTAGGGTATCGAGTGTAGAGTGTAGGGTGTAGAGTGTAGGGTATAGAGTGTAGGGTATAGAGTGTAGGGTATAGAGTGTAGAGTGTTGAGTGTTGGGTATAGAGTGTAGGGTATAGGGTGTAGGGTATAGAGTGTAGGGTGTAGAGTGTAGGGTATAGAGTGTAGGGTATAGAGTGTAGGGTATAGAGTGTAGGGTATAGCGTGTAGGGTATAGAGTGAAGGGTATAGAGTGTAGGGTATAGAGTGTAGGGTATAAAGTGTAGAGTGTAGGGTGTAGAGTGTAGAGTGTAGGGTATAGAGTGGAGGGTATAGAGTGTAGGGTATAGAGTGTATGGTATAGAGTGTAGGGTGTATGGTATAGAGTGCAGGGGATAGAGTGTAGAGTGTGAGGTATAGAGTGTAGGGTATAGAGTGTATGGTATAGAGTGTATGGTATAGATTGTAATGTATAGAGTGTAGGGTATAGAGTGTAGAGTGTAGGGTATAGAGTGTAGAGTGTAGGGTATAGAGTGTAGGGTATAGAGGGTATGATATAGAGTGTATGGTATAGAGTGTATGGTATAGAGTGTACGGTATAGAGTGTAGGGTATAGAGTGTAGAGTGTAGGGTATAGCGTGTAGGGTATAGAGTGTAGGGTATAGAGTGTAGGGTATAGAGTGTAGGGTGTAGAGTTTAGGGTATAGAGTGTAGCGTGCAGGGTATAGAGTGTATGGTATAGAGTGTAGAGTGTAGGGTATAGAGTGTATGGTATAGAGTGTAGGGTGTAGAATGTATGTTATAGAGTGTAGGGTATAGAGTGCATGGTATGGAGATTAGAGTGTAGGGCATATAGTGTATGGTATAGAGTGTATGGTATAGAGTGTAGGGTATAGAGTGTAGAGTGTAGGGTATAGAGTGTATGGTATAGAGTGTAGGGTATAGAGTGTAGAGTGTAGGGTATAGAGTGTAGGGTATAGAGTGTAGGATATAGCGTGTAGGGTATAGAGTGTAGGGTATAGATTGTAGGGTATAGAGTGTAGGGTATAAAGTGTAGAGTGTAGGGTATAGAGTGAATGGTATAGAGTGTAGAGTGTATGGTATAGAGTGTATGGTATAGAGTGTAGGGTGTAGAATGTATGTTATAGAGTGTAGGGTATAGAGTGTATGGTATGGAGATTAGAGTGTAGGGCATAGAGTGTAGGGTATAGAGTGTATGGTATAGAGTGTAGGGTATAGAGTGTAGAGTGTAGGGTATAGAGTGTAGGGTATAGAGTGTAGGATATAGAGTGTATGGTATAGAGTGTAGGTTATAGAGTGTAGAGTGTAGGGTATAGAGTGTAGGGTATAGAGTGTATTGTAAAGAGTGTAAGGTATAGATTGTAAGGTATAGAGTGTATAGCGTAGAGTATAGAGTGTAGGGTATAGAGTGTATGGTGTAGAGTGTAGGGTATAGAGTGTATAGTGTAGGGTATAGAGTGTAGGGTATAGAGTGTAGAGTGTGGGGTATAGAGTGTATGGTATAGAGTGTATGGTGTAGAGTGTATGGTATAGAGTGTAGGGTATAGAGTGTATGGAATAGAGTGTAGGGTATAGAGTGTAGATTGTAGGGTATAGAGTGTAGGGTGTAGAGTGTAGGGTATAGAGTGTAGGGTATAGATTGTAGGGTATAGAGTGTAGAGTGTAGGGTATAGAGTGTAGGGTATAGAGTGTATGGTATAGAGTGTAGAGTGTAGGGTATAGAGTGTATAGTGTAGGGTATAGAGTGTAGGGTATAGAGTGTATGGTATAGAGTGTAGGGAATAGAGTGTAGAGTGTATGGTATAGAGTGTAGGGTATAGAGTGTAGAGTGTAGGGTATAGAGTGTAGGGTATAGAGTGTAGGGTATAGAGTGTAGGGTGTAGAGTGTAGGGTATAGAGTGTAGGGTATAGAGTGTAGGGTATAGAGTGTAGAGTGTAGGGATTAGAGTGCAGGGTATAGAGTGTAGAGTATAGAGTGTAGAATGCACGGTATAGAGTGTAGGGTATAGAGTATAGAGTGTAGGGTATAGAGTGTAAAGTGTAGAGTGTAGGGTATAGAGTGTAGAGTGTAGGGTATAGAGTGTAGGGTATAGAGTGTATGGAATAGAGTGTAGGGTATAGAGTGTAGAGTTTAGGGTATAGAGTGTAGGGTATAGAGCGTAGGGTGTAGGGTATAGAGTGTAGGGTATAGAGTGTAGGGTATAGAGTGTAGAGTGTAGGGTATAGAGTGTAGGGTATAGAGTGTATGGTATAGAGTGTAGAGTGTAGGGTATAGAGTGTATAGTGTAGGGTATAGAGTGTAGGGTATAGAGTGTATGGTATAGAGTGTAGGGAATAGAGTGTAGAGTGTATGGTATAGAGTGTAGGGTATAGAGTGTAGAGTGTAGGGTATAGAGTGTAGGGTATAGAGTGTAGGGTATAGAGTGTAGGGTGTAGAGTGTAGGGTATAGAGTGTAGGGTATAGAGTGTAGGGTATAGAGTGTAGAGTGTAGGGATTAGAGTGCAGGGTATAGAGTGTAGAGTATAGAGTGTAGAATGCACGGTATAGAGTGTAGGGTATAGAGTATAGAGTGTAGGGTATAGAGTGTAAAGTGTAGAGTGTAGGGTATAGAGTGTAGAGTGTAGGGTATAGAGTGTAGGGTATAGAGTGTATGGAATAGAGTGTAGGGTATAGAGTGTAGAGTTTAGGGTATAGAGTGTAGGGTATAGAGCGTAGGGTGTAGGGTATAGAGTGTAGGGTATAGAGTGTAGGGTATAGAGTGTAGAGTGTAGGGTATAGAGTGTATGGTATAGAGTGTAGGGTGTAGAGTGTAGGGTATAGAGTGTAGAGTGTAGGGTATAGAGTGTAGAGTGTAGGGTATAGAGTGTAGGGTGTAGAGTGTAGAGTGTAGGGTATAGAAAGTAGGGTATAGAGTGTAAAGTGTATGGTATAGAGTGTAGGGGATAGAGTGTATGGTATAGAGTGTATGGTATAGAGTGTAGGGTAGAGAATGTAGGGTATAGAGTGTAGAGTGTAGGGTATATAGTGTAGGGTGTAGAGTGTAGGGTATAGAGTGTAGAGTGTATGGTATAGAGTGTAGGGGATAGAGTGTATGGTATAGAGTGTATGGTATAGAGTGTATGGTATAGATTGTAGGGTATAGAGTGTAGGGTATCGAGTGTAGAGTGTAGGGTGTAGAGTGTAGGGTATAGAGTGTAGGGTATAGAGTGTAGGGTATAGAGTGTAGAGTGTTGAGTGTAGGGTATAGAGTGTAGGGTATAGGGTGTAGGGTATAGAGTGTAGGGTGTAGAGTGTAGGGTATAGAGTGTAGGGTATAGAGTGTAGGGTATAGAGTGTAGGGTATAGCGTGTAGGGTATAGAGTGAAGGGTATAGAGTGTAGGGTATAGAGTGTAGGGTATAAAGTGTAGAGTGTAGGGTGTAGAGTGTAGAGTGTAGGGTATAGAGTGGAGGGTATAGAGTGTAGGGTATAGAGTGTAGGGTATAAAGTGTAGAGTGTAGGGTATAGAGTGTAGGGTATAGAGTGTAGAGTGTAGGGTATAGAGTGTAGGGTATAGAGTGTAGGGTATAGAGTGTATGGTATAGAGTGTAGGGTATAGAGTGTAGGGTATAAAGTGTAGAGTGTAGGGTATAGAGTGTAGGGTATAGAGTGTAGGGTATAGAGTGTAGGGTATAGAGTGTAGAGTGTAGGGTATAGAGTGTAGGGTATAGAGTGTAGGGTATAGAGTGTAGGGTATAAAGTGTAGAGTGTAGGGTATAGAGTGTAGGGTATAGAGTGTAGGGTATAGAGTGTAGAGTGTAGGGTATAGAGTGTAGGGTATAGAGTGTATGGTATAGAGTGTAGGGTATAGAGTGTAGAGTGTAGGGTATAGAGTGTAGGGTATACTGTGTAGAGTGTAGGGTATAGAGTGTAAGGTATAGAGGGTAGTGCATAGAGTGTATGGTGTAGAGTGTAGGGTATAGAGTGTAGGGCATAGAGTGTAGGGTATAGAGTGTATGGTATAGAGTTTAGGGTATAGAGTGTAGGGTATAGAGTGTAAGCTATAAAGTGTAGGGTGTAGCGTGTAGGGTATGGAGTGTAGGGTATAGAGTGTAGGGTATAGAGTGTAGGGTATAGAGTGTAGAGTGTAGGGTATAGAGTGTAGGGTATAGAGTGTAGAGTGTAGGGTATAGAGTGTAGGGTTTAGAGAGTAGGGTATAGAGTGTAGAGTGTAGGGTATAGAGTGTAGAGTGTAGGGTATAGAGTGTAGGGTATAGAGTGTAGAGTGTAGGGTATAGAGTGTAGGGTTTAGAGAGTTGGGTATAGAGTGTAGAGTGTAGGGTATAGAGTATAGAGTGTAGGGTATAGAGTGTAGGGTATAGAGTGTAGAGTGTAGGGTATAGAGTGTAGGGTATAGAGTGTAGAGTGTAGGGTTTAGAGTGTAGTGTATAGATTGTAGGGTATAGAGTGTAGATTGTAGGGTATAGAGTGTAGGGTATAGAGTGTATGGTATAGAGTGTAGAGAGTAGGGTATAGAGTGTATAGTGTAGGGTATAGAGTGTAGGGTATAGAGTGTATGGTATAGAGTGTAGGGAATAGAGTGTAGGCTATAGAGTGTATGATATAGAGTGTAGGGTATAGAGAGTATGGTATAGAGTGTAGGGTATAGAGTGTAGGGTATATTGTGTAGGGTATAGAGTGTATGGTATAGAGTGTATGGTATAGATTGTAGGGTATAGAGTGTAGGGTATAGAGTGTAGAGTGTAGGGTATAGAGTGTAGAGTGTAGGGTATAGAGTGTAGGGTATAGAGTGTAGAGTGTAGGGTATAGAGTGTAGGGTATAGAGTGTAGACTGTATGGTATAGAGTGCAGGGGATAGAGTGTAGAGTGTGAGGTATAGAGTGTAGGGTATAGAGTGTATGGTATAGCGTGTATGGTATAGATTGTAGGGTATAGAGTGTAGGGTATAGAGTGTAGAGTGTAGGGTATAGAGTGTAGAGTGTAGGGTATAGAGTGTAGGGTATAGAGTGTAGGGTATAGATTGTAGGGTATAGAGTGTAGGGTATAGAGTGTAGAGTGTAGGGTATAGAGTGTAGAGTGTAGGGTATAGAGTGTAGGGTATAGAGTGTAGAGTGTAGGGTATAGAGTGTAGGGTATAGAGTGTAGAGTGTATGGTATAGAGTGCAGGGGATATAGTGTAGAGTGTGAGGTATAGAGTGTAGGGTACAGAGTGTATGGTATAGAGTGTAGGGTATAGAGTGTATGGTACAGAGTGTAGCGTATAGAGTGTAGAGTGTAGGGTATAGAGTGTAGGTTGTAGAGTGTATGGTATAGAGTGTATGGTATAGATTGTAGGGTATAGAGTGTAGGGTATAGAGTGTAGAGTGTAGGGTATAGAGTGTAGAGTGTAGGGTATAGAGTGTAGAGTGTAGGGTATAGAGTGTAGGGTATAGAGTGTAGAGGGTAGGATATAGAGTGTAGGGTATAGAGTGTAGAGTGTGTGTTATAGAGTGCAGGGGATAGAGTGTAGAGTGTGAGGTATAGAGTGTAGGGTATAGAGTGTATGGTATAGAGTGTATGGTATAGATTGTAGGGTATAGAGTGTAGGGTATAGAGTGTAGAGTGTAGGGTATAGAGTGTAGAGTGTAGGGTATAGAGTGTATGGTATAGAGTGTATGGTATAGATTGTAGGGTATAGAGTGTAGGGTATAGAGTGTAGAGTGTAGAGTATAGAGTGTAGAGTGTAGGGTATAGAGTGTAGGGTATAGAGTGTAGAGTGTAGGGTACAGAGTGTAGAGTATAGAGTGTAGAGTGTATGGTATAGAGTGCAGGGGATAGAGTGTAGAGTGTAGGGTATAGAGTGTAGGGTATAGAGTGTAGAGTGTAGGGTATAGAGTGTAGGGTTTAGAGAGTAGGGTATAGAGTGTAGAGTGTAGGGTATAGAGTGTAGAGTGTAGGGTATAGAGTGTAGGGTGTAGAGTGTAGAGTGTAGGGTATAGAAAGTAGGGTATAGAGTGTAAAGTGTATGGTATAGAGTGTAGGGGATAGAGTGTATGGTATAGAGTGTATGGTATAGAGTGTAGGGTAGAGAATGTAGGGTATAGAGTGTAGAGTGTAGGGTATATAGTGTAGGGTGTAGAGTGTAGGGTATAGAGTGTAGAGTGTATGGTATAGAGTGTAGGGGATAGAGTGTATGGTATAGAGTGTATGGTATAGAGTGTATGGTATAGATTGTAGGGTATAGAGTGTAGGGTATCGAGTGTAGAGTGTAGGGTGTAGAGTGTAGGGTATAGAGTGTAGGGTATAGAGTGTAGGGTGTAGAGTGTAGATTGTTGAGTGTAGGGTATAGAGTGTAGGGTATAGGGTTTAGGGTATAGAGTGTAGGGTGTAGAGTGTAGAATATAGAGTGTAGGGTATAGAGTGTAGGGTATAGAGTGTAGGGTATAGCGTGTAGGGTATAGAGTGAAGGGTATAGAGTGTAGGGTATAGAGTGTAGGGTATAAAGTGTAGAGTGTAGGGTGTAGAGTGTAGAGTGTAGGGTATAGAGTGGAGGGTATAGAGTGCAGGGTATAGAGTGTAGGGTATAAAGTGTAGAGTGTAGGGTATAGAGTGTAGGGTATAGAGTGTAGAGTGTAGGGTATAGAGTGTAGGGTATAGAGTGTAGGGTATAGAGTGTATGGTATAGAGTGTAGGGTATAGAGTGTAGGGTATAAAGTGTAGAGTGTAGGGTATAGAGTGTAGGGTATAGAGTGTAGGGTATAGAGTGTAGGGTATAGAGTGTAGAGTGTAGGGTATAGAGTGTAGGGTATAGAGTGTAGGGTATAGAGTGTAGGGTATAAAGTGTAGAGTGTAGGGTATAGAGTGTAGGGTATAGAGTGAAGGGTATAGAGTGTAGAGTGTAGGGTATAGAGTGTAGGGTATAGAGTGTATGGTATAGAGTGTAGGGTATAGAGTGTAGGGTATAGAGTGTAGGGTATACTGTGTAGAGTGTAGGGTATAGAGTGTAAGGTATAGAGGGTAGTGCATAGAGTGTATGGTGTAGAGTGTAGGGTATAGAGTGTAGGGTATAGAGTGTAGGGTATAGAGTGTATGGTATAGAGTTTAGGGTATAGAGTGTAGGGTATAGAGTGTAAGCTATAAAGTGTAGGGTGTAGCGTGTAGGGTATGGAGTGTAGGGTATAGAGTGTAGGGTATAGAGTGTAGGGTATAGAGTGTAGAGTGTAGGGTATAGAGTGTAGGGTATAGAGTGTAGAGTGTAGGGTATAGAGTGTAGGGTTTAGAGAGTAGGGTATAGAGTGTAGAGTGTAGGGTATAGAGTGTAGAGTGTAGGGTATAGAGTGTAGGGTATAGAGTGTAGAGTGTAGGGTATAGAGTGTAGGGTTTAGAGAGTTGGGTATAGAGTGTAGAGTGTAGGGTATAGAGTATAGAGTGTAGGGTATAGAGTGTAGGGTATAGAGTGTAGAGTGTAGGGTATAGAGTGTAGGGTATAGAGTGTAGAGTGTAGGGTTTAGAGTGTAGTGTATAGATTGTAGGGTATAGAGTGTAGATTGTAGGGTATAGAGTGTAGGGTATAGAGTGTATGGTATAGAGTGTAGAGAGTAGGGTATAGAGTGTATAGTGTAGGGTATAGAGTGTAGGGTATAGAGTGTATGGTATAGAGTGTAGGGAATAGAGTGTAGGCTATAGAGTGTATGATATAGAGTGTAGGGTATAGAGAGTATGGTATAGAGTGTAGGGTATAGAGTGTAGGGTATATTGTGTAGGGTATAGAGTGTATGGTATAGAGTGTATGGTATAGATTGTAGGGTATAGAGTGTAGGGTATAGAGTGTAGAGTGTAGGGTATAGAGTGTAGAGTGTAGGGTATAGAGTGTAGGGTATAGAGTGTAGAGTGTAGGGTATAGAGTGTAGGGTATAGAGTGTAGACTGTATGGTATAGAGTGCAGGGGATAGAGTGTAGAGTGTGAGGTATAGAGTGTAGGGTATAGAGTGTATGGTATAGCGTGTATGGTATAGATTGTAGGGTATAGAGTGTAGGGTATAGAGTGTAGAGTATAGGGTATAGAGTGTAGAGTGTAGGGTATAGAGTGTAGGGTATAGAGTGTAGGGTATAGATTGTAGGGTATAGAGTGTAGGGTATAGAGTGTAGAGTGTAGGGTATAGAGTGTACAGTGTAGGGTATAGAGTGTAGGGTATAGAGTGTAGAGTGTAGGGTATAGAGTGTAGGGTATAGAGTGTAGAGTGTATGGTATAGAGTGCAGGGGATATAGTGTAGAGTGTGAGGTATAGAGTGTAGGGTGCAGAGTGTATGGTATAGAGTGTAGGGTATAGAGTGTATGGTACAGAGTGTAGCGTATAGAGTGTAGAGTGTAGGGTATAGAGTGTAGGTTGTAGAGTGTATGGTATAGAGTGTATGGTATAGATTGTAGGGTATAGAGTGTAGGGTATAGAGTGTAGAGTGTAGGGTATAGAGTGTAGAGTGTAGGGTATAGAGTGTAGAGTGTAGGGTATAGAGTGTAGGGTATAGAGTGTAGAGTGTAGGATATAGAGTGTAGGGTATAGAGTGTAGAGTGTGTGTTATAGAGTGCAGGGGATAGAGTGTAGATTGTGAGGTATAGAGTGTAGGGTATAGAGTGTATGGTATAGAGTGTATGGTATAGATTGTAGGGTATAGAGTGTAGGGTATAGAGTGTAGAGTGTAGGGTATAGAGTGTAGAGTGTAGGGTATAGAGTGTATGGTATAGAGTGTATGGTATAGATTGTAGGGTATAGAGTGTAGGGTATAGAGTGTAGAGTGTAGAGTATAGAGTGTAGAGTGTAGGGTATAGAGTGTAGGGTATAGAGTGTAGAGTGTAGGGTATAGAGTGTAGAGTATAGAGTGTAGAGTGTATGGTATAGAGTGCAGGGGATAGAGTGTAGAGTGTAGGGTATAGAGTGTAGGGTATAGAGTGTAGAGTGTAGGGTATAAAGAGTAGGGTTTAGAGAGTAGGGTATAGAGTGTAGAGTGTAGGGTATAGAGCGTAGAGTGTAGGGTATAGAGTGTAGGGTATAGAGTGTAGGGTATAGAGTGTAGAGTGTAGGGTATAGAGTGTAGGGTATAGAGTGTATGGTATAGAGTTTAGGGTATAGAGTGTAGGGTATAGAGTGTAAGCTATAAAGTGTAAGGTGTAGCGTGTAGGGTATGGAGTGTAGGGTATAGAGTGTAGGGTATAGAGTGTAGGGTATAGAGTGTAGAGTGTAGGGTATAGAGTGTAGGGTATAGAGTGTAGAGTGTAGGGTATAGAGTGTAGGCTTTAGAGAGTAGGGTATAGAGTGTAGAGTGTAGGGTATAGAGTGTAGAGTGTAGGGTATAGAGTGTAGGGTATAGAGTGTAGAGTGTAGGGTATAGAGTGTAGGGTTTAGAGAGTTGGGTATAGAGTGTAGAGTGTAGGGTATAGAGTATAGAGTGTAGGGTATAGAGTGTAGGGTATAGAGTGTAGAGTGTAGGGTATAGAGTGTAGGGTATAGAGTGTAGAGTGTAGGGTTTAGAGTGTAGTGTATAGATTGTAGGGTATAGAGTGTAGATTGTAGGGTATAGAGTGTAGGGTATAGAGTGTATGGTATAGAGTGTAGAGAGTAGGGTATAGAGTGTATAGTGTAGGGTATAGAGTGTAGGGTATAGAGTGTATGGTATAGAGTGTAGGGAATAGAGTGTAGGCTATAGAGTGTATGATATAGAGTGTAGGGTATAGAGAGTATGGTATAGAGTGTAGGGTATAGAGTGTAGGGTATATTGTGTAGGGTATAGAGTGTATGGTATAGAGTGTATGGTATAGATTGTAGGGTATAGAGTGTAGGGTATAGAGTGTAGAGTGTAGGGTATAGAGTGTAGAGTGTAGGGTATAGAGTGTAGGGTATAGAGTGTAGAGTGTAGGGTATAGAGTGTAGGGTATAGAGTGTAGACTGTATGGTATAGAGTGCAGGGGATAGAGTGTAGAGTGTGAGGTATAGAGTGTAGGGTATAGAGTGTATGGTATAGCGTGTATGGTATAGATTGTAGGGTATAGAGTGTAGGGTATAGAGTGTAGAGTGTAGGGTATAGAGTGTAGAGTGTAGGGTATAGAGTGTAGGGTATAGAGTGTAGGGTATAGATTGTAGGGTATAGAGTGTAGGGTATAGAGTGTAGAGTGTAGGGTATAGAGTGTAGAGTGTAGGGTATAGAGTGTAGAGTGTAGGGTATAGAGTGTAGGGTATAGAGTGTAGAGTGTATGGTATAGAGTGCAGGGGATATAGTGTAGAGTGTGAGGTATAGAGTGTAGGGTACAGAGTGTATGGTATAGAGTGTAGGGTATAGAGTGTATGGTACAGAGTGTAGCGTATAGAGTGTAGAGTGTAGGGTATAGAGTGTAGGTTGTAGAGTGTATGGTATAGAGTGTATGGTATAGATTGTAGGGTATAGAGTGTAGGGTATAGAGTGTAGAGTGTAGGGTATAGAGTGTAGAGTGTAGGGTATAGAGTGTAGAGTGTAGGGTATAGAGTGTAGGGTATAGAGTGTAGAGTGTAGGATATAGAGTGTAGGGTATAGAGTGTAGAGTGTGTGTTATAGAGTGCAGGGGATAGAGTGTAGAGTGTGAGGTATAGAGTGTAGGGTATAGAGTGTATGGTATAGAGTGTATGGTATAGATTGTAGGGTATAGAGTGTAGGGTATAGAGTGTAGAGTGTAGGGTATAGAGTGTAGAGTGTAGGTTATAGAGTGTATGGTATAGAGTGTATGGTATAGATTGTAGGGTATAGAGTGTAGGGTATAGAGTGTAGAGTATAGAGTGTAGAGTGTAGGGTATAGAGTGTAGGGTATAGAGTGTAGAGTGTAGGGTATAGAGTGTAGAGTATAGAGTGTAGAGTGTATGGTATAGAGTGCAGGGGATAGAGTGTAGAGTGTAGGGTATAGAGTGTAGGGTATAGAGTGCAGAGTGTAGGGTATAGAGTGTAGGGTTTAGAGAGTAGGGTATAGAGTGTAGAGTGTAGGGTATAGAGTGTAGAGTGTAGGGTATAGAGTGTAGGGTATAGAGTGTAGGGTATAGAGTGTAGAGTGTAGGGTATAGAGTGTAGGGTATAGAGTCTATGGTATAGAGTGTATGGTATAGATTGTAGGGTATAGAGTGTAGGGTATAGAGTGTAGAGTGTAGGGTATAGAGTGTAGGGTATAGAGTGTAGAGTGTAGGGTATAGAGTGTAGGGTATAGAGTGTAGAGTGTATGGTATAGAGTGCAGGGGATATAGTGTAGAGTGTGAGTTATAGAGTGTAGGGTACAGAGTGTATGGTATAGAGTGTAGGGTATAGAGTGTAGGGTACAGAGTGTAGTGTATAGAGTGTAGAGTGTAGGGTATAGAGTGTAGGTTGTAGAGTGTATGGTATAGAGTGTATGGTATAGATTGTAGGGTATAGAGTGTAGGGTATAGAGTGTAGAGTGTAGGGTATAGAGTGTAGAGTGTAGGGTATAGAGTGTAGGGTATAGAGTGTAGAGTGTAGGATATAGAGTGTAGGGTATAGAGTGTAGAGTGTGTGTTATAGAGTGCAGGGGATAGAGTGTAGAGTGTGAGGTATAGAGTGTAGGGTATAGAGTGTATGGTATAGAGTGTATGGTATAGATTGTAGGGCATAGAGTGTAGGGTGTAGAGTGTAGAGTGTAGGGTATAGAGTGTAGAGTGTAGGGTATAGAGTGTATGGTATAGAGTGTATGGTATAGATTGTAGGGTATAGAGTGTAGGGTATAGAGTGTAGAGTGTAGGGTATCGAGTGTAGAGTGTAGGGTATAGAGTGTAGGGTATAGAGTGTAGAGTGTAGGGTATAGAGTGTAGAGTATAGAGTGTAGAGTGTATGGTATAGAGCGCAGGGGATAGAGTGTAGAGTGTAGGGTATAGAGTGTAGGGTATAGAGTGTAGAGTGTAGGGTATAGAGTGTAGGGTTTAGAGAGTAGGGTTTAGAGTGTAGAGTGTAGGGTATAGAGTGTAGAGTGTAGGGTATAGAGTGTAGGGTATAGAGTGTAGAGTGTAGGGTATAGAGTGTAGTGTTTAGAGAGTTGGGTATAGAGTGTAGAGTGTAGGGTATAGAGTATAGAGTGTAGGGTATAGAGTGTAGGGTATAGAGTGTAGAGTGTAGGGTATAAAGTGTAGAGAGTAGGGTGTAGAGTATAGGGTATAGAGTGTAGGTTATAGAGTGTAGGGTATAGATTGTAGATTGTAGGATGTAGATTGTAGGTTATAGAGTGTAGGGTATAAAGTGTAGAGAGTAGGGTATAGAGTGTAGAGTATAGAGTGTAGGTTATAGAGTGTAGGGTATAGAGTGTAGGGTATAGAGTGTAGGGTATAGAGTGTAAGGTATTGAGTGTACGGTATAAAGTGTATGTTATAGAGTGTAGGGTATAGAGTGTAGAGTGTAGGGTATAGAGTGTAGGGTATAGAGTTTAGGGTATAGAGTGTATGGTATAGAGTGTAGGGTATAGAGTGTAGAGTGTAGGGTATAGAGTGTAGGGTTTAGAGTGTAGGGTATAGAGTGTAGGGTATAGATTGTAGGGTATAGAGTGTAGAGTGTAGGGTATAGAGTGTAGGGTATAGAGTGTATGGTATAGAGTGTAGGGTATAGAGTGTAGAGTGTAGGGAATAGAGTGTAGGGTATACTGTGTAGAGTGTAGGGTATAGAGTGTAAGGTATAGAGGGTAGTGCATAGAGTGTATGGTGTAGAGTGTAGGGTATAGAGTGTAGGGTATAGAGTGTATGGTATAGAGTTTAGGGTATAGAGTGTAGGGTATAGAGTGTAAGCTATAAAGTGTAGGGTGTAGCGTGTAGGGTATGGAGTGTAGGGTATAGAGTGTAGGGTATAGAGTGTAGGGTATAGAGTGTAGAGTGTAGGGTATAGAGTGTAGGGTATAGAGTGTAGAGTGTAGGGTATAGAGTGTAGGGTTTAGAGAGTAGGGTATAGAGTGTAGAGTGTAGGGTATAGAGTGTAGAGTGTAGGGTATAGAGTGTAGGGTATAGAGTGTAGAGTGTAGGGTTTAGAGAGTTGGGTATAGAGTGTAGAGTTTAGGGTATAGAGTATAGAGTGTAGGGTATAGAGTGTAGGGTATAGAGTGTAGAGTGTAGGGTATAGAGTGTAGGGTATAGAGTGTAGAGTGTAGGGTTTAGAGTGTAGTGTATAGATTGTAGGGTATAGAGTGTAGATTGTAGGGTATAGAGTGTAGGGTATAGAGTGTATGGTATAGAGTGTAGAGAGTAGGGTATAGAGTGTATAGTGTAGGGTATAGAGTGTAGGGTATAGAGTGTATGGTATAGAGTGTAGGGAATAGAGTGTAGGCTATAGAGTGTATGATATAGAGTGTAGGGTATAGAGAGTATGGTATAGAGTGTAGGGTATAGAGTGTAGGGTATATTGTGTAGGGTATAGAGTGTATGGTATAGAGTGTATGGTATAGATTGTAGGGTATAGAGTGTAGGGTATAGAGTGTAGAGTGTAGGGTATAGAGTGTAGAGTGTAGGGTATAGAGTGTAGGGTATAGAGTGTAGAGTGTAGGGTATAGATTGTAGGGTATAGAGTGTAGACTGTATGGTATAGAGTGCAGGGGATAGAGTGTAGAGTGTGAGGTATAGAGTGTAGGGTATAGAGTGTATGGTATAGCGTGTATGGTATAGATTGTAGGGTATATAGTGTAGGGTATAGAATGTAGAGTGTAGGGTATAGAGTGTAGAGTGTAGGGTATAGAGTGTAGGGTATAGAGTGTAGGGTATAGATTGTAGGGTATAGAGTGTAGGGTATAGAGTGTAGAGTGTAGGGTATAAAGTGTAGAGTGTAGGGTATAGAGTGTAGGGTATAGAGTGTAGAGTGTAGGGTATAGAGTGTAGGGTATAGAGTGTAGAGTGTATGGTATAGAGTGCAGGGGATATAGTGTAGAGTGTGAGGTATAGAGTGTAGGGTACAGAGTGTATGGTATAGAGTGTAGGGTATAGAGTGTATGGTACAGAGTGTAGCGTATAGAGTGTAGAGTGTAGGGTATAGAGTGTAGGTTGTAGAGTGTATGGTATAGAGTGTATGGTATAGATTGTAGGGTATAGAGTGTAGGGTATAGAGTGTAGAGTGTAGGGTATAGAGTGTAGAGTGTAGGGTATAGAGTGTAGGGTATAGAGTGTAGAGTGTAGGATATAGAGTGTAGGGTATAGAGTGTAGAGTGTGTGTTATAGAGTGCAGGGGATAGAGTGTAGAGTGTGAGGTATAGAGTGTAGGGTATAGAGTGTATGGTATAGAGTGTATGGTATAGATTGTAGGGTATAGAGTGTAGGGTATAGAGTGTAGAGTGTAGGGTATAGAGTGTAGGGTTTAGAGTGTAGGGTATAGAGTGTAGGGTATAGATTGTAGGGTATAGAGTGTAGAGTGTAGGGTATAGAGTGTAGGGTATAGAGTGTATGGTATAGAGTGTAGGGTATAGAGTGTAGAGTGTAGGGTATAGAGTGTAGGGTATACTGTGTAGAGTGTAGGGTATAGAGTGTAAGGTATAGAGGGTAGTGCATAGAGTGTATGGTGTAGAGTGTAGGGTATAGAGTGTAGGGTATAGAGTGTATGGTATAGAGTTTAGGGTATAGAGTGTAGGGTATAGAGTGTAAGCTATAAAGTGTAGGGTGTAGCGTGTAGGGTATGGAGTGTAGGGTATAGAGTGTAGGGTATAGAGTGTAGGGTATAGAGTGTAGAGTGTAGGGTATAGAGTGTAGGGTATAGAGTGTAGAGTGTAGGGTATAGAGTGTAGGGTTTAGAGAGTAGGGTATAGAGTGTAGAGTGTAGGGTATAGAGTGTAGAGTGTAGGGTATAGAGTGTAGGGTATAGAGTGTAGAGTGTAGGGTATAGAGTGTAGGGTATAGAGTGTAGAGTGTAGGGTTTAGAGTGTAGTGTATAGATTGTAGGGTATAGAGTGTAGATTGTAGGGTATAGAGTGTAGGGTATAGAGTGTATGGTATAGAGTGTAGAGAGTAGGGTATAGAGTGTATAGTGTAGGGTATAGAGTGTAGGGTATAGAGTGTATGGTATAGAGTGTAGGGAATAGAGTGTAGGCTATAGAGTGTATGATATAGAGTGTAGGGTATAGAGAGTATGGTATAGAGTGTAGGGTATAGAGTGTAGGGTATATTGTGTAGGGTATAGAGTGTATGGTATAGAGTGTATGGTATAGATTGTAGGGTATAGAGTGTAGGGTATAGAGTGTAGATTGTAGGGTATAGAGTGTAGAGTGTAGGGTATAGAGTGTAGGGTATAGAGTGTAGAGTGTAGGGTATAGATTGTAGGGTATAGAGTGTAGACTGTATGGTATAGAGTGCAGGGGATAGAGTGTAGAGTGTGAGGTATAGATTGTAGGGTATAGAGTGTATGGTATAGCGTGTATGGTATAGATTGTAGGGTATAGAGTGTAGGGTATAGAGTGTAGAGTGTAGGGTATAGAGTGTAGAGTGTAGGGTATAGAGTGTAGGGTATAGAGTGTAGGGTATAGATTGTAGGGTATAGAGTGTAGGGTATAGAGTGTAGGGTGTAGGGTATAAAGTGTAGAGTGTAGGGTATAGAGTGTAGGGTATAGAGTGTAGAGTGTAGGGTATAGAGTGTAGGGTATAGAGTGTAGAGTGTATGGTATAGAGTGCAGGGGATATAGTGTAGAGTGTGAGGTATAGAGTGTAGGGTACAGAGTGTATGGTATAGAGTGTAGGGTATAGAGTGTATGGTACAGAGTGTAGCGTATAGAGTGTAGAGTGTAGGGTATAGAGTGTAGGTTGTAGAGTGTATGGTATAGAGTGTATGGTATAGATTGTAGGGTATAGAGTGTAGGGTATAGAGTGTAGAGTGTAGGGTATAGAGTGTAGAGTGTAGGGTATAGAGTGTAGGGTATAGAGTGTAGAGTGTAGGATATAGAGTGTAGGGTATAGAGTGTAGAGTGTGTGTTATAGAGTGCAGGGGATAGAGTGTAGAGTGTGAGGTATAGAGTGTAGGGTATAGAGTGTATGGTATAGAGTGTATGGTATAGATTGTAGGGTATAGAGTGTAGGGTATAGAGTGTAGGGTATAGAGTGTAGAGTGTAGGGTATAGAGTGTATGGTATAGAGTGTATGGTATAGATTGTAGGGTATAGAGTGTAGGGTATAGAGTGTAGAGTGTAGAGTATAGAGTGTAGAGTGTAGGGTATAGAGTGTAGGGTATAGAGTGTAGAGTGTAGGGTATAGAGTGTAGAGTATACAAGGAAACTCCCTTGACTTGGTCTTCTCCCGACTTTGCTCAGTGGATGACTTCACAAACTCCCCTCTCCCGCTCTCTGACCACAACCTTCTTTCATTCTCTATCAAGAACTGCCATCCCGCTCAGGTCACCCCCACTTTCCACACCTATAGAAACATACAGGCCATTAACACCCAGAAACTTATGATGAACTTGCAGTCCTCATTGGCCCCTATTTCCTCCATCTCATGTCCTGATTCTGCATTGAAGCATTACAATGAAACCCTGCAAAGTGCTCTGGATGAAGCTGCTCCTCCTATACATAAAACAACTCGGCACAGACGGCAACAACCGTGGCACACGCTGCAAACACGTTTCCTGCAGCGGTGCTCCAGGTGCGCAGAACGTCTGTGGAGAAAATCTAATCTACCCGAAGATTTCATCCATTATAAGTTCATGCTAAAGACATACAATTCTGCCCTTCACCTCTCCAAACAAACCTACTTCAACACCCTCATCACCTCCCTGTCCAATAACCCTAAACGTCTCTTTGACACGTTCCAGTCCCTACTCAACCCAAGAGAGCAGGCCCCAACCACGGATCTCCGTGCTGACGATCTGGCCAATTACTTCAAAGAAAAAATTGACCACATTCGACAGGAAATCATCTCCCAATCTCTTCATACCATGCACTGTCCTCCCTCCCCCACTGCATCTAGTTCACTCTCTGACTTTGAAGCAGTTACAGAAGAAGAAGTAAGCAGGCTCCTTGCATCTTCTCGCCCGACCACTTGCACCAGTGACCCCATTCCGTCACATCTCCTCCAGTCCCTTTCCCCGGCTATCACCTCTCACCTAACAAAAATATTCAACCTTTCCCTCACTTCCGGTATTTTTCCCTCCTCATTTAAGCATGCCATCATACATCCATTACTTAAAAAACCATCCCTCGATCAAAACTGTGCCGCTAATTATAGACCTGTCTCTAATCTTCCCTTCATCTCTAAACTCCTCGAACGCCTGGTCCACTCCCGTCTTACCCGCTATCTCTCAGATAACTCTCTTCTCGACCCTCTTCAATCTGGCTTCCGCTCTTTACACTCTACTGAAACTGCCCTCATTAAAGTCTCTAATGACCTACTAACAGCTAAATCTAATGGTCACTACTCCATGCTAATTCTCTTGGATCTCTCTGCAGCATTCGACACTGTGGATCATCAGCTCCTCCTCACTATGCTCCGCTCCATCGGCCTCAAGGACACCGTTCTCTCCTGGTTCTCCTCCTATCTCTCTGACCGATCCTTCACTGTATGTTTTGCTGGTTCCTCCTCCTCTCACCTTCCCCTTACTGTTGGGGTTCCTCAAGGATCAGTCCTAGGCCCCCTACTCTTCTCGTTGTATACTGCCCCTATTGGACAAACAATCAGTAGATTTGGTTTCCAGTACCATCTCTATGCTGACGACACCCAATTATACACTTCTGCTCCCGATATCACACCGACCTTTTTAGAAAACACCAGTGATTGTCTTACCGCTGTCTCTAACATCATGTCCTCCCTCTATCTGAAACTAAACCTGTCAAAAACTGAACTCCTCGTGTTCTCTCCCTCTACTAACCTACCTTTGCCTGACATTGCCATCTCCGTGTGCGGTTCCACCATTACTCCAAAGCAACATGCCCGCTGCCTTGGGGTCATCCTTGATTCTGACCTTTCATTCACCCCCTACATCCGATCACTGGCTCGCTCTTCTTACCTGCATCTCAAAAACATTTCTAGAATTCGCCCTTTTCTTAATTTCGACTCTGCAAAAACTCTGACTGTTTCACTTATTCATTCTCGTCTGGACTATTGTAACTCTCTACTAATCGGTCTCCCTCTTGCAAAACTCTCCCCGCTCCAATCTGTCCTGAATGCTGCAGCCAGGATCATATTCCTCACCAACCGTTACACCGATGCCTCTACCCTGTGCCAGTCATTACACTGGCTACCCATCCACTCCAGAATCCAGTACAAAACTACTACCCTCATCCACAAAGCACTCCATGGCTCAGCACCACCCTACATCTCCTCCCTGGTATCAGTCTACCACCCTACCCGTGCCCTCCGCTCCGCTAATGACCTCAGGTTAGCATCCTCAATAATCAGAACCTCCCACTCCCGTCTCCAAGACTTTACACGTGCTGCGCCGATTCTTTGGAATGCACTACCTAGGTTAATACGATTAATCCCCAATCCCCACAGTTTTAAGCGTGCCCTAAAAACTCATTTGTTCAGACTGGCCTACCGCCTCAATGCATTAACCTAACGATCCCTGTGTGGCCTATTTATAATAAAAAAAAAAAAAAAAAAAAAAAGGTTCCTCGCATCATGTTCTCATACACTTTATGCAGTATTAGCCCTCTGTGTCTGTACTGCTACATACTTAGGCAGGTAACTGGTTCATGCAGCTTTACATGAACACCTGAGCCTTACACTATAGCTGGTCCGAATAACTAAAGCAATTGTTACCATCCACCTCTCGTGTCTCCCCTTTTCCCCATAGTTTGTAAGCTTGCGAGCAGGGCCCTCACTCCTCCTGGTATCTGTTTTGAACTGTATTTCTGTTATGCTGTAATGTCTATTGTCTGTACAAGTCCCCTCTATAATTTGTAAAGCGCTGCGGAATATGTTGGCGCTATATAAATAAAATTATTATTATTATTATTATTAGTATAGAGTGTAGAGTGTATGGTATAGAGTGCAGGGGATAGAGTGTAGAGTGTAGGGTATAGAGTGTAGGGTATAGAGTGTAGAGTGTAGGGTATAGAGTGTAGGGTTTAGAGAGTAGGGTATAGAGTGTATAGTGTAGGGTATAGAGTGTAGGGTATAGAGTGTATGGTATAGAGTGTAGGGAATAGAGTGTAGGCTATAGAGTGTATGATATAGAGTGTAGGGTATAGAGTGTATGGTATAGAGTGTAGGGTATAGATTGTAGGGTATAGAGTGTAGGGTATAGAGTGTATGGTATAGAGTGTATGGTATAGATTGTAGGGTATAGAGTGTAGGGTATAGAGTGTAGAGTGTAGGGTATAGAGTGTAGAGTGTAGGGTATAGAGTGTAGGGTATAGAGTGTAGAGTGTAGGGTATAGAGTGTAGGGTATAGAGTGTAGAGTGTATGGTATAGAGTGCAGGGGATAGAGTGTAGAGTGTGAGATATAGAGTGTAGGGTATAGAGTGTATGGTATAGCGTGTATGGTATAGATTGTAGGGTATAGAGTGTAGGGTATACAGTGTAGAGTGTAGGGTATAGAGTGTAGGGTATAGAGTGTAGGGTATAGAGTGTAGGGTATAGAGTGTAGAGTGTAGGGTATAGAGTGTAGGGTATAGAGTGTATGGTATAGAGTGTATGGTATAGATTGTAGGGTATAGAGTGTAGGGTATAGAGTGTAGAGTGTAGGGTATAGAGTGTAGAGTGTAGGGTATAGAGTGTAGGGTATAGAATGTAGATTGTAGGGTATAGAGTGTAGGGTATAGAGTGTAGAGTGTATGGTATAGAGTGCAGGGGATATAGTGTAGAGTGTGAGGTATAGAGTGTAGGGTACAGAGTGTATGGTATAGAGTGTAGGGTATAGAGTGTAGGGTACAGAGTGTAGTGTATAGAGTGTAGAGTGTAGGGTATAGAGTGTAGGTTGTAGAGTGTATGGTATAGAGTGTATGGTATAGATTGTAGGGTATAGAGTGTAGGGTATAGAGTGTAGAGTGTAGGGTATAGAGTGTAGAGTGTAGGGTATAGAGTGTAGGGTATAGAGTGTAGAGTGTAGGATATAGAGTGTAGGGTATAGAGTGTAGAGTGTGTGTTATAGAGTGCAGGGGATAGAGTGTAGAGTGTGAGGTATAGAGTGTAGGGTATAGAGTGTATGGTATAGAGTGTATGGTATAGATTGTAGGGTATAGAGTGTAGGGTATAGAGTGTAGAGTGTAGGGTATAGAGTGTAGAGTGTAGGGTATAGAGTGTATGGTATAGAGTGTATGGTATAGATTGTAGGGTATAGAGTGTAGGGTATAGAGTGTAGAGTGTAGGGTATAGAGTGTAGAGTGTAGGGTATAGAGTGTAGGGTATAGAGTGTAGGGTATAGAGTGTAGAGTATAGAGTGTAGAGTGTATGGTATAGAGTGCAGGGGATAGAGTGTAGAGTGTAGGGTATAGAGTGTAGGGTATAGAGTGTAGAGTGTAGGGTATAGAGTGTAGGGTTTAGAGAGTAGGGTATAGAGTGTAGAGTGTAGGGTATAGAGTGTAGAGTGTAGGGTATAGAGTGTAGGGTATAGAGTGTAGAGTGTAGGGTATAGAGTGTAGTGTTTAGATAGTTGGGTATAGAGTGTAGAGTGTAGGGTATAGAGTATAGAGTGTAGGGTATAGAGTGTAGGGTATAGAGTGTAGAGTGTAGGGTATAAAGTGTAGAGAGTAGGGTGTAGAGTGTAGGGTATAGAGTGTAGGTTATAGAGTGTAGGGTATAGATTGTAGATTGTAGGGTGTAGATTGTAGGTTATAGAGTGTAGAGTGTAGGGTATAAAGTGTAGAGAGTAGGGTATAGAGTGTAGGTTATAGAGTGTAGGGTATAGAGTGTAGGGTGTAGAGTGTAGGGTATAGAGTGTAAGGTATAGAGTGTACGGTATAAAGTGTATGTTATAGAGTGTAGGGTATAGAGTGTAGAGTGTAGGGTATAGAGTGTAGGGTATAGAGTGTAGGGTATAGAGTGTATGGTATAGAGTGTAGGGTATAGAGTGTAGAGTGTAGGGTACAGAGTGTAGGGTTTAGAGTGTAGGGTATAGAGTGTAGGGTATAGATTGTAGGGTATAGAGTGTAGAGTGTAGGGTATAGAGTGTAGGGTATAGAGTGTAGAGTGTAGGGTATAGAGTGTATATTGTAGGGTAAAAAGTGTAGGGTATAGAGAGTATGGTATAGAGTGTAGGGAATAGAGTGTAGAGTGTAGGGAATAGAGTGTAGAGTGTAGGGTATAGAGTGTAGGGTATAGAGTGTAGAGTGTAGGGTATAAAGTGTAGAGAGTAGGGTAAAGAGTGTAGGGTGCAGAGTGTAGGTTATAGAGTGTAGGGTATAGAGTGTAGAGTGTAGGGTGTAGAGTGTAGGGTATAGAGTGTAAGGTATAGAGTGTAGGGTATAAAGTGTACGGTATAGAGTGTAGGGTATAGATTGTAGGGTATAGAGTGTAGATTGTAGGGTATAGAGTCTATGGTATAGAGTGTAGAGTGTAGGGTATAGAGTGTATAGTGTAGGGTAAAGAGTGTAGGGTATAGAGTGTATGGTATAGAGTGTAGGGAATAGAGTGTAGAGTGTAGGGTATAGAGTGTATGGTATAGAGTGTAGGGTATAGAGTGTAGAGTGTAGGGTATAGAGTGTAGGGTATAGAGTGTAGGGTATAGAGTGTAGAGTGTAGGGATTAGAGTGTAGGGTATAGAGTGTAGGGTATATAGTGTAGAATGTACGGTATAGAGTGTATTGTATAGAGTATAGAGTGTAGGGTATAGAGTATAGAGTGTAGGGTATAGAGTGTAAGGTATAGAGTGTAAAGTGTAGAGTGTATGGTATAGAGTGTAGAGTGTAGGGTATAGAGTGTAGGGTATAGAGTGTATGGAATAGAGTGTAGGGTATAGAGTGTTGAGTGTAGGGTATAGAGTGTAGGGTATAGAGCGTAGGGTGTAGGGTATAGAGTGTAGGGTATAGAGTGTAGGGTATAGAGTTTAGAGTGTAGGGTACAGGGTGTATGGTATAGAGTGTAGGGTGTATGGTATAGAGTGCAGGGGATAGAGTGTAGAGTGTGAGGTATAGAGTGTAGGGTATAGAGTGTATGGTATAGAGTTTATGGTATAGATTGTAATGTATAGAGTGTAGGGTATAGAGTGTAGAGTGTAGGGTATAGAGTGTAGAGTGTAGGGTATAGAGTGTAGGGTATAGAGGGTATGATATAGAGTGTATGGTATAGAGTGTATGGTATAGAGTGTACGGTATAGAGTGTAGGGTATAGAGTGTAGAGTGTAGGGTATAGAGTGTAGGGTATAGAGTGTAGGGTATAGAGTGTAGGGTATAGAGTGTAGGGTGTAGAGTTTAGGGTATAGAGTGTAGCGTGTAGGGTATAGAGTGTATGGTATAGAGTGTAGAGTGTAGGGTATAGAGTGTATGGTATAGAGTGTAGGGTGTAGAATGTATGTTATAGAGTGTAGGGTATAGAGTGTATGGTATGGAGATTAGAGTGTAGGGCATATAGTGTATGGTATAGAGTGTATGGTATAGAGTGTAGGGTATAGAGTGTAGAGTGTAGGGTATAGAGTGTATGGTATAGAGTGTAGGGTATAGAGTGTAGAGTGTAGGGTATAGAGTGTAGGGTATAGAGTGTAGGATATAGCGTGTAGGGTATAGAGTGTAGGGTATAGATTGTAGGGTATAGAGTGTAGGGTATAAAGTGTAGAGTGTAGGGTATAGAGTGAATGGTATAGAGTGTAGAGTGTATGGTATAGAGTGTATGGTATAGAGTGTAGGGTGTAGAATGTATGTTATAGAGTGTAGGGTATAGAGTGTATGGTATGGAGATTAGAGTGTAGGGCATAGAGTGTAGGGTATAGAGTGTATGGTATAGAGTGTAGGGTATAGAGTGTAGAGTGTAGGGTATAGAGTGTAGGGTATAGAGTGTAGGATATAGAGTGTATGGTATAGAGTGTAGGTTATAGAGTGTAGAGTGTAGGGTATAGAGTGTAGGGTATAGAGTGTATTGTAAAGAGTGTAAGGTATAGATTGTAAGGTATAGAGTGTATAGCGTAGAGTATAGAGTGTAGGGTATAGAGTGTATGGTGTAGAGTGTAGGGTATAGAGTGTATAGTGTAGGGTATAGAGTGTAGGGTATAGAGTGTAGAGTGTGGGGTATAGAGTGTATGGTATAGAGTGTATGGTGTAGAGTGTATGGTATAGAGTGTAGGGTATAGAGTGTATGGAATAGAGTGTAGGGTATAGAGTGTAGATTGTAGGGTATAGAGTGTAGGGTGTAGAGTGTAGGGTATAGAGTGTAGGGTATAGATTGTAGGGTATAGAGTGCAGAGTGTAGGGTATAGAGTGTAGGGTATAGAGTGTATGGTATAGAGTGTAGAGTGTAGGGTATAGAGTGTATAGTGTAGGGTATAGAGTGTAGGGTATAGAGTGTATGGTATAGAGTGTAGGGAATAGAGTGTAGAGTGTGTGGTATAGAGTGTAGGGTATAGAGTGTAGAGTGTAGGGTATAGAGTGTAGGGTATAGAGTGTAGGGTATAGAGTGTAGGGTGTAGAGTGTAGGGTATAGAGTGTAGGGTATAGAGTGTAGGGTATAGAGTGTAGAGTGTAGGGATTAGAGTGCAGGGTATAGAGTGTAGGGTATAGAGTGTAGAATGCACGATATAGAGTGTAGGGTATAGAGTATAGAGTGTAGGGTATAGAGTGTAAAGTGTAGGGTATAGAGTGTAGAGTGTAGGGTATAGAGTGTAGGGTATAGAGTGTATGGAATAGAGTGTAGGGTATAGAGTGTAGAGTTTAGGGTATAGAGTGTAGGGTATAGAGCGTAGGGTGTAGGGTATAGAGTGTAGGGTATAGAGTGTAGGGTATAGAGTGTAGAGTGTAGGGTATAGAGTGTATGGTATAGAGTGTAGGGTGTAGAGTGTAGGGTATAGAGTGTAGAATGTAGGGTACAGAGTGTAGAGTGTAGGGTATAGAGTGTAGGGTGTAGAGTGTAGAGTGTAGGGTATAGAAAGTAGGGTATAGAGTGTAAAGTGTATGGTATAGAGTGTAGGGGATAGAGTGTATGGTATAGAGTGTATGGTATAGAGTGTAGGGTAGAGAATGTAGGGTATAGAGTGTAGAGTGTAGGGTATATAGTGTAGGGTGTAGAGTGTAGGGTATAGAGTGTAGAGTGTATGGTATAGAGTGTAGGGGATAGAGTGTATGGTATAGAGTGTATGGTATAGAGTGTATGGTATAGATTGTAGGGTATAGAGTGTAGGGTATCGAGTGTAGAGTGTAGGGTATAGAGTGTAGAGTGTAGGGTATAGAGTGTAGGGTAGAGTGTAGGGTATAGAGTGTAGGGTATAGAGTGTAGAGTGTTGAGTGTAGGGTATAGAGTGTAGGGTATAGGGTGTAGGGTATAGAGTGTAGGGTGTAGAGTGTAGGGTATAGAGTGTAGGGTATAGAGTGTAGGGTATAGAGTGTAGGGTATAGCGTGTAGGGTATAGAGTGAAGGGTATAGAGTGTAGGGTATAGAGTGTAGGGTATAAAGTGTAGAGTGTAGGGTATAGAGTGTAGGGTATAGAGTGTAGAGTGTAGGGTATAGAGTGTAGGGTTTAGAGAGTAGGGTATAGAGTGTAGAGTGTAGGGTATAGAGTGTAGAGTGTAGGGTATAGAGTGTAGGGTATAGAGTGTAGAGTGTAGGGTATAGAGTGTAGGGTTTAGAGAGTTGGGTATAGAGTGTAGAGTGTAGGGTATAGAGTATAGAGTGTAGGGTATAGAGTGTAGGGTATAGAGTGTAGAGTGTAGGGTATAGAGTGTAGGGTATAGAGTGTAGTCTATACCCTACAATCTATACCATACACTCTATACCATACACTCTACAACCTACACTCTATACCCTACACTCTACACTCTATACACTACACTCTGTACCCTACACTCTATACCCTACACTCTATACCATACACTCTGTACCATACACTCTATAACTCACACTCTACACTATATCCCCTGCACTCTATACCATACACTCTACACTCTATACCCTACACTCTATACCCTACACTCTACACTCTATACCCTACACTCTATACCCTACACTCTACACTCTATACCCTACACTCTATACCCTACAATCTATACCATACACTCTATACCATACACTCTATACCCTACACTCTATACCCTACACTCTACACTCTATACCCTACACTCTATACCCTACACTCTATACCCTACACTCTACACTCTATACC
Source organism: Ranitomeya imitator (assembly GCF_032444005.1). Taxonomy (NCBI): domain Eukaryota; kingdom Metazoa; phylum Chordata; class Amphibia; order Anura; family Dendrobatidae; genus Ranitomeya; species Ranitomeya imitator. Next base: position 301,730 of record NW_027193904.1, on the reverse strand, counting down.
CTACACTCTACACTCTATACCCTACTCTCTAAACCCTACACTCTATACCCTACACTCTACACTCTATACCCTACACTCTATACCCTACACTCTACACTCTATCCCCTGCACTCTATACCATACACTCTACACTCTATACTCTACACTCTATACCCTACACTCTACACTCTATACCCTACACTCTATACCCTACACTCTACACTCTATACTCTACACTCTACACTCTATACCCTACACTCTATACCCTACAATCTATACCATACACTCTATACCATACACTCTATACCCTACACTCTACACTATATCCCCTGCACTCTATACCATACACTCTACACTCTATACCCTACACTCTATACCCTACACTCTACACTCTATACCCTACACTCTATACCCTACACTCTACACTCTATACCCTACACTCTATACCCTACAATCTATACCATACACTCTATACCCTACACTCTATACCCTACACTTTACACTCTATACCCTACTTTCTATACCCTACACTCTACACTCTACACCCTACACTCTATACCCTACACTCTACACTCTATACCCTACACTCTACACTCTATACCCTACACTCTACACCCTACACTCTATACCATACACTCTATACCCTACACTCTACACTCTATACCCTACACTCTATACCCTACACTCTATACCCTACACCCTACGCTCTATACCCTACACTCTATACCCTAAACTCTACACTCTATACCCTACACTCTATTCCATACACTCTATACCCTACACTCTATACCCTACACTCTACACTCTATACCCTACACTCTACACTTTACACTCTATACCCTACACTCTATACTCTATACCCTACACTCTATACCGTTCATTCTACACTCTATACTCTACACTCTATACCCTGCACTCTAATCCCTACACTCTACACTCTATACCCTACACTCTATACCCTACACTCTATACCCTACACTCTACACCCTACACTCTATACCCTACACTCTATACCCTACACTCTATACCCTACACTCTACACTCTATACCCTACACTCTATACCATACACTCTACACTCTATTCCCTACACTCTATACCCTACAATCTATACCCTACACTCTATACCCTACACTCTACACCCTACACTCTATACCCTACAATCTACACTCTATACCCTACACTCTATTCCATACACTCTATACCCTACACTCTATACCATACACTCTACACCATACACTCTATACCATACACTCTATACCCCACACTCTACACTCTACACTCTATACCCTACACTCTATACCCTACACTATACACTCTATACCCTACACTCTACACCATACACTCTATACCCTACACTCTATACTCTACGCTATACACTCTATACCTTACAATCTATACCTTACACTCTTTACAATACACTCTATACCCTACACTCTATACCCTACACTCTACACTCTATCACCTACACTCTATACCATACACTCTATATCCTACACTCTATACCCTACACTCTATACCCTACACTCTACACTCTATACCCTACACTCTATACCATACACTCTATACCCTACACTCTATGCCCTACACTCTAATCTCCATACCATACACTCTATACCCTACACTCTATAACATACATTCTACACCCTACACTCTATACCATACACTCTATACCATACACTCTACATTCTATACCATTCACTCTATACCCTACACTCTACACTTTATACCCTACACTCTATACCCTACAATCTATACCCTACACTCTATACCCTACACGCTATATCCTACACTCTATACCCTACACTCTATACCCTACACTCTACACTCTATACCCTACACTCTATACCATACACTCTATACCATACACTATATGCCCTACACTCTAATCTCCATACCATACACTCTATACCCTACACTCTATAACATACATTCTACACCCTACACTCTATAGCATACACTCTATACCCTACACTCTACACTCTATACCATACACTCTATACCCTACACGCTACACTCTATACCCTAAACTCTACACCCTACACTCTATACCCTACACTCTATACCCTACACTCTATACCCTACACTCTACACTCTATACCCTACACTCTATACCGTACACTCTATACCATACACTCTATACCATACACTCTATATCATACCCTCTATACCCTACACTCTATACCCTACACTCTACACTCTATACCCTACACTCTACACTCTATACCCTACACTCTATACATTACAATCTATACCATACACTCTATACCGTACACTCTATACCCTACACTCTATACCTCACACTCTACACTCTATCCCCTGCACTCTATACCATACACCCTACACTCTATACCATACACCCTGTACCCTACACTCTAAACTCTATACCCTACACTCTATACCCTACACTCTATACCCTACACCCTACGCTCTATACCCTACACTCTATACCCTACACTCAACACTCTATACCCTACACTCTATTCCATACACTCTATACCCTACACTCTATACCCTACACTCTACTCTCTATACCATACACTCTACACTTTACACTCTATACCTTACACTCTATACCCTACACTCTATACTCTATACCCTACACTCTATACTCTATACAATACACTCTATACCGTACATTCTACACTATATACCCTACACTCTATACCCTACACTCTAATCCCTACACTCTACACTCTATACCCTACACTCTATACCCTACACTCTATACCCTACACTCTACACTCTATACCCTACACTCTATACCATACACTCTATACCCTACACTCTACACTCTATTCCCTACACTCTATACCATACACTCTATACCCTACACTCTTTACCCTACACTATACACTCTATACCCTACACTCTACACTCTATACCATAGACTCTATACCCTACAATCTACACTCTATACCCTACAATCTATACCCTACACTCTATACCGTACACTTTATACCCTACACTCTATACCTTACACTCTATACCCTACACTTTACACCCTACACTCTACACTCTATACCCTACACTCTATAACCTACACTCTATACCCTACACTCTTTACCCTACTCTCTACACTTTATACCCTACACTCTACACTCTATTCCCTACACTCTACACTCTATTCCCTACACTCTATACCATACTCTCTATACCCTACACTTTTTACCCTACAATATACACTCTATACCCTACACTCTACACTCTATACCCTACACTCTATACCCTACACTCTACACTCTATACCCTACAATCTATACCCTACACTCTATACCCTACACTCTAAACGCTACACTCTGTACCCTACACTCTACACTCTATACCCTACACTCTATACCATACACTCTATACCCTACACTCTATACCCTACACTCTATACCCTACACTCTACACTCTATACCCTACACTCTATAACATACACTTTATACCGTACACTCTATACCTTACACTCTATACCCTACACTCTACACCCTACACTCTATACCCTACACTCTATAACCTACACTCTATACCCTACTCTCTACACTTTATACCCTACACTCTACACTCTATAACCTACAATCTACACCCTACAATCTACAATCTATACCCTACACTCTATAACCTACACTCTATACCCTACACTCTACACCCTACTCTCTACACTTTATACCCTACACTCTACACTCTATACCCTACACTCTATACCCTATACTCTATACTCTATACCCTACACTCTACACTCTATACCCAACTATCTAAACACTACACTCTATACCCTACACTCTACACTCTATACCCTACACTCTATACCCTACACTCTACACTCTATACCCTACACTCTACACTCTATACCCTACTCTCTAAACCCTACACTCTATACCCTACACTCTACACTCTATACCCTACACTCTATACCCTACACTCTACACTCTATCCCCTGCACTCTATACCATACACTCTACACTCTATACTCTACACTCTATACCCTACACTCTACACTCTATACCCTACACTCTATACCCTACACTCTACACTCTATACCCTACACTCTACACTCTATACCCTACACTCTATACCCTACAATCTATACCATACACTCTATACCATACACTCTATACCCTACACTCTACACTCTATACCCTACACTCTACACTCTATACCCTACACTCTATACCCTACAATCTATACCATACACTCTATACCATACACTCTATTCCCTACACTCTATACCATACTCTCTATACCCTACACTTTTTACCCTACAATATACACTCTATACCCTACACTCTACACTCTATACCCTACACTCTATACCCTACACTCTACACTCTATACCCTACCATCTATACCCTACACTCTATACCCTACACTCTAAACGCTACACTCTGTACCCTACACTCTACACTCTATACCCTACACTCTATACCCTACACTCTATACCCTACACTCTACACTCTATACCCTACACTCTACACTGTATACCCTACACTCTATACCCTACAATCTATACCATACACGCTATACCATACACTCTATACCCTACACTCTATATCTCACACTCTACACTCTATCCCCTGCACTCTATACCATACACTCTACACTCTATACCCTACACTCTATACCCTACACTCTACATTCTATACCCTACACTCTATACCCTACACTCTACACTCTATACCCTACACTCTACACTCTATACCCTACACTCTATACCCTACAATCTATACCATACACTTTATACCATACACTCTATACCCTACACTCTATACCCTACACTCTACACTCTATACCCTACACTCTATACCCTACACTCTATACCCTACACTCTACACTCTATACCCTACACTCTACACTCTATAACCTACACTCTATACCATACACTCTATATCCTACACTCTATACCCTACACTCTATACCCTACACTCTACACTCTATACCCTACACTCTATACCATACACTCTATACCCTACACTCTATGCCCTACACTCTAATCTCCATACCATACACTCTATACCCTACACTCTATAACATACATTCTACACCCTACACTCTATACCATACACTCTATACCATACACTCTACATTCTATACCATTCACTCTATACCCTACACTCTACACTTTATACCCTACACTCTATACCCTACAATCTATACCCTACACTCTATACCCTACACGCTATATCCTACACTCTATACCCTACACTCTATACCCTACACTCTACACTCTATACCCTACACTCTATACCATACACTCTATACCCTACACTCTACACTCTATACCCTACACTCTATACCATACACTCTATACCATACACTATATGCCCTACACTCTAATCTCCATACCATACACTCTATACCCTACACTCTATAACATACATTCTACACCCTACACTCTATACCATACACTCTATACCCTACACTCTACACTCTATACCATACACTCTATACCCTACACGCTACACTCTATACCCTAAACTCTACACCCTACACTCTATACCCTACACTCTATACCCTACACTCTATACCCTACACTCTATACCCTACACTCTACACTCTATACCCTACACTCTATACCGTACACTCTATACCATACACTCTATACCATACACTCTATATCATACCCTCTATACCCTACACTCTATACCCTACACTCTACACTCTATACCCTACACTCTACACTCTATACCCTACACTCTATACATTACAATCTATACCATACACTCTATACCATACACTCTATACCCTACACTCTATACCTCACACTCTACACTCTATCCCCTGCACTCTATACCATACACCCTACACTCTATACCATACACCCTGTACCCTACACTCTAAACTCTATACCCTACACTCTATACCCTACACTCTATACCCTACACCCTACGCTCTATACCCTACACTCTATACCCTACACTCAACACTCTATACCCTACACTCTATTCCATACACTCTATACCCTACACTCTATACCCTACACTCTACACTCTATACCATACACTCTACACTTTACACTCTATACCTTACACTCTATACCCTACACTCTATACTCTATACCCTACACTCTATACTCTATACAATACACTCTATACCGTACATTCTACACTATATACCCTACACTCTATACCCTACACTCTAATCCCTACACTCTACACTCTATACCCTACACTCTATACCCTACACTCTATACCCTACACTCTACACTCTATACCCTACACTCTATACCATACACTCTATACCCTACACTCTACACTCTATTCCCTACACTCTATACCATACACTCTATACCCTACACTCTTTACCCTACACTATACACTCTATACCCTACACTCTACACTCTATACCATAGACTCTATACCCTACAATCTACACTCTATACCCTACAATCTATACCCTACACTCTATACCGTACACTTTATACCCTACACTCTATACCTTACACTCTATACCCTACACTCTACACCCTACACTCTACACTCTATACCCTACACTCTATAACCTACACTCTATACCCTACACTCTTTACCCTACTCTCTACACTTTATACCCTACACTCTACACTCTATTCCCTACACTCTACACTCTATTCCCTACACTCTATACCATACTCTCTATACCCTACACTTTTTACCCTACAATATACACTCTATACCCTACACTCTACACTCTATACCCTACACTCTATACCCTACACTCTACACTCTATACCCTACAATCTATACCCTACACTCTATACCCTACACTCTAAACGCTACACTCTGTACCCTACACTCTACACTCTATACCCTACACTCTATACCATACACTCTATACCCTACACTCTACACTCTATACCTTACACTCTATACCCTACACTCTACACCCTACACTCTATACCCTACACTCTATAACCTACACTCTATACCCTACTCTCTACACTTTATACCCTACACTCTACACTCTATAACCTACAATCTACACCCTACAATCTACAATCTATACCCTACACTCTATAACCTACACTCTATACCCTACACTCTACACCCTACTCTCTACACTTTATACCCTACACTCTACACTCTATACCCTACACTCTATACCCTACACTCTATACTCTATACCCTACACTCTACACTCTATACCCAACTATCTAAACACTACACTCTATACCCTACACTCTACACTCTATACCCTACACTCTATACCCTACACTCTACACTCTATACCCTACACTCTACACTCTATACCCTACTCTCTAAACCCTACACTCTATACCCTACACTCTACACTCTATACCCTACACTCTATACCCTACACTCTACACTCTATCCCCTGCACTCTATACCATACACTCTACACTCTATACTCTACACTCTATACCCTACACTCTACACTCTATACCCTACACTCTATACCCTACACTCTACACTCTATACCCTACACTCTACACTCTATACCCTACACTCTATACCCTACAATCTATACCATTCACTCTATACCATACACTCTATACCCTACACTCTACACTCTATACCCTACACTCTACACTCTATACCCTACACTCTATACCCTACAATCTATACCATACACTCTATACCATACACTCTATTCCCTACACTCTATACCATACTCTCTATACCCTACACTTTTTACCCTACAATATACACTCTATACCCTACACTCTACACTCTATACCCTACACTCTATACCCTACACTCTACACTCTATACCCTACAATCTATACCCTACACTCTATACCCTACACTCTAAACGCTACACTCTGTACCCTACACTCTACACTCTATACCCTACACTCTATACCCTACACTCTATACCCTACACTCTACACTCTATACCCTACACTCTACACTGTATACCCTACACTCTATACCCTACAATCTATACCACACACGCTATACCATACACTCTATACCCTACACTCTATATCTCACACTCTACACTCTATCCCCTGCACTCTATACCATACACTCTACACTCTATACCCTACACTCTATACCCTACACTCTACATTCTATACCCTACACTCTATACCCTACACTCTACACTCTATACCCTACACTCTACACTCTATACCCTACACTCTATACCCTACAATCTATACCATACACTTTATACCATACACTCTATACCCTACACTCTATACCCTACACTCTACACTCTATACCCTACACTCTATACCCTACACTCTATACCCTACACTCTACACTCTATACCCTACACTCTACACTGTATACCCTACACTCTATACCCTACAATCTATACCATACACGCTATACCATACACTCTATACCCTACACTCTATATCTCACACTCTACACTCTATCTCCTGCACTCTATACCATACACTCTACACTCTATACCCTACACTCTATACCCTACAATCTATACTATACACTTTATACCATACACTCTATACCCTACACTCTATACCCTACACTCTACACTCTATACCCTACACTCTACACTCTATACCCTACACTCTATACCCTACACTCTACACTCTATACCCTACACTCTATACCCTACAATCTATACCATACACTCTATACCATACACTCTATACCCTACACTCTATACCTCACACTCTACACTCTATCCCCTGCACTCTATACCATACACTCTACACTCTATACCCTACACTCTATACCCTACAATCTATACCATACACTCTATACCATACACTCTATACCCTACACTCTACACTCTATACCCTACACTCTACACTCTATACCCTACACTCTATACCCTACAATCTATACCATACACTCTATACCATACACTCTATACCCTACACTCTATACCTCACACTCTACACTCTATCCCCTGCACTCTATAACACACACTCTACACTCTATACCCTACACTCTATATCCTACACTCTACACTCTATACCCTACACTCTATACCCTACACTCTACACTCTATACCCTACACTCTACACTCTATACCCTACACTCTATACCCTACAATCTATACCATACACTCTATACCATACACTCTACAACCTACACTCTATACCCTACACTCTACACTCTATACACTACACTCTGTACCCTACACTCTATACCCTACACTCTATACCATATACTCTGTACCCTACACTGTATACCTCACACTCTACACTATATCCCCTGCACTCTATACCATACACTCTACACTCTATACCCTACACTCTATACCCTACACTCTACATTCTATACCCTACACTCTATACCCTACACTCTACACTCTATACCCTACACTCTACACTCTATACCCTACACTCTATACCCTACAATCTATACCATACACTTTATACCATACACTCTATACCCTACACTCTATACCCTACACTCTACACTCTATACCCTACACTCTATACCCTACACTCTATACCCTACACTCTACACTCTATACCCTACACTCTACACTGTATACCCTACACTCTATACCCTACAATCTATACCATACACGCTATACCATACACTCTATACCCTACACTCTATATCTCACACTCTACACTCTATCCCCTGCACTCTATACCATACACTCTACACTCTATACCCTACACTCTATACCCTACACTCTACACTCTATACCCTACACTCTATACCCTACACTCTACACTCTATACCCTACACTCTACACTCTATACCCTACACTCTATACCCTACAATCTATACCATACACTCTATACCATACACTCTATACCCTACACTCTATACCCTACAATCTATACCCTACACTCTATACCATACACTCTATACCCTACACTCTATATCATACACTCTATAGCCTACACTCTATTCCCTACACTCTATACCATACACTCTATACCCTACACTCTATACCCTACACTATACACTCTATACCCTACTCTCTACAATCTTTACCATACACTCTATACCCTACACTCTATACCCTACAATCTACATTCTATACCCTACAATCTATACACTACACTCTATACCCTACACTCTACACTCTATACCCTACACTCTACACTCTATACCCTACACTCTATACTCTATACCCTACACTCTACACTCTATACCCAACTCTCTAAACCCTACACTCTATACCCTACACTCTACACTCTATACCCTACACTCTATACCCTACACTCTACACTCAATACCCTACACTCTACACTCTATACCCTACTCTCTAAACCCTACACTCTATACCCTACACTCTACACTCTATACCCTACACTCTACACTCTATACCCTACACTCTATACCCTACACTCTATACTCTACACTCTATACCCTACACTCTATACCCTACACTCTACACCCTACACTTTATAGCTTACACTCTATACCCTACACTCTATACCCTAAACTCTATACCATACACTCTATACCCTACACTCAATACCCTACACTCTATACCCTACACTCTACACCATACACTCTATACCCTACCCTCTATACCTTACACTCTATACCCTACACTCTACACAGTATACCCTACACTCTATACCCTACACTCTATACCATACACTCTATACCCTACACTCTACACTCTATACCCTACACTCTATACCCTACAATCTATACCATACACTCTATACCATACACTCTACAACCTACACTCTATACCCTACACTCTACACTCTATACACTACACTCTGTACCCTACACTCTATACCCTACACTCTATACCATACACTCTGTACCCTACACTCTATACCTCACACTCTACACTATATCCCCTGCACTCTATACCATACACTCTACACTCTATACCCTACACTCTATACCCTACACTCTACACTCTATACCCTACACTCTACACTGTATACCCTACACTCTATACCCTACAATCTATACCATACACGCTATACCATACACTCTATACCCTACACTCTATATCTCACACTCTACACTCCATCCCCTGCACTCTATACCATACACTCTACACTCTATACCCTACAATCTATACCCTACACTCTACACTCTATACCCTACACTCTATACCCTACACTCTACACTCTATACCCTACACTCTACACTCTATACCCTACACTCTATACCCTACAATCTATACCATACACTCTATACCATACACTCTATACCCTACACTCTATACCCTACAATCTATACCCTACACTCTATACCATACACTCTATACCCTACACTCTATATCATACACTCTATAGCCTACACTCTATTCCCTACACTCTATACCATACACTCTATACCCTACACTCTATACCCTACACTATACACTCTATACCCTACTCTCTACAATCTTTACCATACACTCTATACCCTACACTCTATACCCTACAATCTACACTCTATACCCTACATTCTATACACTACACTCTATACCCTACACTCTACACTCTATACCCTACACTCTACACTCTATACCCTACACTCTATACTCTATACCCTACACTCTACACTCTATACCCAACTCTCTAAACCCTACACTCTATACCCTACACTCTACACTCTATACCCTACACTCTATACCCTACACTCTACACTCAATACCCTACACTCTACACTCTATACCCTACTCTCTAAACCCTACACTCTATACCCTACACTCTACACTCTATACCCTACACTCTACACTCTATACCCTACACTCTATACCCTACACTCTATACTCTACACTCTATACCCTACACTCTATACCCTACACTCTACACCCTACACTTTATAGCTTACACTCTATACCCTACACTCTATACCCTAAACTCTATACCATACACTCTATACCCTACACTCAATACCCTACACTCTATACCCTACACTCTACACCATACACTCTATACCCTACCCTCTATACCTTACACTCTATACCCTACACTCTACACAGTATACCCTACACTCTATACCCTACACTCTATACCATACACTCTATACCCTACACTCTACACTCTATACCCTACACTCTATACCCTACAATCTATACCATACACTCTATACCATACACTCTACAACCTACACTCTATACCCTACACTCTACACTCTATACACTACACTCTGTACCCTACACTCTATACCCTACACTCTATACCATACACTCTGTACCCTACACTCTATACCTCACACTCTACACTATATCCCCTGCACTCTATACCATACACTCTACACTCTATACCCTACACTCTATACCCTACACTCTACATTCTATACCCTACACTCTATACCCTACACTCTACACTCTATACCCTACACTCTACACTCTATACCCTACACTCTATACCCTACAATCTATACCATACACTCTATACCATACACTCTATACCCTACACTCTATACCCTACACTCTACACTCTATACCCTACACTCTATACCCTACACTCTATACCCTACACTCTACACTCTATACCCTACACTCTACACTGTATACCCTACACTCTATACCCTACAATCTATACCATACACGCTATACCATACACTCTATACCCTACACTCTATATCTCACACTCTACACTCTATCCCCTGCACTCTATACCATACACTCTACACTCTATACCCTACACTCTATACCCTACACTCTACACTCTATACCCTACACTCTATACCCTACACTCTACACTCTATACCCTACACTCTACACTCTATACCCTACACTCTATACCCTACAATCTATACCATACACTCTATACCATACACTCTATACCCTACACTCTATACCCTACAATCTATACCCTACACTCTATACCATACACTCTATACCCTACACTCTATATCATACACTCTATAGCCTACACTCTATTCCCTACACTCTATACCATACACTCTATACCCTACACTCTATACCCTACAATCTACACTCTATACCCTACAATCTATACACTACACTCTATACCCTACACTCTACACTCTATACCCTACACTCTATACCCTACACTCTACACTCTATACCCTACACTCTATACTCTATACCCTACACTCTACACTCTATACCCAACTCTCTAAACCCTACACTCTATACCCTACACTCTACACTCTATACCCTACACTCTATACCCTACACTCTACACTCAATACCCTACACTCTACACTCTATACCCTACTCTCTAAACCCTACACTCTATACCCTACACTCTACACTCTATACCCTACACTCTATACCCTACACTCTACACTCTATACCCTACACTCTATACCCTACACTCTATACTCTACACTCTATACCCTACACTCTATACCCGACACTCTACACCCTACACTTTATAGCTTACACTCTATACCCTACACTCTATACCCTAAACTCTATACCATACACTCTATACCCTACACTCAATACCCTACACTCTATACCCTACACTCTACACCATACACTCTATACCCTACCCTCTATACCTTACACTCTATACCCTACACTCTACACAGTATACCCTACACTCTATACCCTACACTCTACACTCTATACCCTACACTCTATACCATACACTCTATACCCTACACTCTATACCCTACACTCTACACTCTATACCCTACACTCTATACCCTACACTCTATACCCTACACTCTACACTTTATACCCTACACTCTATACCCTACACTCTATACCCTACACTCTATACCCTACACTCTATACCCTACACTCTACACTCTATTCCCTACACTCTATACCCTACACTCTATACCCTACACTCTATACCCTACACTCTATACCCTACACTCTACACTTAATACCCTACACTCTATACCCTACACTCTATACCATACACTCTGTACCCTACACTCTATACCCTACACTCTATACCCTACACTCTACACTCTATACCCTACACTCTATACCCTACACTCTATACCCTACACTCTACACTCTATACCCTACACTCTACACTGTATACCCTACACTCTATACCCTACAATCTATACCATACACGCTATACCATACACTCTATACCCTACACTCTATATCTCACACTCTACACTCTATCCCCTGCACTCTATACCATACACTCCACACTCTATACCCTACACTCTATACCCTACACTCTACATTCTATACCCTACACTCTATACCCTACACTCTACACTCTATACCCTACACTCTACACTCTATACCCTACACTCTATACCCTACAATCTATACCATACACTTTATACCATACACTCTATACCCTACACTCTATACCCTACACTCTACACTCTATACCCTACACTCTATACCCTACACTCTATACCCTACACTCTACACTCTATACCCTACACTCTACACTCTATAACCTACACTCTATACCATACACTCTATATCCTACACTCTATACCCTACACTCTATACCCTACACTCTACACTCTATACCCTACACTCTATACCATACACTCTATACCCTACACTCTATGCCCTACACTCTAATCTCCATACCATACACTCTATACCCTACACTCTATAACATACATTCTACACCCTACACTCTATACCATACACTCTATACCATACACTCTACATTCTATACCATTCACTCTATACCCTACACTCTACACTTTATACCCTACACTCTATACCCTACAATCTATACCCTACACTCTATACCCTACACGCTATATCCTACACTCTATACCCTACACTCTATACCCTACACTCTACACTCTATACCCTACACTCTATACCATACACTCTATACCCTACACTCTACACTCTATACCCTACACTCTATACCATACACTCTATACCATACACTATATGCCCTACACTCTAATCTCCATACCATACACTCTATACCCTACACTCTATAACATACATTCTACACCCTACACTCTATACCATACACTCTATACCCTACACTCTACACTCTATACCATACACTCTATACCCTACACGCTACACTCTATACCCTAAACTCTACACCCTACACTCTATACCCTACACTCTATACCCTACACTCTATACCCTACACTCTATACCCTACACTCTACACTCTATACCCTACACTCTATACCGTACACTCTATACCATACACTCTATACCATACACTCTATATCATACCCTCTATACCCTACACTCTATACCCTACACTCTACACTCTATACCCTACACTCTACACTCTATACCCTACACTCTATACATTACAATCTATACCATACACTCTATACCATACACTCTATACCCTACACTCTATACCTCACACTCTACACTCTATCCCCTGCACTCTATACCATACACCCTACACTCTATACCATACACCCTGTACCCTACACTCTAAACTCTATACCCTACACTCTATACCCTACACTCTATACCCTACACCCTACGCTCTATACCCTACACTCTATACCCTACACTCAACACTCTATACCCTACACTCTATTCCATACACTCTATACCCTACACTCTATACCCTACACTCTACACTCTATACCATACACTCTACACTTTACACTCTATACCTTACACTCTATACCCTACACTCTATACTCTATACCCTACACTCTATACTCTATACAATACACTCTATACCGTACATTCTACACTATATACCCTACACTCTATACCCTACACTCTAATCCCTACACTCTACACTCTATACCCTACACTCTATACCCTACACTCTATACCCTACACTCTACACTCTATACCCTACACTCTATACCATACACTCTATACCCTACACTCTACACTCTATTCCCTACACTCTATACCATACACTCTATACCCTACACTCTTTACCCTACACTATACACTCTATACCCTACACTCTACACTCTATACCATAGACTCTATACCCTACAATCTACACTCTATACCCTACAATCTATACCCTACACTCTATACCGTACACTTTATACCCTACACTCTATACCTTACACTCTATACCCTACACTCTACACCCTACACTCTACACTCTATACCCTACACTCTATAACCTACACTCTATACCCTACACTCTTTACCCTACTCTCTACACTTTATACCCTACACTCTACACTCTATTCCCTACACTCTACACTCTATTCCCTACACTCTATACCATACTCTCTATACCCTACACTTTTTACCCTACAATATACACTCTATACCCTACACTCTACACTCTATACCCTACACTCTATACCCTACACTCTACACTCTATACCCTACAATCTATACCCTACACTCTATACCCTACACTCTAAACGCTACACTCTGTACCCTACACTCTACACTCTATACCCTACACTCTATACCATACACTCTATACCCTACACTCTATACCCTACACTCTATACCCTACACTCTACACTCTATACCTTACACTCTATACCCTACACTCTACACCCTACACTCTATACCCTACACTCTATAACCTACACTCTATACCCTACTCTCTACACTTTATACCCTACACTCTACACTCTATAACCTACAATCTACACCCTACAATCTACAATCTATACCCTACACTCTATAACCTACACTCTATACCCTACACTCTACACCCTACTCTCTACACTTTATACCCTACACTCTACACTCTATA
Source organism: Ranitomeya imitator (assembly GCF_032444005.1). Classification (NCBI taxonomy): domain Eukaryota; kingdom Metazoa; phylum Chordata; class Amphibia; order Anura; family Dendrobatidae; genus Ranitomeya; species Ranitomeya imitator. The sequence continues at coordinate 285,345 of NW_027193904.1, read as the reverse complement.
CCCTACACTCTATACCCTACACTCTATACTCTATACCCTACACTCTACACTCTATACCCAACTATCTAAACACTACACTCTATACCCTACACTCTACACTCTATACCCTACACTCTATACCCTACACTCTACACTCTATACCCTACACTCTACACTCTATACCCTACTCTCTAAACCCTACACTCTATACCCTACACTCTACACTCTATACCCTACACTCTATACCCTACACTCTACACTCTATCCCCTGCACTCTATACCATACACTCTACACTCTATACTCTACACTCTATACCCTACACTCTACACTCTATACCCTACACTCTATACCCTACACTCTACACTCTATACCCTACACTCTACACTCTATACCCTACACTCTATACCCTACAATCTATACCATTCACTCTATACCATACACTCTATACCCTACACTCTACACTCTATACCCTACACTCTACACTCTATACCCTACACTCTATACCCTACAATCTATACCATACACTCTATACCATACACTCTATTCCCTACACTCTATACCATACTCTCTATACCCTACACTTTTTACCCTACAATATACACTCTATACCCTACACTCTACACTCTATACCCTACACTCTATACCCTACACTCTACACTCTATACCCTACAATCTATACCCTACACTCTATACCCTACACTCTAAACGCTACACTCTGTACCCTACACTCTACACTCTATACCCTACACTCTATACCCTACACTCTATACCCTACACTCTACACTCTATACCCTACACTCTACACTGTATACCCTACACTCTATACCCTACAATCTATACCACACACGCTATACCATACACTCTATACCCTACACTCTATATCTCACACTCTACACTCTATCCCCTGCACTCTATACCATACACTCTACACTCTATACCCTACACTCTATACCCTACACTCTACATTCTATACCCTACACTCTATACCCTACACTCTACACTCTATACCCTACACTCTACACTCTATACCCTACACTCTATACCCTACAATCTATACCATACACTTTATACCATACACTCTATACCCTACACTCTATACCCTACACTCTACACTCTATACCCTACACTCTATACCCTACACTCTATACCCTACACTCTACACTCTATACCCTACACTCTACACTGTATACCCTACACTCTATACCCTACAATCTATACCATACACGCTATACCATACACTCTATACCCTACACTCTATATCTCACACTCTACACTCTATCTCCTGCACTCTATACCATACACTCTACACTCTATACCCTACACTCTATACCCTACAATCTATACCCTACACTCTACACTCTATACCCTACACTCTATACCCTACACTCTACACTCTATACCCTACACTCTACACTCTATACCCTACACTCTATACCCTACAATCTATACCATACACTCTATACCATACACTCTATACCCTACACTCTATACCCTACAATCTATACCCTACACTCTATACCATACACTCTATACCCTACACTCTATATCATACACTCTATAGCCTACACTCTATTCCCTACACTCTATACCATACACTCTATACCCTACACTCTATACCCTACACTATACACTCTATACCCTACTCTCTACAATCTTTACCATACACTCTATACCCTACACTCTATACCCTACAATCTACACTCTATACCCTACATTCTATACACTACACTCTATACCCTACACTCTACACTCTATACCCTACACTCTACACTCTATACCCTACACTCTATACTCTATACCCTACACTCTACACTCTATACCCAACTCTCTAAACCCTACACTCTATACCCTACACTCTACACTCTATACCCTACACTCTATACCCTACACTCTACACTCAATACCCTACACTCTACACTCTATACCCTACTCTCTAAACCCTACACTCTATACCCTACACTCTACACTCTATACCCTACACTCTACACTCTATACCCTACACTCTATACCCTACACTCTATACTCTACACTCTATACCCTACACTCTATACCCTACACTCTACACCCTACACTTTATAGCTTACACTCTATACCCTACACTCTATACCCTAAACTCTATACCATACACTCTATACCCTACACTCAATACCCTACACTCTATACCCTACACTCTACACCATACACTCTATACCCTACCCTCTATACCTTACACTCTATACCCTACACTCTACACAGTATACCCTACACTCTATACCCTACACTCTATACCATACACTCTATACCCTACACTCTACACTCTATACCCTACACTCTATACCCTACAATCTATACCATACACTCTATACCATACACTCTACAACCTACACTCTATACCCTACACTCTACACTCTATACACTACACTCTGTACCCTACACTCTATACCCTACACTCTATACCATACACTCTGTACCCTACACTCTATACCTCACACTCTACACTATATCCCCTGCACTCTATACCATACACTCTACACTCTATACCCTACACTCTATACCCTACACTCTACATTCTATACCCTACACTCTATACCCTACACTCTACACTCTATACCCTACACTCTACACTCTATACCCTACACTCTATACCCTACAATCTATACCATACACTCTATACCATACACTCTATACCCTACACTCTATACCCTACACTCTACACTCTATACCCTACACTCTATACCCTACACTCTATACCCTACACTCTACACTCTATACCCTACACTCTACACTGTATACCCTACACTCTATACCCTACAATCTATACCATACACGCTATACCATACACTCTATACCCTACACTCTATATCTCACACTCTACACTCTATCCCCTGCACTCTATACCATACACTCTACACTCTATACCCTACACTCTATACCCTACACTCTACACTCTATACCCTACACTCTATACCCTACACTCTACACTCTATACCCTACACTCTACACTCTATACCCTACACTCTATACCCTACAATCTATACCATACACTCTATACCATACACTCTATACCCTACACTCTATACCCTACAATCTATACCCTACACTCTATACCATACACTCTATACCCTACACTCTATATCATACACTCTATAGCCTACACTCTATTCCCTACACTCTATACCATACACTCTATACCCTACACTCTATACCCTACAATCTACACTCTATACCCTACAATCTATACACTACACTCTATACCCTACACTCTACACTCTATACCCTACACTCTATACCCTACACTCTACACTCTATACCCTACACTCTATACTCTATACCCTACACTCTACACTCTATACCCAACTCTCTAAACCCTACACTCTATACCCTACACTCTACACTCTATACCCTACACTCTATACCCTACACTCTACACTCAATACCCTACACTCTACACTCTATACCCTACTCTCTAAACCCTACACTCTATACCCTACACTCTACACTCTATACCCTACACTCTATACCCTACACTCTACACTCTATACCCTACACTCTATACCCTACACTCTATACTCTACACTCTATACCCTACACTCTATACCCGACACTCTACACCCTACACTTTATAGCTTACACTCTATACCCTACACTCTATACCCTAAACTCTATACCATACACTCTATACCCTACACTCAATACCCTACACTCTATACCCTACACTCTACACCATACACTCTATACCCTACCCTCTATACCTTACACTCTATACCCTACACTCTACACAGTATACCCTACACTCTATACCCTACACTCTACACTCTATACCCTACACTCTATACCATACACTCTATACCCTACACTCTATACCCTACACTCTACACTCTATACCCTACACTCTATACCCTACACTCTATACCCTACACTCTACACTTTATACCCTACACTCTATACCCTACACTCTATACCCTACACTCTATACCCTACACTCTATACCCTACACTCTACACTCTATTCCCTACACTCTATACCCTACACTCTATACCCTACACTCTATACCCTACACTCTATACCCTACACTCTACACTTAATACCCTACACTCTATACCCTACACTCTATACCATACACTCTGTACCCTACACTCTATACCCTACACTCTATACCCTACACTCTACACTCTATACCCTACACTCTATACCCTACACTCTATACCCTACACTCTACACTCTATACCCTACACTCTACACTGTATACCCTACACTCTATACCCTACAATCTATACCATACACGCTATACCATACACTCTATACCCTACACTCTATATCTCACACTCTACACTCTATCCCCTGCACTCTATACCATACACTCCACACTCTATACCCTACACTCTATACCCTACACTCTACATTCTATACCCTACACTCTATACCCTACACTCTACACTCTATACCCTACACTCTACACTCTATACCCTACACTCTATACCCTACAATCTATACCATACACTTTATACCATACACTCTATACCCTACACTCTATACCCTACACTCTACACTCTATACCCTACACTCTATACCCTACACTCTATACCCTACACTCTACACTCTATACCCTACACTCTACACTCTATAACCTACACTCTATACCATACACTCTATATCCTACACTCTATACCCTACACTCTATACCCTACACTCTACACTCTATACCCTACACTCTATACCATACACTCTATACCCTACACTCTATGCCCTACACTCTAATCTCCATACCATACACTCTATACCCTACACTCTATAACATACATTCTACACCCTACACTCTATACCATACACTCTATACCATACACTCTACATTCTATACCATTCACTCTATACCCTACACTCTACACTTTATACCCTACACTCTATACCCTACAATCTATACCCTACACTCTATACCCTACACGCTATATCCTACACTCTATACCCTACACTCTATACCCTACACTCTACACTCTATACCCTACACTCTATACCATACACTCTATACCCTACACTCTACACTCTATACCCTACACTCTATACCATACACTCTATACCATACACTATATGCCCTACACTCTAATCTCCATACCATACACTCTATACCCTACACTCTATAACATACATTCTACACCCTACACTCTATACCATACACTCTATACCCTACACTCTACACTCTATACCATACACTCTATACCCTACACGCTACACTCTATACCCTAAACTCTACACCCTACACTCTATACCCTACACTCTATACCCTACACTCTATACCCTACACTCTATACCCTACACTCTACACTCTATACCCTACACTCTATACCGTACACTCTATACCATACACTCTATACCATACACTCTATATCATACCCTCTATACCCTACACTCTATACCCTACACTCTACACTCTATACCCTACACTCTACACTCTATACCCTACACTCTATACATTACAATCTATACCATACACTCTATACCATACACTCTATACCCTACACTCTATACCTCACACTCTACACTCTATCCCCTGCACTCTATACCATACACCCTACACTCTATACCATACACCCTGTACCCTACACTCTAAACTCTATACCCTACACTCTATACCCTACACTCTATACCCTACACCCTACGCTCTATACCCTACACTCTATACCCTACACTCAACACTCTATACCCTACACTCTATTCCATACACTCTATACCCTACACTCTATACCCTACACTCTACACTCTATACCATACACTCTACACTTTACACTCTATACCTTACACTCTATACCCTACACTCTATACTCTATACCCTACACTCTATACTCTATACAATACACTCTATACCGTACATTCTACACTATATACCCTACACTCTATACCCTACACTCTAATCCCTACACTCTACACTCTATACCCTACACTCTATACCCTACACTCTATACCCTACACTCTACACTCTATACCCTACACTCTATACCATACACTCTATACCCTACACTCTACACTCTATTCCCTACACTCTATACCATACACTCTATACCCTACACTCTTTACCCTACACTATACACTCTATACCCTACACTCTACACTCTATACCATAGACTCTATACCCTACAATCTACACTCTATACCCTACAATCTATACCCTACACTCTATACCGTACACTTTATACCCTACACTCTATACCTTACACTCTATACCCTACACTCTACACCCTACACTCTACACTCTATACCCTACACTCTATAACCTACACTCTATACCCTACACTCTTTACCCTACTCTCTACACTTTATACCCTACACTCTACACTCTATTCCCTACACTCTACACTCTATTCCCTACACTCTATACCATACTCTCTATACCCTACACTTTTTACCCTACAATATACACTCTATACCCTACACTCTACACTCTATACCCTACACTCTATACCCTACACTCTACACTCTATACCCTACAATCTATACCCTACACTCTATACCCTACACTCTAAACGCTACACTCTGTACCCTACACTCTACACTCTATACCCTACACTCTATACCATACACTCTATACCCTACACTCTATACCCTACACTCTACACTCTATACCTTACACTCTATACCCTACACTCTACACCCTACACTCTATACCCTACACTCTATAACCTACACTCTATACCCTACTCTCTACACTTTATACCCTACACTCTACACTCTATAACCTACAATCTACACCCTACAATCTACAATCTATACCCTACACTCTATAACCTACACTCTATACCCTACACTCTACACCCTACTCTCTACACTTTATACCCTACACTCTACACTCTATACCCTACACTCTATACCCTACACTCTATACTCTATACCCTACACTCTACACTCTATACCCAACTATCTAAACACTACACTCTATACCCTACACTCTACACTCTATACCCTACACTCTATACCCTACACTCTACACTCTATACCCTACACTCTACACTCTATACCCTACTCTCTAAACCCTACACTCTATACCCTACACTCTACACTCTATACCCTACACTCTATACCCTACACTCTACACTCTATCCCCTGCACTCTATACCATACACTCTACACTCTATACTCTACACTCTATACCCTACACTCTACACTCTATACCCTACACTCTATACCCTACACTCTACACTCTATACCCTACACTCTACACTCTATACCCTACACTCTATACCCTACAATCTATACCATTCACTCTATACCATACACTCTATACCCTACACTCTACACTCTATACCCTACACTCTACACTCTATACCCTACACTCTATACCCTACAATCTATACCATACACTCTATACCATACACTCTATTCCCTACACTCTATACCATACTCTCTATACCCTACACTTTTTACCCTACAATATACACTCTATACCCTACACTCTACACTCTATACCCTACACTCTATACCCTACACTCTACACTCTATACCCTACAATCTATACCCTACACTCTATACCCTACACTCTAAACGCTACACTCTGTACCCTACACTCTACACTCTATACCCTACACTCTATACCCTACACTCTATACCCTACACTCTACACTCTATACCCTACACTCTACACTGTATACCCTACACTCTATACCCTACAATCTATACCACACACGCTATACCATACACTCTATACCCTACACTCTATATCTCACACTCTACACTCTATCCCCTGCACTCTATACCATACACTCTACACTCTATACCCTACACTCTATACCCTACACTCTACATTCTATACCCTACACTCTATACCCTACACTCTACACTCTATACCCTACACTCTACACTCTATACCCTACACTCTATACCCTACAATCTATACCATACACTTTATACCATACACTCTATACCCTACACTCTATACCCTACACTCTACACTCTATACCCTACACTCTATACCCTACACTCTATACCCTACACTCTACACTCTATACCCTACACTCTACACTGTATACCCTACACTCTATACCCTACAATCTATACCATACACGCTATACCATACACTCTATACCCTACACTCTATATCTCACACTCTACACTCTATCTCCTGCACTCTATACCATACACTCTACACTCTATACCCTACACTCTATACCCTACAATCTATACTATACACTTTATACCATACACTCTATACCCTACACTCTATACCCTACACTCTACACTCTATACCCTACACTCTACACTCTATACCCTACACTCTATACCCTACACTCTACACTCTATACCCTACACTCTATACCCTACAATCTATACCATACACTCTATACCATACACTCTATACCCTACACTCTATACCTCACACTCTACACTCTATCCCCTGCACTCTATACCATACACTCTACACTCTATACCCTACACTCTATACCCTACAATCTATACCATACACTCTATACCATACACTCTATACCCTACACTCTACACTCTATACCCTACACTCTACACTCTATACCCTACACTCTATACCCTACAATCTATACCATACACTCTATACCATACACTCTATACCCTACACTCTATACCTCACACTCTACACTCTATCCCCTGCACTCTATAACACACACTCTACACTCTATACCCTACACTCTATATCCTACACTCTACACTCTATACCCTACACTCTATACCCTACACTCTACACTCTATACCCTACACTCTACACTCTATACCCTACACTCTATACCCTACAATCTATACCATACACTCTATACCATACACTCTACAACCTACACTCTATACCCTACACTCTACACTCTATACACTACACTCTGTACCCTACACTCTATACCCTACACTCTATACCATATACTCTGTACCCTACACTGTATACCTCACACTCTACACTATATCCCCTGCACTCTATACCATACACTCTACACTCTATACCCTACACTCTATACCCTACACTCTACATTCTATACCCTACACTCTATACCCTACACTCTACACTCTATACCCTACACTCTACACTCTATACCCTACACTCTATACCCTACAATCTATACCATACACTTTATACCATACACTCTATACCCTACACTCTATACCCTACACTCTACACTCTATACCCTACACTCTATACCCTACACTCTATACCCTACACTCTACACTCTATACCCTACACTCTACACTGTATACCCTACACTCTATACCCTACAATCTATACCATACACGCTATACCATACACTCTATACCCTACACTCTATATCTCACACTCTACACTCTATCCCCTGCACTCTATACCATACACTCTACACTCTATACCCTACACTCTATACCCTACACTCTACACTCTATACCCTACACTCTATACCCTACACTCTACACTCTATACCCTACACTCTACACTCTATACCCTACACTCTATACCCTACAATCTATACCATACACTCTATACCATACACTCTATACCCTACACTCTATACCCTACAATCTATACCCTACACTCTATACCATACACTCTATACCCTACACTCTATATCATACACTCTATAGCCTACACTCTATTCCCTACACTCTATACCATACACTCTATACCCTACACTCTATACCCTACACTATACACTCTATACCCTACTCTCTACAATCTTTACCATACACTCTATACCCTACACTCTATACCCTACAATCTACACTCTATACCCTACAATCTATACACTACACTCTATACCCTACACTCTACACTCTATACCCTACACTCTACACTCTATACCCTACACTCTATACTCTATACCCTACACTCTACACTCTATACCCAACTCTCTAAACCCTACACTCTATACCCTACACTCTACACTCTATACCCTACACTCTATACCCTACACTCTACACTCAATACCCTACACTCTACACTCTATACCCTACTCTCTAAACCCTACACTCTATACCCTACACTCTACACTCTATACCCTACACTCTACACTCTATACCCTACACTCTATACCCTACACTCTATACTCTACACTCTATACCCTACACTCTATACCCTACACTCTACACCCTACACTTTATAGCTTACACTCTATACCCTACACTCTATACCCTAAACTCTATACCATACACTCTATACCCTACACTCAATACCCTACACTCTATACCCTACACTCTACACCATACACTCTATACCCTACCCTCTATACCTTACACTCTATACCCTACACTCTACACAGTATACCCTACACTCTATACCCTACACTCTATACCATACACTCTATACCCTACACTCTACACTCTATACCCTACACTCTATACCCTACAATCTATACCATACACTCTATACCATACACTCTACAACCTACACTCTATACCCTACACTCTACACTCTATACACTACACTCTGTACCCTACACTCTATACCCTACACTCTATACCATACACTCTGTACCCTACACTCTATACCTCACACTCTACACTATATCCCCTGCACTCTATACCATACACTCTACACTCTATACCCTACACTCTATACCCTACACTCTACACTCTATACCCTACACTCTACACTGTATACCCTACACTCTATACCCTACAATCTATACCATACACGCTATACCATACACTCTATACCCTACACTCTATATCTCACACTCTACACTCTATCCCCTGCACTCTATACCATACACTCTACACTCTATACCCTACAATCTATACCCTACACTCTACACTCTATACCCTACACTCTATACCCTACACTCTACACTCTATACCCTACACTCTACACTCTATACCCTACACTCTATACCCTACAATCTATACCATACACTCTATACCATACACTCTATACCCTACACTCTATACCCTACAATCTATACCCTACACTCTATACCATACACTCTATACCCTACACTCTATATCATACACTCTATAGCCTACACTCTATTCCCTACACTCTATACCATACACTCTATACCCTACACTCTATACCCTACACTATACACTCTATACCCTACTCTCTACAATCTTTACCATACACTCTATACCCTACACTCTATACCCTACAATCTACACTCTATACCCTACATTCTATACACTACACTCTATACCCTACACTCTACACTCTATACCCTACACTCTACACTCTATACCCTACACTCTATACTCTATACCCTACACTCTACACTCTATACCCAACTCTCTAAACCCTACACTCTATACCCTACACTCTACACTCTATACCCTACACTCTATACCCTACACTCTACACTCAATACCCTACACTCTACACTCTATACCCTACTCTCTAAACCCTACACTCTATACCCTACACTCTACACTCTATACCCTACACTCTACACTCTATACCCTACACTCTATACCCTACACTCTATACTCTACACTCTATACCCTACACTCTATACCCTACACTCTACACCCTACACTTTATAGCTTACACTCTATACCCTACACTCTATACCCTAAACTCTATACCATACACTCTATACCCTACACTCAATACCCTACACTCTATACCCTACACTCTACACCATACACTCTATACCCTACCCTCTATACCTTACACTCTATACCCTACACTCTACACAGTATACCCTACACTCTATACCCTACACTCTATACCATACACTCTATACCCTACACTCTACACTCTATACCCTACACTCTATACCCTACAATCTATACCATACACTCTATACCATACACTCTACAACCTACACTCTATACCCTACACTCTACACTCTATACACTACACTCTGTACCCTACACTCTATACCCTACACTCTATACCATACACTCTGTACCCTACACTCTATACCTCACACTCTACACTATATCCCCTGCACTCTATACCATACACTCTACACTCTATACCCTACACTCTATACCCTACACTCTACATTCTATACCCTACACTCTATACCCTACACTCTACACTCTATACCCTACACTCTACACTCTATACCCTACACTCTATACCCTACAATCTATACCATACACTCTATACCATACACTCTATACCCTACACTCTATACCCTACACTCTACACTCTATACCCTACACTCTATACCCTACACTCTATACCCTACACTCTACACTCTATACCCTACACTCTACACTGTATACCCTACACTCTATACCCTACAATCTATACCATACACGCTATACCATACACTCTATACCCTACACTCTATATCTCACACTCTACACTCTATCCCCTGCACTCTATACCATACACTCTACACTCTATACCCTACACTCTATACCCTACACTCTACACTCTATACCCTACACTCTATACCCTACACTCTACACTCTATACCCTACACTCTACACTCTATACCCTACACTCTATACCCTACAATCTATACCATACACTCTATACCATACACTCTATACCCTACACTCTATACCCTACAATCTATACCCTACACTCTATACCATACACTCTATACCCTACACTCTATATCATACACTCTATAGCCTACACTCTATTCCCTACACTCTATACCATACACTCTATACCCTACACTCTATACCCTACAATCTACACTCTATACCCTACAATCTATACACTACACTCTATACCCTACACTCTACACTCTATACCCTACACTCTATACCCTACACTCTACACTCTATACCCTACACTCTATACTCTATACCCTACACTCTACACTCTATACCCAACTCTCTAAACCCTACACTCTATACCCTACACTCTACACTCTATACCCTACACTCTATACCCTACACTCTACACTCAATACCCTACACTCTACACTCTATACCCTACTCTCTAAACCCTACACTCTATACCCTACACTCTACACTCTATACCCTACACTCTATACCCTACACTCTACACTCTATACCCTACACTCTATACCCTACACTCTATACTCTACACTCTATACCCTACACTCTATACCCGACACTCTACACCCTACACTTTATAGCTTACACTCTATACCCTACACTCTATACCCTAAACTCTATACCATACACTCTATACCCTACACTCAATACCCTACACTCTATACCCTACACTCTACACCATACACTCTATACCCTACCCTCTATACCTTACACTCTATACCCTACACTCTACACAGTATACCCTACACTCTATACCCTACACTCTACACTCTATACCCTACACTCTATACCATACACTCTATACCCTACACTCTATACCCTACACTCTACACTCTATACCCTACACTCTATACCCTACACTCTATACCCTACACTCTACACTTTATACCCTACACTCTATACCCTACACTCTATACCCTACACTCTATACCCTACACTCTATACCCTACACTCTACACTCTATTCCCTACACTCTATACCCTACACTCTATACCCTACACTCTATACCCTACACTCTATACCCTACACTCTACACTTAATACCCTACACTCTATACCCTACACTCTATACCATACACTCTGTACCCTACACTCTATACCCTACACTCTATACCCTACACTCTACACTCTATACCCTACACTCTATACCCTACACTCTATACCCTACACTCTACACTTTATACCCTACACTCTATACCCTACACTCTATACCCTCCACTCTATACTCTACACTCTACACCCTACACTCTACACTTTATACCCTACACTCTATACCCTACACTCTATACCCTTCACTCTATACCCTACACGCTATACCCTACACTCTATACCCTACACTCTATACCCTACACTCTATACCCTACACTGTACACCCTACACTCTATACCCTGCACCCTATACCCTACACTCTATACCCTAAACTCAACACCCTACACTCTATACCCTACACTCTATACCCTACACTCTATACCCTACACTCTACACTCTATACCCTACACTCTACACTCGATACCCTACACTCTATACCCTACAATCTATATCATACACTCTATACCATACACTCTATACCATACACTCTATCCCCTACACTCTATACCATACACTCTACACTCTATACCCTACACTATACACCCTACACTCTATACCCTACATTCTCTACCCTACACTCTATACCATACACTCTATACCATACACTCTATCCCCTACACTCTATACCATACACTTTACGCTCTATACCCTACACTCTATACCCTACACTCTACACTCTATACCCTACACTCTACACTCTATACCCTACACTCTACACTCTATACCCTACACTCTACACCCTACACTCTATACCATACACTCTATACCCTACAATCTACACTCTATACCCTACACTCTATACCCTACACTCTATACCCTACACTCTACACTCTATGCCCTACACTCTATTCCATACACTCTATACCCTACACTCTATACCCTACACTCTACACTCTATACCCTACACTCTACACTTTACACTCTATACCCTACACTCTATACTCTATACCCTACACTCTATACCGTACATTCTACACTCTATACCCTACACTCTATACCCTACATTCTAATCCCTACACTCTACACTCTATACCCTACACTCTATACCCTACACTCTATACCCTACACTCTACACCCTACACTCTATACCCTACACTCTATACCCTACACTCTATACCCTACACTCTACACTCTATACCCTACACTCTATACCATACACGCTACACTCTATTCCCTACACTCTATACCATACACTCTATACCCTACACTCTATACCCTACACTATATACTCTATACCCTACACTCTACACTCTATACCATACACTCTATACCCTACACTCTATACCCTACACTCTACACTCTATACCCTACAATCTATACCCTACACTCTATACCCTACACTCTACACCCTACACTCTATACCCTACAATCTACACTCTATACCCTACACTCTATAAAATACACTCTATACCCTACACTCTATACCATACACTCTACACCATACACTCTATACCATACACTCTATACCCCACACTCTACACTCTATACCCTACACTCTATACACTACACTCTATACTATACACTCTATACCCTACACTCTATACCCTACACTATACACTCTATACCCTACACTCTACACCATACACTCTATACCCTACACTCTATACTCTACGCTATACACTCTATACCTTACAATCTATACCTTACACTCTTTACCCTACACTCTATACCCTACACTCTATACCCTACACTCTACACTCTATAACCTACACTCTATACCATACACTCTATATCCTACACTCTATACCCTACACTCTATACCCTACACTCTACACTCTATACCCTACACTCTATACCATACACTCTATACCCTACATTCTATGCCCTACACTCTAATCTCCATACCATACAATCTATACCCTACACTCTATAACATACATTCTACACCCTACACTCTATACCATACACTCTATACCATACACTCTACACTCTATACCATACACTCTATACCCTACACTCTACACTTTATACCCTACACTCTATACCCTACAATCTATACCCTACACTCTATACCCTACACTCTATACCCTACACTCTACACTCTATACCCTACACTCTATACCATACACTCTATACCCTACACTCTACACTCTATACCCTACACTCTATACCATACACTCTATACCATACACTATATGCCCTACACTCTAATCTCCATACCATACACTCTGTACCCTAAACTCTATAACATACATTCTACACCCTACACTCTATACCATACACTCTATACCCTACACTCTACACTCTATACCATACACTCTATACCCTACGCGCTACACTCTATACCCTAAACTCTACACCCTACACTCTATACCCTACACTCTATACCCTACACTCTATACCCTACACTCTATACCCTACACTCTACACTCTATACCCTACACTCTATACCGTACACTCTATACCATACACTCTATACCATACACTCTATATCATACCCTCTATACCCTACACTCTATACCCTACACTCTACACTCTATACCCTACACTCTACACTCTATACCCTACACTCTATACATTACAATCTATACCATACACTCTATACCATACACTCTATACCCTACACTCTATACCTCACACTCTACACTCTATCCCCTGCACTCTATACCATACACCCTACACTCTGTACCCTACACTCTAAACTCTATACCCTACACTATATACCCTACACTCTATACCCTACACCCTACGCTCTATACCCTACACTCTATACCCTACACTCAACACTCTATACCCTACACTCTATTCCATACACTCTATACCCTACACTCTATACCCTACACTCTACACTCTATACCATACACTCTACACTTTACACTCTATACCCTACACTCTATACCCTACACTCTATACTCTATACCCTACACTCTATACTCTAATCCCTACACTCTATACCCTACACTCTACACTCTATACCCTACACTCTATACCCTACACTCTACACTCTATTCCCTACACTCTATACCATACACTCTATACCCTACACTCTTTACCCTACACTATACACTCTATACCCTACACTCTACACTCTATACCATAGACTCTATACCCTACAATCTACACTCTATACCCTACAATCTATACCCTACACTCTATACCCTACACTTTATACCCTACACTCCATACCTTACACTCTATACCTTACACTCTACACCCTACACTCTACACTCTATACCCTACACTCTATAACCTACACTCTATACCCTACACTCTTTACCCTACTCTCTACACTTTATACCCTACACTCCACACTCTATACCCTACACTCTATACCCTACACTCTACACTCTATTCCCTACACTCTATACCATACTCTCTATACCCTACACTTTTTACCCTACAATATACACTCTATACCCTACACTCTACACTCTATACCATACACTCTATACCCTACACTCTATACCCTACACTCTACACTCTACACCCTACAATCTATACCCTACACTCTATACCATACACTCTAAACCCTACACTCTATACCCTACACTCTACACTCTATACCCTACACTCTATACCCTACACTCTATACCCTACACTCTACACTCTATACCCTACACTCTATAACATACACTTTATACCGTACACTCTATACCTTACACTCTATACCCTACACTCTACACCCTACCTCCACACTCTATACCCTACACTCTATAACCTACACTCTATACCCTACACTCTATACCCTACTCTCTACACTTTATACCCTACACTCTACACTCTATAACCTACAATCTACACCCTAAACTCCACACTCTATACCCTACACTCTATAACCTACACTCTATACCCTACACTCTATACCCTACTCTCTACACTTTATACCCTACACTCTACACTCTATACCCTACACTCTATACCCTATACTCTACACCCTACACTCTACACTCTATACCCTACACTCTATAACCTACACTCTATATCTTACACTCTATACCCTACTCTCTACACTTTATACCCTACACTCTACACTCTATACCCTACACTCTATACCCTACACTCTACACTCTATACCCTACACTCTATACCCTACACTCTACACTCTATACCCTACACTCTACACTCTATACCCTACTCTTTAAACCCTACACTCTATACCCTACACTCTACACTCTATACCCTACACTCTATACCCTACACTCTACACTCTATACCCTACACTCTATACCCTACACTCTATACCCTACACTCTATACCCTACACTCTATACCCTACACTCTTCACCCTACACTTTATAGCTTACACTCTATACCCTACACTCTATACCATTCACTCTATACCCTACACTCTATACCCTACACTCTATACCCTACACTCTACACCATACACCATACACTATATACCCTACCCTCTATACCGTACACTCTATACCCTACACTCTACACATTATACCCTACATTATATTCCCTACACTCTACACTCTATACCCTACACTCTATACCATACACTCTATACCCTACACTCTATACCCTACACTCTACACTCTATACCCTACACTCTACACTCTACACCCTACACTCTACACTTTACACTCTATACTCTACACTCTATACCCTACACTCTATACCCTACACTCTACACTTTATCCCCTACACTCTATACCCTACACTCTATACCCTACACTCTATACCCTACACGCTATACCCTACACTCTATACCCTACACTCTATACCCTACACTCTATACCCTACATTCTACACCCTACACTCCATACCCTACACCCTATACCCTACACTCTATACCCTACATACACTCTACACCCTACACTCTATACCCTACACTCTATACCCTACACTCTATACCCTACACTCTACACTCTATACCCTACACTCTATACCCTACACTCTATACCATACACTCTATACCATACACTCTATCCCCTACACTCTATACCATACACTCTACACTCTATACCCTACACTGTATACCCTACACTCTAAACTCTATACCCTACACTCTATACCCTACACTCTACACTCTATACCCTACACTCTACACTCTATACCCTACACTCTATACCCTACAATCTATATCATACACTCTATACCATACACACTATACCATACACTCTACACTCTATACCCTACACTCTATACCCTACACTCTACACTCTATACCCTACACTCTATACCCTACACTCTACACTCTATACCCTACACTCTATACCCTACACTCTATACCATACACTCTATACCATACACTCTATCCCCTACACTCTAGCCCATACACTCTACACTCTATACCCTACACGCTACACTCTATACCCTACACTCTACACTCTATACCCTACACTCTACACCCTACACTCTATACCATACACTCTATACCCTACACTCTACACTCTATACCCTACACTCTATACCCTACACTCTATACCCTACACCCTACGCTCTATACCCTACACTCTATACCCTACACTCTACACACTATACCCTACACTCTATTCCATACACTCTATACCCTACACTCTATACCCTACACTCTACACTCTATACCCTACACTCTACACTTTACACACTATACCCTACACTCTATACCCTACACTCTATACTCTATACCCTACACTCTATACCGTACATTCTACACTCTATACCCTACACTCTATAACCTACTTTCTAATCCCTACACTCTACACTCTATACCCTACACTTTATACCCTACACTCTATACCCTACTCTTCACACTCTATACCCTACACTCTATACCCTACACTTTATACCCTACACTCTACACTCTATACCCTACACTCTATACCATACACTCTACACTCTATTCCCTACACTCTATACCATACACTCTAAACCCTACACTCTATACCCTACACTATACACTCTATACCCTACAATCTATACCCTACACACTATGCCCTACACTCTATACCCTACACTCTATACCCTACACTCTACACTATATACCCTACACTCTATACCATACACTCTATACCCTAAACTCTATACCATACACTCTACACCATACAATCTATACCATACACTCTATACCTACACTCTACACTCTATACCCTTCACTCTATACCCTACACTCTATACCATACACTCTAGACCCTACATTCTACACTCTATACCCTACACTCTATACCCTACACTCTATACCCTACACCCTACGCTCTATACCCTACACTCTATACCCTACACTCTATACTCTATACCCTATACTCTATTCCATACATTCTATACCCTACACTCTATACCCTACAGTCTAATCCCTACACTCTACACTCTATACCCTACACTCTATACCCTACACTCTATACTCTATACCCTACACTCTATACCCTACACTATACACTCTATGCCCTACACTCTATGCCCTACACTCTAATCCCTACACTCTACACTCTATAACCTACACTCTATACTCTACACTCCATACTCTACACTCTATACCCTATACTCTACACTCTATACCCTACACTCTATACCATACACTCTAATCCCTACACTCTACACTCTATACCCTACACTCTATACCCTACACTCCATACCCTACACTCTATACCCTACACTCTACACTCTATACCCTACACTCTATACCCTACACTCTATACCCTACACTCTATACCCTACACTCTATACCCTACACTCTACACTCTATACCCTACACTCTAAACCATACACTCTATACCCTACACTCTACACTCTATACCCTACACTCTATACCCTACACTCTATACCCTACACTCTACACCATACACTCTATGCACTACCCTCTATACCTTACACTCTATACCCTACACTCTACACAGTATACCCTACACTCTATACCCTACACTCTACACTCTATACCCTACACTCTATACCATACACTCTATACCCTACACTCTATACCCTACACTCTACACTCTATACCCTACACTCTATACCCTACACTCTATACCCTACACTCTACACTTTATACCCTACACTCTATACCCTACACTCTATACCCTACACTCTACACTCTATACCCTACATTCTATACCCTACACTCTATACCCTACACTCTATACCCTACACTCTACACTTTATACCCTACACTCTATACCCTACACTCTATACCATACACTCTATACCCTACACTCTATACCCTACACTCTATACCCTACACTCTACACTCTATACCCTACACTCTATACCCTACACTCTACACTTTATACCCTACACTCTATACCCTACACTCTATACCCTCCACTCTATACCCTACACTCTACACCCTACACTCTACACTTTATACCCTACACTCTATACCCTACACTCTATACCCTTCACTATATACCCTACACGCTATACCCTACACTCTATACCCTACACTCTATACCCTACACTCTATACCCTACACTCTACACCCTACACTCTATACCCTACACCCTATACCCTACACTCTATACCCTACACTCAACACTCTACACTCTATACCCTACACTCTATACCCTACACTCTATACCCTACACTCTATACCCTACACTCTACACTCTATACCCTACACTCTACACTCGATATCCTACACTCTATACCCTACAATCTATACCATACACTCTATACCATACACTCTATACCATACACTCTATCCCCTACACTCTATACCATACACTTTACACTCTATACCCTACTTTCTATACCCTACACTCTACACTCTACACCCTACACTCTATACCCTACACTCTACACTCTATACCCTACACTCTACACCCGTACACTCTATACCATACACTCTATACCCTACACTCTACACTCTATACCCTACACTCTATACCCTACACTCTATACCCTACACCCTACGCTCTATACCCTACACTCTATACCCTAAACTCTACACTCTATACCCTACACTCTATTCCATACACTCTATACCCTACACTCTATACCCTACACTCTACACTCTATACCCTACACTCTACACTTTACACTCTATACCCTACACTCTATACTCTATACCCTACACTCTATACCGTGCATTCTACACTCTATACCCTACACTCTATACCCTGCACTCTAATCCCTACACTCTACACTCTATACCCTACACTCTATACCCTACACTCTATACCCTACACTCTACACCCTACACTCTATACCCAACACTCTATACCCTACACTCTATACCCTACACTCTACACTCTATACCCTACACTCTATACCATACACTCTACACTCTATTCCCTACACTCTATACCATACACTCTATACCCTACACTCTATACCCTACACTATACACTCTATACCCTACACTCTACACTCTATACCATACACTCTATACCCTACACTCTATACCCTACATTCTACACTCTATACCCTACAATATATACCCTACACTCTATACCCTACACTCTACACCCTACACTCTATACCCTACAATCTACACTCTATACCCTACACTCTATTCCATACACTCTATACCCTACACTCTATACCATACACTCTACACCATACACTCTATACCATACACTCTATACCCCACACTCTACACTCTATACCCTACACTCTATACCCTACACTATACACTCTATACCCTACACTCTACACCATACACTCTATACCCTACACTCTATACTCTACGCTATACACTCTATACCTTACAATCTATACCTTACACTCTTTACAATACACGCTATACCCTACACTCTATACCCTACACTCTACACTCTATAACCTACACTCTATACCATACACTCTATATCCTACACTCTATACCCTACACTCTATACCCTACACTCTACACTCTATACCCTACACTCTATACCATACACTCTATACCCTACACTCTATGCCCTACACTCTAATCTCCATACCATACACTCTATACCCTACACTCTATAACATACATTCTACACCCTACACTCTATACCATACACTCTATACCATACACTCTACACTCTATACCATTCACTCTATACCCTACACTCTACACTTTATACCCTACACTCTATACCCTACAATCTATACCCTACACTCTATACCCTACACGCTATATCCTACACTCTATACCCTACACTCTATACCCTACACTCTACACTCTATACCCTACACTCTATACCATACACTCTATACCCTACACTCTACACTCTATACCCTACACTCTATACCATACACTCTATACCATACACTATATGCCCTACACTCTAATCTCCATACCATACACTCTATACCCTACACTCTATAACATACATTCTACACCCTACACTCTATACCATACACTCTATACCCTACACTCTACACTCTATACCATACACTCTATACCCTACACGCTACACTCTATACCCTAAACTCTACACCCTACACTCTATACCCTACACTCTATACCCTACACTCTATACCCTACACTCTATACCCTACACTCTACACTCTATACCCTACACTCTATACCGTACACTCTATACCATACACTCTATACCATACACTCTATATCATACCCTCTATACCCTACACTCTATACCCTACACTCTACACTCTATACCCTACACTCTACACTCTATACCCTACACTCTATACATTACAATCTATACCATACTCTCTATACCATACACTCTATACCCTACACTCTATACCTCACACTCTACACTCTATCCCCTGCACTCTATACCATACACCCTACACTCTATACCATACACCCTGTACCCTACACTCTAAACTCTATACCCTACACTCTATACCCTACACTCTATACCCTACACCCTACGCTCTATACCCTACACTCTATACCCTACACTCAACACTCTATACCCTACACTCTATTCCATACACTCTATACCCTACACTCTATACCCTACACTCTACACTCTATACCATACACTCTACACTTTACACTCTATACCATACACTCTATACCCTACACTCTATACCCTACACTCTACACTCTACACCCTACAATCTATACCCTACACTCTATACCATACACTCTAAACCCTACACTCTATACCCTACACTCTACACTCTATACCCTACACTCTATACCCTACACTCTATACCCTACACTCTACACTCTATACCCTACACTCTATAACATACACTTTATACCGTACACTCTATACCTTACACTCTATACCCTACACTCTACACCCTACCCTCCACACTCTATACCCTACACTCTATAACCTACACTCTATACCCTACACTCTATACCCTACTCTCTACACTTTATACCCTACACTCTACACTCTATAACCTACAATCTACACCCTACACTCCACACTCTATACCCTACACTCTATAACCTACACTCTATACCCTACACTCTATACCCTACTCTCTACACTTTATACCCTACACTCTACACTCTATACCCTACACTCTATACCCTATACTCTACACCCTACACTCTACACTCTATACCCTACACTCTATAACCTACACTCTATATCTTACACTCTATACCCTACTCTCTACATTTTATACCCTACACTCTACACTCTATACCCTACACTCTATACCCTACACTCTACACTCTATACCCTACACTCTATACCCTACACTCTACACTCTATACCCTACACTCTACACTCTATACCCTACTCTTTAAACCCTACACTCTATACCCTACACTCTACACTCTATACCCTACACTCTATACCCTACACTCTACACTCTATACCCTACACTCTATACCCTACACTCTATACCCTACACTCTATACCCTACACTCTTCACCCTACACTTTATAGCTTACACTCTATACCCTACACTCTATACCATTCACTCTATACCCTACACTCTATACCCTACACTCTATACCCTACACTCTACACCATACACCATACACTATATACCCTACCCTCTATACCGTACACTCTATACCCTACACTCTACACATTATACCCTACACTATATACCCTACACTCTACACTCTATACCCTACACTCTATACCATACACTCTGTACCCTACACTCTATACCCTACACTCTACACTCTATACCCTACACTCTACACTCTACACCCTACACTCTACACTTTACACTCTATACTCTACACTCTATACCCTACACTCTATACCCTACACTCTACACTTTATCCCCTACACTCTATACCCTACACTCTATACCCTACACTCTATACCCTACACGCTATACCCTACACTCTATACCCTACACTCTATACCCTACACTCTACACCCTACACTCCATACCCTACACCCTATACCCTACACTCTATACCCTACATACACTCTACACCCTACACTCTATACCCTACACTCTATACCCTACACTCTATACCCTACACTCTATACCATACACTCTATACCATACACTCTATCCCCTACACTCTATACCATACACTCTACACTCTATACCCTACACTGTATACCCTACACTCTAAACTCTATACCCTACACTCTATACCCTACACTCTACACTCTATACCCTACACTCTACACTCTATACCCTACACTCTATACCCTACAATCTATATCATACACTCTATACCATACACACTATACCATACACTCTACACTCTATACCCTACACTCTATACCCTACACTCTACACTCTATACCCTACACTCTATACCCTACACTCTACACTCTATACCCTACACTCTATACCCTACACTCTATACCATACACTCTATACCATACACTCTATCCCCTACACTCTAGCCCATACACTCTACACTCTATACCCTACACTCTACACTCTATACCCTACACTCTAAACTCTATACCCTACACTCTACACCCTACACTCTATACCATACACTCTATACCCTACACTCTACACTCTATACCCTACACTCTATACCCTACACTCTATACCCTACACCCTACGCTCTATACCCTACACTCTATACCCTACACTCTACACACTATACCCTACACTCTATTCCATACACTCTATACCCTACACTCTATACCCTACACTCTACACTCTATACCCTACACTCTACACTTTACACACTATACCCTACACTCTATACCCTACACTCTATACTCTATACCCTACACTCTATACCGTACATTCTACACTCTATACCCTACACTCTATAACCTACTTTCTAATCCCTACACTCTACACTCTATACCCTACACTTTATACCCTACACTCTATACCCTACTCTCTACACTCTATACCCTACACTCTATACCCTACACTTTATACCCTACACTCTACACTCTATACCCTACACTCTATACCATACACTCTACACTCTATTCCCTACACTCTATACCATACCCTCTAAACCCTACACTCTATACCCTACACTATACACTCTATACCCTACAATCTATACCCTACACACTATGCCCTACACTCTATACCCTACACTCTATACCCTACACTCTACACTCTATACCCTACACTCTATACCATACACTCTATACCCTAAACTCTATACCATACACTCTACACCATACAATCTATACCATACACTCTATACCTACACTCTACACTCTATACCCTTCACTCTATACCCTACACTCTATACCATACACTCTAGACCCTACATTCTACACTATATACCCTACACTCTATACCCTACACCCTACGCTCTATACCCTACACTCTATACCCTACACTCTATACTCTATACCCTATACTCTATTCCATACATTCTATACCCTACACTCTATACCCTACAGTCTAATCCCTACACTCTACACTCTATACCCTACACTCTATACCCTACACTCTATACTCTATACCCTACACTCTATACCCTACACTATACACTCTATGCCCTACACTCTATGCCCTACACTCTAATCCCTACACTCTACACTCTATAACCTACACTCTATACTCTACACTCCATACTCTACACTCTATACCCTATACTCTACACTCTATACCCTACACTCTATACCATACACTCTAATCCCTACACTCTACACTCTATACCCTACACTCTATACCCTACACTCCATACCCTACACTTTATACCCTACACTCTACACTCTATACCCTACACTCTATACCCTACACTCTATACCCTACACTCTATACCCTACACTCTATACCCTACACTCTACACTCTATACCCTACACTCTATACCATACACTCTATACCCTACACTCTACACTCTATACCCTACACTCTATACCCTACACTCTATACCCTACACTCTATACCCTACACTCTATACCCTACACTCTATACCCTACACTCTTCACCCTACACTTTATAGCTTACACTCTATACCCTACACTCTATACCATTCACTCTATACCCTACACTCTATACCCTACACTCTATATTCTACACTCTACACCATACACCATACACTATATACCCTACCCTCTATACCGTACACTCTATACCCTACACTCTACACATTATTCCCTACACTATATACCCTACACTCTACACTCTATACCCTACACTCTATACCATACACTCTATACCCTACACTCTATACCCTACACTCTACACTCTATACCCTACACTCTACACTCTACACCCTACACTCTACACTTTACACTCTATACTCTACACTCTATACCCTACACTCTATACCCTACACTCTACACTTTATCCCCTACACTCTATACCCTACACTCTATACCCTACACTCTATACCCTACACGCTATACCCTACACTCTATACCCTACACTCTATACCCTACACTCTATACCCTACATTCTACACCCTACACTCCATACCCTACACCCTATACCCTACACTCTATACCCTACATACACTCTACACCCTACACTCTATACCCTACACTCTATACCCTACACTCTATACCCTACACTCTATACCATACACTCTATACCATACACTCTATCCCCTACACTCTATACCATACACTCTACACTCTATACCCTACACTGTATACCCTACACTCTAAACTCTATACCCTACACTCTATACCCTACACTCTACACTCTATACCCTACACTCTACACTCTATACCCTACACTCTATACCCTACAATCTATATCATACACTCTATACCATACACACTATACCATACACTCTACACTCTATACCCTACACTCTATACCCTACACTCTACACTCTATACCCTACACTCTATACCCTACACTCTACACTCTATACCCTACACTCTATACCCTACACTCTATACCATACACTCTATACCATACACTCTATCCCCTACACTCTAGCCCATACACTCTACACTCTATACCCTACACTCTACACTCTATACCCTACACTCTACACTCTATACCCTACACTCTACACCCTACACTCTATACCATACACTCTATACCCTACACTCTACACTCTATACCCTACACTCTATACCCTACACTCTATACCCTACACCCTACGCTCTATACCCTACACTCTATACCCTACACTCTACACACTATACCCTACACTCTATTCCATACACTCTATACCCTACACTCTATACCCTACACTCTACACTCTATACCCTACACTCTACACTTTGCACACTATACCCTACACTCTATACCCTACACTCTATACTCTATACCCTACACTCTATACCGTACATTCTACACTCTATACCCTACACTCTATAACCTACTTTCTAATCCCTACACTCTACACTCTATACCCTACACTTTATACCCTACACTCTATACCCTACTCTCTACACTCTATACCCTACACTCTATACCCTACACTTTATACCCTACACTCTATACCCTACACTCTATACCATACACTCTACACTCTATTCCCTACACTCTATACCATACACTCTAAACCCTACACTCTATACCCTACACTATACACTCTATACCCTACAATCTATACCCTACACACTATGCCCTACACTCTATACCCTACACTCTATACCCTACACTCTACACTCTATACCCTACACTCTATACCATACACTCTATACCCTAAACTCTATACCATACACTCTACACCATACAATCTATACCATACACTCTATACCTACACTCTACACTCTATACCCATCACTCTATACCCTACACTCTATACCATACACTCTAGACCCTACATTCTACACTCTATACCCTACACTCTATACCCTACACTCTATACCCTACACCCTACGCTCTATACCCTACACTCTATACCCTACACTCTATACTCTATACCCTTTACTCTATTCCATACATTCTATACCCTACACTCTATACCCTACAGTCTAATCCCTACACTCTACACTCTATACCCTACACTCTATACCCTACACTCTATACTCTATACCCTACACTCTATACCCTACACTATACACTCTATGCCCTACACTCTATGCCCTACACTCTAATCCCTACACTCTACACTCTATAACCTACACTCTATACTCTACACTCCATACTCTACACTCTATACCCTATACTCTACACTCTATACCCTACACTCTATACCATACACTCTAATCCCTACACTCTACACTCTATACCCTACACTCTATACCCTACACTCCATACCCTACACTCTATACCCTACACTCTACACTCTATACCCTACACTCTATACCCTACACTCTATACCCTACACTCTATACCCTACACTCTATACCCTACACTCTACACTCTATACCCTACACTCTATACCATACACTCTATACCCTACACTCTACACTCTATACCCTACACTCTATACCCTACACTCTATACCCTACACTCTACACCATACACTCTATGCACTACCCTCTATACCTTACACTCTATACCCTACACTCTACACAGTATACCCTACACTCTATACCCTACACTCTACACTCTATACCCTACACTCTATACCATACACTCTATACCCTACACTCTATACCCTACACTCTACACTCTATACCCTACACTCTATACCCTACACTCTATACCCTACACTCTACACTTTATACCCTACACTCTATACCCTACACTCTATACCCTACACTCTACACTCTATACCCTACATTCTATACCCTACACTCTATACCCTACACTCTATACCCTACACTCTACACTTTATACCCTACACTCTATACCCTACACTCTATACCATACACTCTATACCCTACACTCTATACCCTACACTCTATACCCTACACTCTACACTCTATACCCTACACTCTATACCCTACACTCTACACTTTATACCCTACACTCTATACCCTACACTCTATACCCTCCACTCTATACCCTACACTCTACACCCTACACTCTACACTTTATACCCTACACTCTATACCCTACACTCTATACCCTTCACTCTATACCCTACACGCTATACCCTACACTCTATACCCTACACTCTATACCCTACACTCTACACCCTACACTCTATACCCTACACCCTATACCCTACACTCTATACCCTACACTCAACACTCTACACTCTATACCCTACACTCTATACCCTACACTCTATACCCTACACTCTATACCCTACACTCTACACTCTATACCCTACACTCTACACTCGATATCCTACACTCTATACCCTACAATCTATACCATACACTCTATACCATACACTCTATACCATACACTCTATCCCCTACACTCTATACCATACACTCTACACTCTATACCCTACACTCTACACCCTACACTATATACCCTACACTCTACACTCTATACCCTACATTCTCTACCCTACACTCTATACCATACACTCTATACCATACACTCTATCCCCTACACTCTATACCATACACTTTACACTGTATACCCTACTTTCTATACCCTACACTCTACACTCTACACCCTACACTCTATACCCTACACTCTACACTCTATACCCTACACTCTACACCCTACACTCTATACCATACACTCTATACCCTACACTCTACACTCTATACCCTACACTCTATACCCTACACTCTATACCCTACACCCTACGCTCTATACCCTACACTCTATACCCTAAACTCTACACTCTATACCCTACACTCTATTCCATACACTCTATACCCTACACTCTATACCCTACACTCTACACTCTATACCCTACACTCTACACTTTACACTCTATACCCTACAGTCTATACTCTATACCCTACACTCTATACCGTGCATTCTACACTCTATACCCTACACTCTATACCCTGCACTCTAATCCCTACACTCTACACTCTATACCCTACACTCTATACCCTACACTCTATACCCTACACTCTACACCCTACACTCTATACCCTACACTCTATACCCTACACTCTATACCCTACACTCTACACTCTATACCCTACACTCTATACCATACACTCTACACTCTATTCCCTACACTCTATACCATACACTCTATACCCTACACTCTATACCCTACACGCTACACTCTATACCCTAAACTCTACACCCTACACTCTATACCCTACACTCTATACCCTACACTCTATACCTTACACTCTATACCCTACACTCTACACTCTATACCCTACACTCTATACCGTACACTCTATACCATACACTCTATACCATACACTCTATATCATACCCTCTATACCCTACACTCTATACCCTACACTCTACACTCTATACCCTACACTCTACACTCTATACCCTACACTCTATACATTACAATCTATACCATACTCTCTATACCATACACTCTATACCCTACACTCTATACCTCACACTCTACACTCTATCCCCTGCACTCTATACCATACACCCTACACTCTATACCATACACCCTGTACCCTACACTCTAAACTCTATACCCAACACTCTATACCCTACACTCTATACCCTACACCCTACGCTCTATACCCTACACTCTATACCCTACACTCAACACTCTATACCCTACACTCTATTCCATGCACTCTATACCCTACACTCTATACCCTACACTCTACACTCTATACCATACACTCTACACTTTACACTCTATACCTTACACTCTATACCCTACACTCTATACTCTATACCCTACACTCTATACTCTATACAATACACTCTATACCGTACATTCTACACTATATACCCTACACTCTATACCCTACACTCTAATCCCTACACTCTACACTCTATACCCTACACTCTATACCCTACACTCTATACCCTACACTCTACACTCTATACCCTACACTCTATACCATACACTCTATACCCTACACTCTACACTCTATTCCCTACACTCTATACCATACACTCTATACCCTACACTCTTTACCCTACACTATACACTCTATACCCTACACTCTACACTCTATACCATAGACTCTATACCCTACAATCTACACTCTATACCCTACAATCTATACCCTACACTCTATACCGTACACTTTATACCCTACACTCTATACCTTACACTCTATACCCTACACTCTACACCCTACACTCTACACTCTATACCCTACACTCTATAACCTACACTCTATACCCTACACTCTTTACCCTACTCTCTACACTTTATACCCTACACTCTACACTCTATACCCTACACTCTATACCCTACACTCTACACTCTATTACCTACACTCTACACTCTATTCCCTACACTCTATACCATACTCTCTATACCCTACACTTTTTACCCTACAATATACACTCTATACCCTACACTCTACACTCTATACCCTACACTCTATACCCTACACTCTACACTCTATACCCTACAATCTATACCCTACACTCTATACCCTACACTCTAAACCCTACACTCTGTACCCTATACTCTACACTCTATACCCTACACTCTATACCATACACTCTATACCCTACACTCTATACCCTACACTCTATACCCTACACTCTACACTCTATACCCTACACTCTATAACATACACTTTATACCGTACACTCTATACCTTACACTCTATACCCTACACTCTACACCCTACACTCTATACCCTACACTCTATAACCTACACTCTATACCCTACTCTCTACACTTTATACCCTACACTCTACACTCTATAACCTACAATCTACACCCTACAATCTACAATCTATACCCTACACTCTATAACCTACACTCTATACCCTACACTCTACACCCTACTCTCTACACTTTATACTCTACACTCTATACCCTACACTCTATACCCTACACTCTATACTCTATACCCTACACTCTACACTCTATACCCAACTATCTAAACACTACACTCTATACCCTACACTCTACACTCTATACCCTACACTCTATACCCTACACTCTACACAATATACCCTACACTCTACACTCTATACCCTACTCTCTAAACCCTACACTCTATACCCTACACTCTACACTCTATACCCTACACTCTATACCCTACACTCTACACTCTATCCCCTGCACTCTATACCATACACTCTACACTCTATACTCTACACTCTATACCCTACACTCTACACTCTATACCCTACACTCTATACCCTACACTCTACACTCTATACCCTACACTCTACACTCTATACCCTACACTCTATACCCTACAATCTATACCATACACTCTATACCATACACTCTATACCCTACACTCTACACTCTATACCCTACACTCTACACTCTATACCCTACACTCTATACCCTACAATCTATACCATACACTCTATACCATACACTCTATACCCTACACTCTATACCTCACACTCTACACTCTATCCCCTGCACTCTATAACACACACTCTACACTCTATACCCTACACTCTATATCCTACACTCTACACTCTATACCCTACACTCTATACCCTACACTCTACACTCTATACCCTACACTCTACACTCTATACCCTACACTCTATACCCTACAATCTATACCATACACTCTATACCATACACTCTACAACCTACACTCTATACCCTACACTCTACACTCTATACACTACACTCTGTACCCTACACTCTATACCCTACACTCTATACCATACACTCTGTACCCTACACTCTATACCTCACACTCTACACTATATCCCCTGCACTCTATACCATACACTCTACACTCTATACCCTACACTCTATACCCTACACTCTACATTCTATACCCTACACTCTATACCCTACACTCTACACTCTATACCCTACACTCTACACTCTATACCCTACACTCTATACCCTACAATCTATACCATACACTCTATACTATACACTCTATACCCTACACTCTATACCCTACACTCTACACTCTATACCCTACACTCTATACCCTACACTCTATACCCTACACTCTACACTCTATACCCTACACTCTACACTGTATACCCTACACTCTATACCCTACAATCTATACCATACACTCTATACCATACACTCTATACCCTACACTCTACACTCTATACCCTACACTCTACACTCTATACCCTACACTCTATACCCTACAATCTATACCATACACTCTATACCATACACTCTATACCCTACACTCTATACCTCACACTCTACACTCTATCCCCTGCACTCTATAACACACACTCTACACTCTATACCCTACACTCTATATCCTACACTCTACACTCTATACCCTACACTCTATACCCTACACTCTACACTCTATACCCTACACTCTACACTCTATACCCTACACTCTATACCCTACAATCTATACCATACACTCTATACCATACACTCTACAACCTACACTCTATACCCTACACTCTACACTCTATACACTACACTCTGTACCCTACACTCTATACCCTACACTCTATACCATACACTCTGTACCCTACACTCTATACCTCACACTCTACACTATATCCCCTGCACTCTATACCATACACTCTACACTCTATACCCTACACTCTATACCCTACACTCTACATTCTATACCCTACACTCTATACCCTACACTCTACACTCTATACCCTACACTCTACACTCTATACCCTACACTCTATACCCTACAATCTATACCATACACTCTATACTATACACTCTATACCCTACACTCTATACCCTACACTCTACACTCTATACCCTACACTCTATACCCTACACTCTATACCCTACACTCTACACTCTATACCCTACACTCTACACTGTATACCCTACACTCTATACCCTACAATCTATACCATACACGCTATACCATACACTCTATACCCTACACTCTATATCTCACACTCTACACTCTATCCCCTGCACTCTATACCATACACTCTACACTCTATACCCTACACTCTATACCCTACACTCTACACTCTATACCCTACACTCTATACCCTACACTCTACACTCTATACCCTACACTCTACACTCTATACCCTACACTCTATGCCCTACAATCTATACCATACACTCTATACCATACACTCTATACCCTACACTCTATACCCTACAATCTATACCCTACACTCTATACCATACACTCTATACCCTACACTCTATATCATACACTCTATAGCCTACACTCTATTCCCTACACTCTATACCATACACTCTATACCCTACACTCTATACCCTACACTATACACTCTATACCCTACTCTCTACAATCTTTACCATACACTCTATACCCTACACTCTATACCCTACAATCTACACTCTATACCCTACAATCTATACACTACACTCTATACCTACACTCTACACTCTATACCCTACACTCTATACTCTACACTCTACACTCTATACCCTACACTCTATACTCTATACCCTACACTCTACACTCTATACCCAACTCTCTAAACCCTACACTCTATACCCTACACTCTACACTCTATACCCTACACTCTATACCCTACACTCTACACTCAATACCCTACACTCTACACTCTACACCCTACTCTCTAAACCCTACACTATATACCCTACACTCTACACTCTATACCCTACACTCTATACCCTACACTCTACACTCTATACCCTACACTCTATACCCTACACTCTATACTCTACACTCTATACCCTACACTCTATACCCTACACTCTACACCCTACACTTTATAGCTTACACTCTATACCCTACACTCTATACCCTAAACTCTATACCATACACTCTATACCCTACACTCAATACCCTACACTCTATACCCTACACTCTACACCATACACTCTATACCCTACCCTCTATACCTTACACTCTATACCCTACACTCTACACAGTATACCCTACACTCTATACCCTACACTCTACACTCTATACCCTACACTCTATACCATACACTCTATACCCTACACTCTATACCCTACACTCTACACTCTATACCCTACACTCTATACCCTACACTCTATACCCTACACTCTACACTTTATACCCTACACTCTATACCCTACACTCTATACCCTACACTCTATACCCTACACTCTATACCCTACACTCTACACTCTATACCCTACACTCTATACCCTACACTCTATACCCTACACTCTATACCCTACACTCTACACTCTATACCCTACACTCTACACTCTATACCCTACACTCTATACCCTACAATCTATACCATACACTCTATACCATACACTCTATACCCTACACTCTATACCTCACACTCTACACTCTATCCCCTGCACTCTATAACACACACTCTACACTCTATACCCTACACTCTATATCCTACACTCTACACTCTATACCCTACACTCTATACCCTACACTCTACACTCTATACCCTACACTCTACACTCTATACCCTACACTCTATACCCTACAATCTATACCATACACTCTATACCATACACTCTACAACCTACACTCTATACCCTACACTCTACACTCTATACACTACACTCTGTACCCTACACTCTATACCCTACACTCTATACAATACACTCTGTACCCTACACTCTATACCTCACACTCTACACTATATCCCCTGCACTCTATACCATACACTCTACACTCTATACCCTACACTCTATACCCTACACTCTACATTCTATACCCTACACTCTATACCCTACACTCTACACTCTATACCCTACACTCTACACTCTATACCCTACACTCTATACCCTACAATCTATACCATACACTCTATACCATACACTCTATACCCTACACTCTATACCCTACACTCTACACTCTATACCCTACACTCTATACCCTACACTCTATACCCTACACTCTACACTATATACCCTACACTCTACACTGTATACCCTACACTCTATACCCTACAATCTATACCATACACGCTATACCATACACTCTATACCCTACACTCTATATCTCACACTCTACACTCTATCCCCTGCACTCTATACCATACACTCTACACTCTATACCCTACACTCTATACCCTACACTCTACACTCTATACCCTACACTCTATACCCTACACTCTATACCCTACACTCTACACTCTATACCCTACACTCTATACCCTACAATCTATACCATACACTCTATACCATACACTCTATACCCTACACTCTATACCCTACAATCTATACCCTACACTCTATACCATACACTCTATACCCTACACTCTATATCATACACTCTATAGCCTACACTCTATTCCCTACACTCTATACCATACACTCTATACCCTACACTCTATACCCTACACTATACACTCTATACCCTACTCTCTACAATCTTTACCATACACTCTATACCCTACACTCTATACCCTACAATCTACACTCTATACCCTACAATCTATACACTACACTCTATACCCTACACTCTACACTCTATACCCTACACTCTATACTCTACACTCTACACTCTATACCCTACACTCTATACTCTATACCCTACACTCTACACTCTATACCCAACTCTCTAAACCCTACACTCTATACCCTACACTCTACACTCTATACCCTACACTCTATACCCTACACTCTACACTCAATACCCTACACTCTACACTCTATACCCTACTCTCTAAACCCTACACTCTATACCCTACACTCTACACTCTATACCCTACACTCTATACCCTACACTCTACACTCTATACCCTACACTCTATACCCTACACTCTATACTCTACACTCTATACCCTACACTCTATACCCTACACTCTACACCCTACACTTTATAGCTTACACTCTATACCCTACACTCTATACCCTAAACTCTATACCATACACTCTATACCCTACACTCAATACCCTACACTCTATACCCTACACTCTACACCATACACTCTATACCCTACCCTCTATACCTTACACTCTATACCCTACACTCTACACAGTATACCCTACACTCTATACCCTACACTCTACACTCTATACCCTACACTCTATACCATACACTCTATACCCTACACTCTATACCCTACACTCTACACTCTATACCCTACACTCTATACCCTACACTTTATACCCTACACTCTACACTTTATACCCTACACTCTATACCCTACACTCTATACCCTACACTCTATACCCTACACTCTATACCCTACACTCTACACTCTATACCCTACACTCTATACCCTACACTCTATACCCTACACTCTATACCCTACACTCTACACTTAATACCCTACACTCTATACCCTACACTCTATACCATACACTCTGTACCCTACACTCTATACCCTACACTCTATACCCTACACTCTACACTCTATACCCTACACTCTATACCCTACACTCTACACTCAATACCCTACACTCTACACTCTATACCCTACTCTCTAAACCCTACACTCTATACCCTACACTCTACACTCTATACCCTACACTCTATACCCTACACTCTACACTCTATACCCTACACTCTATACCCTACACTCTATACTCTACACTCTATACCCTACACTCTATACCCTACACTCTACACCCTACACTTTATAGCTTACACTCTATACCCTACACTCTATACCCTAAACTCTATACCATACACTCTATACCCTACACTCAATACCCTACACTCTATACCCTACACTCTACACCATACACTCTATACCCTACCCTCTATACCTTACACTCTATACCCTACACTCTACACAGTATACCCTACACTCTATACCCTACACTCTACACTCTATACCCTACACTCTATACCATACACTCTATACCCTACACTCTATACCCTACACTCTACACTCTATACCCTACACTCTATACCCTACACTCTGTACCCTACACTCTACACTTTATACCCTACACTCTATACCCTACACTCTATACCCTACACTCTATACCCTACACTCTATACTCTACACTCTACACTCTATACCCTACACTCTATACCCTACACTCTATACCCTACACTCTATACCCTACACTCTATACCCTACACTCTACACTTAATACCCTACACTCTATACCCTACACTCTATACCATACACTCTGTACCCTACACTCTATACCCTACACTCTATACCCTACACTCTACACTCTATACCCTACGCTCTATACCCTACACTCTATACCCTACACTCTACACTTTATACCCTACACTCTATACCCTACACTCTATACCCTCCACTCTATACTCTACACTCTACACTCTACACCCTACACTCTACACTTTATACCCTACACTCTATACCCTACATTCTATACCCTTCACTCTATACCCTACACGCTATACCCTACACTCTATACCCTACACTCTATACCCTACACTCTATACCCTACACTCTACACCCTACACTCTATACCCTACACCATATACCCTACACTCTATACCCTACACTCAACACCCTACACTCTATACCCTACACTCTATACCCTACACTCTATACCCTACACTCTACACTCTATACCCTACACTCTATACTCGATACCCTACACTCTATACCCTACAATCTATATCATACACTGTATACCATACACTCTATACCATACACTCTATCCCCTACACTCTATACCATACACTCTACACTCTATACCCTACACTATACACCCTACACTCTATACCCTACATTCTATACCCTACACTCTATACCATACACTCTATACCATACACTCTATCCCCTACACTCTATACCATACACTTTACGCTCTATACCCTACTTTCTATACCCTACACTCTACACTCTATACCCTACACTCTATACCCTACACTCTACACTCTATACCCTACACTCTACACTCTATACCCTACACTCTACACCCTACACTCTATACCATACACTCTATACCCTACAATCTACACTCTATACCCTACACTCTATACCCTACACTCTATACCCTACACTCTACACTCTATACCCTACACTCTATTCCATACACTCTATACCCTACACTCTATACCCTACACTCTACACTCTATACCCTACACTCTACACTTTACACTCTATACCCTACACTCTATACTCTATACCCTACACTCTATACCGTACATTCTACACTCTATACCCTACACTCTATACCCTACATTCTAATCCCTACACTCTACACTCTATACCCTACACTCTATACCCTACACTCTATACCCTACACTCTACACCCTACACTCTATACCCTACACTCTATACCCTACACTCTATACCCTACACTCTACACTCTATACCCTACACTCTATACCATACACTCTACACTCTATTCCCTACACTCTATACCATACACTCTATACCCTACACTCTATACCCTACACTATATACTCTATACCCTACACTCTACACTCTATACCATACACTCTATACCCTACACTCTATACCCTACACTCTACACTCTATACCCTACAATCTATACCCTACACTCTATACCCTACACTCTACACCCTACACTCTATACCCTACAATCTACACTCTATACCCTACACTCTATACCATACACTCTATACCCTACACTCTATACCATACACTCTACACCATACACTCTATACCATACACTCTATACCCCACACTCTACACTCTATACCCTACACTCTATACCCTACACTCTATACTATACACTCTATACCCTACACTCTATACCCTACACTATACACTCTATACCCTACACTCTACACCATACACTCTATACCTTACACTCTATACTCTACGCTATACACTCTATACCTTACAATCTATACCTTACACTCTTTACCCTACACTCTATACCCTACACTCTATACCCTACACTCTACACTCTATAACCTACACTCTATACCATACACTCTATATCCTACACTCTATACCCTATACTCTATACCCTACACTCTACACTCTATACCCTACACTCTATACCATACACTCTATACCCTACACTCTATGCCCTACACTCTAATCTCCATACCATACACTCTATACCCTACACTCTATAACATACATTCTACACCCTACACTCTATACCATACACTCTATACCATACACTCTACACTCTATACCATACACTCTATACCCTACACTCTACACTTTATACCCTACACTCTATACCCTACAATCTATACCCTACACTCTATACCCTACACGCTATACCCTACACTCTATACCCTACACTCTATACCCTACACTCTACACTCTATACCCTACACTCTATACCATACACTCTATACCCTACACTCTACACTCTATACCATACACTCTATACCATACACTATATGCCCTACACTCTAATCTCCATACCATACACTCTGTACCCTAAACTCTATAACATACATTCTACACCCTACACTCTATACCATACACTCTATACCCTACACTCTACACTCTATACCATACACTCTAAACCCTACGCTCTACACTCTATACCCTAAACTCTACACCCTACACTCTATACCCTACACTCTATACCCTACACTCTATACCCTACACTCTATACCCTACACTCTATACCCTACACTCTACACTCTATACCCTACACTCTACACTCTATACCCTACACTCTATACATTACAATCTATACCATACACTCTATACCATACACTCTATACCCTACACTCTATACCTCACACTCTACACTCTATCCCCTGCACTCTATACCATACACCCTACACTCTGTACCCTACACTCTAAACTCTATACCCTACACTCTATACCCTACACTCTATACCCTACACCCTACGCTCTATACCCTACACTCTATACCCTACACTCAACACTCTATACCCTACACTCTATTCCATACACTCTATACCCTACACTCTATACCCTACACTCTACACTCTATACCATACACTCTACACTTTACAC
This sequence comes from Ranitomeya imitator, assembly GCF_032444005.1. Classification (NCBI taxonomy): domain Eukaryota; kingdom Metazoa; phylum Chordata; class Amphibia; order Anura; family Dendrobatidae; genus Ranitomeya; species Ranitomeya imitator. The sequence continues at coordinate 244,113 of NW_027193904.1, read as the reverse complement.
TCTATACCCTACACTCTATACCCTACACTCTATACTCTATACCCTACACTCTATACTCTATACCATACACTCTATACCGTACATTCTACACTCTATACCCTACACTCTATACCCTACACTCTAATCCCTACACTCTATACCCTACACTCTACACTCTATACCCTACACTCTATACCCTACACTCTACACTCTATTCCCTACACTCTATACCATACACTCTATACCCTACACTCTTTACCCTACACTATACACTCTATACCCTACACTCTACACTCTATACCATAGACTCTATACCCTACAATCTACACTCTATACCCTACAATCTATACCCTACACTCTATACCCTACACTTTATACCCTACACTCCATACCTTACACTCTATACCTTACACTCTACACCCTACACTCTACACTCTATACCCTACACTCTATAACCTACACTCTATACCCTACACTCTTTACCCTACTCTCTACACTTTATACCCTACACTCCACACTCTATACCCTACACTCTATACCCTACACTCTACACTCTATTCCCTACACTCTATACCATACTCTCTATACCCTACACTTTTTACCCTACAATATACACTCTATACCCTACACTCTACACTCTATACCATACACTCTATACCCTACACTCTATACCCTACACTCTACACTCTACACCCTACAATCTATACCCTACACTCTATACCATACACTCTAAACCCTACACTCTATACCCTACACTCTACACTCTATACCCTACACTCTATACCATACACTCTATACCCTACACTCTATACCCTACACTCTATACCCTACACTCTACACTCTATACCCTACACTCTATAACATACACTTTATACCGTACACTCTATACCTTACACTCTATACCCTACACTCTACACCCTACCCTCCACACTCTATACCCTACACTCTATAACCTACACTCTATACCCTACACTCTATACCCTACTCTCTACACTTTATACCCTACACTCTACACTCTATAACCTACAATCTACACCCTACACTCCACACTCTATACCCTACACTCTATAACCTACACTCTATACCCTACACTCTATACCCTACTCTCTACACTTTATACCCTACACTCTACACTCTATACCCTACACTCTATACCCTATACTCTACACCCTACACTCTACACTCTATACCCTACACTCTATAACCTACACTCTATACCTTACACTCTATACCCTACTCTCTACACTTTATACCCTACACTCTACACTCTATACCCTACACTCTATACCCTACACTCTACACTCTATACCCTACACTCTATACCCTACACTCTACACTCTATACCCTACACTCTACACTCTATACCCTACTCTTTAATTCCTACACTCTATACCCTACACTCTACACTCTATACCCTACACTCTATACCCTACACTCTACACTCTATACCCTACACTCTATACCCTACACTCTATACCCTACACTCTATACCCTACACTCTATACCCTACACTCTTCACCCTACACTTTATAGCTTACACTCTATACCCTACACTCTATACCATTCACTCTATACCCTACACTCTATACCCTACACTCTATACCCTACACTCTACACCATACACCATACACTATAAACCCTACCCTCTATACCGTACACTCTATACCCTACACTCTACACATTATACCCTACAATATATACCCTACACTCTACACTCTATACCCTACACTCTATACCATACACTCTATACCCTACACTCTATACCCTACACTCTACACTCTATACCCTACACTCTACACTCTACACCCTACACTCTACACTTTACACTCTATACTCTACACTCTATACCCTACACTCTATACCCTACACTCTACACTTTATCCCCTACACTCTATACCCTACACTCTATACCCTACACTCTATACCCTACACGCTATACCCTACACTCTATACCCTACACTCTATACCCTACACTCTATACCCTACATTCTACACCCTACACTCCATACCCTACACCCTATACCCTACACTCTATACCCTACACTCTACACCCTACACTCTATACCCTACACTCTATACCCTACACTCTATACCCTACACTCTACACTCTATACCCTACACTCTATACCCTACACTCTATACCATACACTCTATACCATACACTCTATCCCCTACACTCTATACCATACACTCTACACTCTATACCCTACACTGTATACCCTACACTCTAAACTCTATACCCTACACTCTATACCCTACACTCTACACTCTATACCCTACACTCTACACTCTATACCCTACACTCTATACCCTACAATCTATATCATACACTCTATACCATACACACTATACCATACACTCTACACTCTATACCCTACACTCTATACCCTACACTCTACACTCTATACCCTACACTCTATACCTTACACTCTACACTCTATACCCTACACTCTATACCCTACACTCTATACCATACACTCTATACCATACACTCTATCCCCTACACTCTATCCCATACACTCTACACTCTATACCCTACACTCTACACTCTATACCCTACACTCTACACTCTATACCCTACACTCTACACTCTACACTCTATACCATACACTCTATACCCTACACTCTACACTCTATACCCTACACTCTATACCCTACACTCTATACTCTATACCCTACACTCTATTCCATACATTCTATACCCTACACTCTATACCCTACACTGTAATCAGTACACTCTATACCCTACACTCTATTCCCTACACTCTATACCATACACTCTGTACCCTACACTCTATACCCTACACTCTACACTCTATTCCATGCACTCTATACCCTACACTCTATTCCATACATTCTATACCCTACACTCTATACCATACACTCTATACCATACACTCTACACTCTATACCCTACACTCTATACCCTACACTCTATACTCTATACCCTACACTCTATACCCTACACTATACACTCTATGCCCTACACTCTATGCCCTACACTCTAATCCCTACACTCTACACTCTATAACCTACACTCTATACTCTACACTCCATACTCTACACTCTATACCCTATACTCTACACTCTATACCCTACACTCTATACCATACACTCTAATCCCTACACTCTACACTCTATACCCTACACTCTATACCTTACACTCTATACCCTACACCCTACGCTCTTTACCCTGCACTCTATACCCTACACTCTACACTTTATACCCTACACTCTATTCCATACACTCTATACCCTACACTCTACACTCTATACCATACACTCTATACCCTACACTCTACACTCTATACCCTACACTCTATACCCTACACTCTATACCCTACACTCTATACTCTATACCCTACACTCTATTCCATACATTCTATACCCTACACTCTATACCCTACACTGTAATCAGTACACTCTATACCCTACACTCTATTCCCTACACTCTATACCATACACTCTATACCCTACACTCTATACCCTACACTCTACACTCTATTCCATGCACTCTATACCCTACACTCTATTCCATACATTCTATACCCTACACTCTATACCCTACACTCTATACCATACAATCCATACCCTACAATCTATACCCTACAATCTACACTCTATACCCTACACTCTATACCCTACACTCTAAACCCTACATTCTATACCCTACACTCTATACCCTACACTCTACACTCTATACCCTACAATCTATACCCTACACTCTACACTCTATACCCCACACTCTATACCCTACACTCTATACCATACACTCTATACCCTACACTCTACACTCTATACCCTACACTCTATACCCTACACTCTATACCCTACACTCTACACTCTACACTCTATACCCTACACTCTATACCCTACACTCTATACTCTACACTCTATACCCTACACTCTATACCCTACACTCTATACCCTACACTCTACACTCTATACCCTACACTCTATACCCTAAACTCTATACCCTACACTCTATACCCTACACTCCATACCTTCCACTCTGTACCCTACACTCTACACTCTATACCCTACACTCTATACCCGACACTCTATACCCTACACTATACACTCTATACCCTACACTCTACACTGTATAACATACACTCTATACCCTACACTCTATACCCTACACTCTACACTCTATACCCTACACTCTATACCCTACACTCTACACTTTATACCCTACACTCTATTCCATAAACTCTATACCCTACACTCTATACTCTACACTCTACACTCTATACCATACACTCTATCCCCTACACTCTATACCATACACTCTACACTCTAAACCCTACACTGTATACCCTACACTCTAATCTCTATACCCTACACTCTATACCCTACACTCTACACTCTATACCCTACACTCTACACTCTATACCCTACACTCTATACCCTACAATCTATATCATACACTCTATACCATACACACTATACCATACACTCTACACTCTATACCCTACACTCTATACCCTACACTCTACACTCTATACCCTACACTCTATACCCTACACTCTACACTCTATACCCTACACTCTATACCCTACACTCTATACCATACACTCTATACCATACACTCTATCCCCTACACTCTATCCCATACACTCTACACTCTATACCCTACACTCTACACTCTATACCCTACACTCTACACTCTATACCCTACACTCTACACCCTACACTCTATACCATACACTCTATACCCTACACTCTACACTCTATACCCTACACTCTATACCCTACACTCTATACCCTACACCCTACGCTCTATACCCTACACTCTATACCCTACACTCTACACACTATACCCTACACTCTATTCCATACACTCTATACCCTACACTCTATACCCTACACTCTACACTCTATACCCTACACTCTACACTTTACACACTATACCCTACACTCTATACCCTACACTCTATACTCTATACCCTACACTCTATACCATACATTCTACACTCTATACCCTACACTCTATACCTATCACTCTAATCCCTACACTCTACACTCTATACCCTACACTTTATACCCTACACTCTATACCCTACTCTCTACACTCTATACCCTACACTCTATACCCTACACTTTATACCCTACACTCTACACTCTATACCCTACACTCTATACCATACACTCTACACTCTATTCCCTACACTCTATACCATACACTCTAAACCCTACACTCTATACCCTACACTATACACTCTATACCCTACAATCTATACCCTACACACTATGCCCTACACTCTATACCCTACACTCTATACCCTACACTCTACACTCTATACCCTACACTCTATACCATACACTCTATACCCTAAACTCTATACCATACACTCTACACCATACAATCTATACCATACACTCTATACCTACACTCTACACTCTATACCCTTCACTCTATACCCTACACTCTATACCATACACTCTATACCCTACACTCTACACTCTATACCCTACACTCTATACCCTACACTCTATACCCTACACCCTACGCTCTATACCCTACACTCTATACCCTACACTCTATACTCTATACCCTATACTCTATTCCATACATTCTATACCCTACACTCTATACCCTACAGTCTAATCCCTACACTCTACACTCTATACCCTACACTCTGTACCCTACACTCTATACCATACACTTTATACCCTACACTCTATACCATACACTCTACACTCTATTCCATGCACTCTATACCCTACACTCTATTCCCTACACTCTACAATCTATACCCTACACTCTATACCCTACACTCTATACTCTATACCCTACACTCTATACCCTACACTTTACACTCTATGCCCTACACTCTATGCACTACACTCTAATCCCTACACTCTACGCTCTATAACCTACACTCTATACTCTACACTCCATACTCTACACTCTATACCCTATACTCTACACTCTATACCCTACACTCTATACCATACACTCTAATCCCTACACTCTACACTCTATACCCTACACTCTATACCCTACACTCCATACCCTACACTCTATACCCTACACTCTACACTCTATACCCTACACTCTATACCCTACACTCTATACCCTACACTCTATACCCTACACTCTATACCCTACACTCTACACTCTATACCCTACACTCTATACCCTAAACTCTATACCATACACTCTACACCATACAATCTATACCATACACTCTATACCTACACTCTACACTCTATACCCTTCACTCTATACCCTACACTCTATACCATACACTCTATAGCCTACACTCTACACTCTATACCCTACACTCTATACCCTACACCCTACGCTCTTTACCCTACACTCTATACCCTACACTCTATACTCTATACCCTATACTCTATTCCATACATTCTATACCCTACACTCTATACCCTACAGTCTAATCCCTACACTCTACACTCTATACCCTACACTCTGTACCCTACACTCTATACCATACACTTTATACCCTACACTCTATACCATACACTCTACACTCTATTCCATGCACTCTATACCCTACACTCTATTCCCTACACTCTACACTCTATACCCTACACTCTACAATCTATACCCTACACTCTATACCCTACACTCTATACTCTATACCCTACACTCTATACCCTACACTATACACTCTATGCCCTACACTCTATGCACTACACTCTAATCCCTACACTCTACGCTCTATAACCTACACTCTATACTCTACACTCCATACTCTACACTCTATACCCTATACTCTACACTCTATACCCTACACTCTATACCATACACTCTAATCCCTACACTCTACACTCTATACCCTACACTCTATACCCTACACTCCATACCCTACACTCTATACCCTACACTCTACACTCTATACCCTACACTCTATACCCTACACTCTATACCCTACACTCTATACCCTACACTCTATACCCTACACTCTACACTCTATACCCTACACTCTATACCCTAAACTCTATACCATACACTCTACACCATACAATCTATACCATACACTCTATACCTACACTCTACACTCTATACCCTTCACTCTATACCCTACACTCTATACCATACACTCTATAGCCTACACTCTACACTCTATACCCTACACTCTATACCCTACACTCTATACCCTACACCCTACGCTCTTTACCCTACACTCTATACCCTACACTCTATACTCTATACCCTATACTCTATTCCATACATTCTATACCCTACACTCTATACCCTACAGTCTAATCCCTACACTCTACACTCTATACCCTACACTCTGTACCCTACACTCTATACCATACACTTTATACCCTACACTCTATACCATACACTCTACACTCTATTCCATGCACTCTATACCCTACACTCTATTCCCTACACTCTACACTCTATACCCTACACTCTACACTCTATACCCTACACTCTATACCCTACACTCTATATTCTATACCCTACACTCTATACCCTACACTATACACTCTATGCCCTACACTCTATGCCCTACACTCTAATCCCTACACTCTACACTCTATAACCTACACTCTATACTCTACACTCCATACTCTACACTCTATACCCTATACTCTACACTCTATACCCTACACTCTATACCATACACTCTAATCCCTACACTCTACACTCTATACCCTACACTCTACACCCTACACTCCATACCCTACACTCTATACCCTACACTCTACACTCTATACCCTACACTCTATACCTTACACTCTATACCCTACACTCTATACCCTACACTCTATACCCTACACTCTATACCCTACACTCTACACTCTATACCCTACACTCTATACCATACACTCTATACCCTACACTCTACACTCTATACCCTACACTCTATACCCTACACTCTATACCCTACACTCTACACTCTATACCCTACACTCTATACCCTACACTCTATACTCTACACCCTATACCCTACACTCTACACTCTATACCCTACACTCTATACCCTACACTCTACACTCTATACCCTACACTCTATACCCTACACTCTACACTCTACACTCTATACCATACACTCTATACCCTACACTCTACACTCTATACCCTACACTCTATACCCTGCACTCTATACACTACACCCTACGCTCTATACCCTACACTCTATACCCTACACTCTATACTCTATACCCTACACTCTATTCCATACATTCTATACCCTACACTCTATACCCTACACTGTAATCAGTACACTCTATACCCTACACTCTATTCCCTACACTCTATACCATACACTCTATACCCTACACTCTATACCCTACACTCTACACTCTATTCCATGCACTCTATACCCTACACTCTATACCCTACACTCTATTCCATACATTCTATACCCTACACTCTATACCCTACACTGTAATCAGTACACTCTACACTCTATACCCTACACTCTATACCCTACACTCTATACCATACAATCCATACCCTACAATCTATACCCTACAATCTACACTCTATACCCTACACTCTATACCCTACACTCTAAACCCTACATTCTATACCCTACACTCTATACCCTACACTCTACACTCTATACCCTACAATCTATACCCTACACTCTACACTCTATACCCTACACTCTATACCCTACACTCTATACCCTACACTCTATACCCTACACTCTATACCATACACTCTATACCCTACACTCTACACTCTATACCCTACACTCTATACCCTACACTCTATACCCTACACTCTACACTCTACACTCTATACCCTACACTCTATACCCTACACTCTATACTCTACACTCTATACCCTACACTCTATACCCTACACTCTATACTCTACACTCTACACTCTATACCCTACACTCTATACCCTAAACTCTATACCCTACACTCTATACCCTACACTCCATACCCTCCACTCTGTACCCTACACTCTACACTCTATAGCCTACACTCTATACCATACGCTCTATACCCTACACTCTATACCCGACACTCTATACCCTACACTATACACTCTATACCCTACACTCTACACTGTATACCATACACTCTATACCCTACACTCTATACCCTACACTCTACACTCTATACCCTACACTCTACACCCTACACTCTGTACCATACACTCTATACCCTACACTCTACACTCTATACCCTACACTCTATACCTTACACTCTATACCCTACACCCTACGCTCTATACCCTACACTCTATACCCTACACTCTACACTTTATACCCTACACTCTATTCCATACACTCTATACCCTACACTCTATACACTACACTCTACACTCTATACCTTACACTCTACACTTTACACTATATACCCTACACTCTATAGCCTACACTCTATACCCTACACTCTATACCCTACACTCTACACTCTATACCCTACATTCTATACCCTACACTCTAATCCCTACACTCTACACTCTATACCCTACAATCTATACCCTACACTCTATACCATACACTATATACCCTACACTCTACACTCTATACCCTACACTCTATGCCCTACACTCTATACCCTACACTCTATACCCTACACTATATACCCTACACTCTATACCCTACACTCTATACCATACACTATATACCCTACACTCTACACTCTATTCCCTACACTCTATACCACACACTCTATACCCTTTACTCTATACCCTACACTCTATAACCTACACTATACACTCTATACCCTACACTCTACACTCTATACCATACACTCTATACTCTACACTCTATACCCTACACTCTACACTCTATACCCTACAATCTATACCCTACACTCTATGCCCTACACTCTATACCCTACACTCTATACCATACAATCTATACCCTACACACTATACCCTACACTCTATACCCTACACTCTACACTCTATACCCTACACTCTATAACATACACTCTATACCCTACACTCTATACCTGACACTCTATACCCTACATTCTACACCCTACACTCTACACTCTATACCGTACACTCTATACCCTACACTCTATACCCTACACTCTACACTTTATACCCTACACTCTATACCCTACACTCTATACCCTACACTCTATACCATACACTCTATACCATTTACTCTATACCCTACACTCTATACCCTACACTATACACTCTATACCCTACACTCTACACCCTACACTCTATACCCTACACTCTACACTCTATACCCTACAATCTATACCTTACACTCTATACCCTACACTATACACTCTATACCCTACACTCTATACCCTACACTCTATACTCTATACCCTACACTCTATACCCTACAGGCTATACCCTACACTGTACACCCTACACTCTACACTCTATACTCTACACTCTATACCCTACACTCTATACCCTACACTCTATACCCTACACTCTACACTTTATACCCTACACTCTATACCCTACACTCTATACTCTACACTCTATACCCTACACTCTACACTCTATACCCTACACTCTATACCCTACACTCTATACCCTACACTCTATACTCTATACCCTACACTCTATACCCTACAGGCTATACCCTACACTCAACACCCTACACTCTATACCCTACACTCTATACCCTACACTCTATACCCTACACACTATACCCTACACTCTACAATCTATACCATACACTCCATACCCTACACGCTATACCCTACACTCTATACCCTACACTCTATACTCTATACCCTACACTCTACACTCTATACCCAACTCTCTAAACCCTACACTCTATACCCTACACTCTACACTCTATACCCTACACTCTATACCCTACACTCTACACTCTATACCCTACACTCTATACCCTACACTCTATACTCTACACTCTATACCCTACACTCTATACCCTACACTCTACACCCTACACTTTATAGCTTACACTCTATACCCTACACTCTATACCCTAAACTCTATACCATACACTCTATACCCTACACTCAATACCCTACACTCTATACCCTACACTCTACACCATACACTCTATACCCTACCCTCTATACCTTACACTCTATACCCTACACTCTACACAGTATACCCTACACTCTATACCCTACACTCTACACTCTATACCCTACACTCTATACCATACACTCTATACCCTACACTCTATACCCTACACTCTACACTCTATACCCTACACTCTATACCCTACACTCTGTACCCTACACTCTACACTTTATACCCTACACTCTATACCCTACACTCTATACCCTACACTCTATACCCTACACTCTATACCCTACACTCTACACTCTATACCCTACACTCTATACCCTACACTCTATACCCTACACTCTATACCCTACACTCTATACCCTACACTCTACACTTAATACCCTACACTCTATACCCTACACTCTATACCATACACTCTGTACCCTACACTCTATACCCTACACTCTATACCCTACACTCTACACTCTATACCCTACGCTCTATACCCTACACTCTATACCCTACACTCTACACTTTATACCCTACACTCTATACCCTACACTCTATACCCTCCACTCTATACTCTACACTCTACACTCTACACCCTACACTCTACACTTTATACCCTACACTCTATACCCTACATTCTATACCCTTCACTCTATACCCTACACGCTATACCCTACACTCTATACCCTACACTCTATACCCTACACTCTATACCCTACACTCTACACCCTACACTCTATACCCTACACCATATACCCTACACTCTATACCCTACACTCAACACCCTACACTCTATACCCTACACTCTATACCCTACACTCTATACCCTACACTCTACACTCTATACCCTACACTCTATACTCGATACCCTACACTCTATACCCTACAATCTATATCATACACTCTATACCATACACTCTATACCATACACTCTATCCCCTACACTCTATACCATACACTCTACACTCTATACCCTACACTATACACCCTACACTCTATACCCTACATTCTATACCCTACACTCTATACCATACACTCTATACCATACACTCTATCCCCTACACTCTATACCATACACTTTACGCTCTATACCCTACTTTCTATACCCTACACTCTACACTCTATACCCTACACTCTATACCCTACACTCTACACTCTATACCCTACACTCTACACTCTATACCCTACACTCTACACCCTACACTCTATACCATACACTCTATACCCTACAATCTACACTCTATACCCTACACTCTATACCCTACACTCTATACCCTACACTCTACACTCTATACCCTACACTCTATTCCATACACTCTATACCCTACACTCTATACCCTACACTCTACACTCTATACCCTACACTCTACACTTTACACTCTATACCCTACACTCTATACTCTATACCCTACACTCTATACCGTACATTCTACACTCTATACCCTACACTCTATACCCTACATTCTAATCCCTACACTCTACACTCTATACCCTACACTCTATACCCTACACTCTATACCCTACACTCTACACCCTACACTCTATACCCTACACTCTATACCCTACACTCTATACCCTACACTCTACACTCTATACCCTACACTCTATACCATACACTCTACACTCTATTCCCTACACTCTATACCATACACTCTATACCCTACACTCTATACCCTACACTATATACTCTATACCCTACACTCTACACTCTATACCATACACTCTATACCCTACACTCTATACCCTACACTCTACACTCTATACCCTACAATCTATACCCTACACTCTATACCCTACACTCTACACCCTACACTCTATACCCTACAATCTACACTCTATACCCTACACTCTATACCATACACTCTATACCCTACACTCTATACCATACACTCTACACCATACACTCTATACCATACACTCTATACCCCACACTCTACACTCTATACCCTACACTCTATACCCTACACTCTATACTATACACTCTATACCCTACACTCTATACCCTACACTATACACTCTATACCCTACACTCTACACCATACACTCTATACCTTACACTCTATACTCTACGCTATACACTCTATACCTTACAATCTATACCTTACACTCTTTACCCTACACTCTATACCCTACACTCTATACCCTACACTCTACACTCTATAACCTACACTCTATACCATACACTCTATATCCTACACTCTATACCCTATACTCTATACCCTACACTCTACACTCTATACCCTACACTCTATACCATACACTCTATACCCTACACTCTATGCCCTACACTCTAATCTCCATACCATACACTCTATACCCTACACTCTATAACATACATTCTACACCCTACACTCTATACCATACACTCTATACCATACACTCTACACTCTATACCATACACTCTATACCCTACACTCTACACTTTATACCCTACACTCTATACCCTACAATCTATACCCTACACTCTATACCCTACACGCTATACCCTACACTCTATACCCTACACTCTATACCCTACACTCTACACTCTATACCCTACACTCTATACCATACACTCTATACCCTACACTCTACACTCTATACCATACACTCTATACCATACACTATATGCCCTACACTCTAATCTCCATACCATACACTCTGTACCCTAAACTCTATAACATACATTCTACACCCTACACTCTATACCATACACTCTATACCCTACACTCTACACTCTATACCATACACTCTAAACCCTACGCTCTACACTCTATACCCTAAACTCTACACCCTACACTCTATACCCTACACTCTATACCCTACACTCTATACCCTACACTCTATACCCTACACTCTATACCCTACACTCTACACTCTATACCCTACACTCTACACTCTATACCCTACACTCTATACATTACAATCTATACCATACACTCTATACCATACACTCTATACCCTACACTCTATACCTCACACTCTACACTCTATCCCCTGCACTCTATACCATACACCCTACACTCTGTACCCTACACTCTAAACTCTATACCCTACACTCTATACCCTACACTCTATACCCTACACTCTATACCCTACACCCTACGCTCTATACCCTACACTCTATACCCTACACTCAACACTCTATACCCTACACTCTATTCCATACACTCTATACCCTACACTCTATACCCTACACTCTACACTCTATACCATACACTCTACACTTTACACTCTATACCCTACACTCTATACCCTACACTCTATACTCTATACCCTACACTCTATACTCTATACCATACACTCTATACCGTACATTCTACACTCTATACCCTACACTCTATACCCTACACTCTAATCCCTACACTCTATACCCTACACTCTACACTCTATACCCTACACTCTATACCCTACACTCTACACTCTATTCCCTACACTCTATACCATACACTCTATACCCTACACTCTTTACCCTACACTATACACTCTATACCCTACACTCTACACTCTATACCATAGACTCTATACCCTACAATCTACACTCTATACCCTACAATCTATACCCTACACTCTATACCCTACACTTTATACCCTACACTCCATACCTTACACTCTATACCTTACACTCTACACCCTACACTCTACACTCTATACCCTACACTCTATAACCTACACTCTATACCCTACACTCTTTACCCTACTCTCTACACTTTATACCCTACACTCCACACTCTATACCCTACACTCTATACCCTACACTCTACACTCTTTTCCCTACACTCTATACCATACTCTCTATACCCTACACTTTTTACCCTACAATATACACTCTATACCCTACACTCTACACTCTATACCATACACTCTATACCCTACACTCTATACCCTACACTCTACACTCTACACCCTACAATCTATACCCTACACTCTATACCATACACTCTAAACCCTACACTCTATACCCTACACTCTACACTCTATACCCTACACTCTATACCATACACTCTATACCCTACACTCTATACCCTACACTCTATACCCTACACTCTACACTCTATACCCTACACTCTATAACATACACTTTATACCGTACACTCTATACCTTACACTCTATACCCTACACTCTACACCCTACCCTCCACACTCTATACCCTACACTCTATAACCTACACTCTATACCCTACACTCTATACCCTACTCTCTACACTTTATACCCTACACTCTACACTCTATAACCTACAATCTACACCCTACACTCCACACTCTATACCCTACACTCTATAACCTACACTCTATACCCTACACTCTATACCCTACTCTCTACACTTTATACCCTACACTCTACACTCTATACCCTACACTCTATACCCTATACTCTACACCCTACACTCTACACTCTATACCCTACACTCTATAACCTACACTCTATACCTTACACTCTATACCCTACTCTCTACACTTTATACCCTACACTCTACACTCTATACCCTACACTCTATACCCTACACTCTACACTCTATACCCTACACTCTATACCCTACACTCTACACTCTATACCCTACACTCTACACTCTATACCCTACTCTTTAAACCCTACACTCTATACCCTACACTCTACACTCTATACCCTACACTCTATACCCTACACTCTACACTCTATACCCTACACTCTATACCCTACACTCTATACCCTACACTCTATACCCTACACTCTATACCCTACACTCTTCACCCTACACTTTATAGCTTACACTCTATACCCTACACTCTATACCATTCACTCTATACCCTACACTCTATACCCTACACTCTATACCCTACACTCTACACCATACACCATACACTATAAACCCTACCCTCTATACCGTACACTCTATACCCTACACTCTACACATTATACCCTACAATATATACCCTACACTCTACACTCTATACCCTACACTCTATACCATACACTCTATACCCTACACTCTATACCCTACACTCTACACTCTATACCCTACACTCTACACTCTACACCCTACACTCTACACTTTACACTCTATACTCTACACTCTATACCCTACACTCTATACCCTACACTCTACACTTTATCCCCTACACTCTATACCCTACACTCTATACCCTACACTCTATACCCTACACGCTATACCCTACACTCTATACCCTACACTCTATACCCTACACTCTATACCCTACATTCTACACCCTACACTCCATACCCTACACCCTATACCCTACACTCTATACCCTACACTCTACACCCTACACTCTATACCCTACACTCTATACCCTACACTCTATACCCTACACTCTACACTCTATACCCTACACTCTATACCCTACACTCTATACCATACACTCTATACCATACACTCTATCCCCTACACTCTATACCATACACTCTAAACTCTATACCCTACACTGTATACCCTACACTCTAAACTCTATACCCTACACTCTATACCCTACACTCTACACTCTATACCCTACACTCTACACTCTATACCCTACACTCTATACCCTACAATCTATATCATACACTCTATACCATACACACTATACCATACACTCTACACTCTATACCCTACACTCTATACCCTACACTCTACACTCTATACCCTACACTCTATACCTTACACTCTACACTCTATACCCTACACTCTATACCCTACACTCTATACCATACACTCTATACCATACACTCTATCCCCTACACTCTATCCCATACACTCTACACTCTATACCCTACACTCTACACTCTATACCCTACACTCTACACTCTATACCCTACACTCTACACTCTACACTCTATACCATACACTCTATACCCTACACTCTACACTCTATACCCTACACTCTATACCCTACACTCTATACTCTATACCCTACACTCTATTCCATACATTCTATACCCTACACTCTATACCCTACACTGTAATCAGTACACTCTATACCCTACACTCTATTCCCTACACTCTATACCATACACTCTGTACCCTACACTCTATACCCTACACTCTACACTCTATTCCATGCACTCTATACCCTACACTCTATTCCATACATTCTATACCCTACACTCTATACCATACACTCTATACCATACACTCTACACTCTATACCCTACACTCTATACCCTACACTCTATACTCTATACCCTACACTCTATACCCTACACTATACACTCTATGCCCTACACTCTATGCCCTACACTCTAATCCCTACACTCTACACTCTATAACCTACACTCTATACTCTACACTCCATACTCTACACTCTATACCCTATACTCTACACTCTATACCCTACACTCTATACCATACACTCTAATCCCTACACTCTACACTCTATACCCTACACTCTATACCTTACACTCTATACCCTACACCCTACGCTCTTTACCCTGCACTCTATACCCTACACTCTACACTTTATACCCTACACTCTATTCCATACACTCTATACCCTACACTCTACACTCTATACCATACACTCTATACCCTACACTCTACACTCTATACCCTACACTCTATACCCTACACTCTATACCCTACACTCTATACTCTATACCCTACACTCTATTCCATACATTCTATACCCTACACTCTATACCCTACACTGTAATCAGTACACTCTATACCCTACACTCTATTCCCTACACTCTATACCATACACTCTATACCCTACACTCTATACCCTACACTCTACACTCTATTCCATGCACTCTATACCCTACACTCTATTCCATACATTCTATACCCTACACTCTATACCCTACACTCTATACCATACAATCCATACCCTACAATCTATACCCTACAATCTACACTCTATACCCTACACTCTATACCCTACACTCTAAACCCTACATTCTATACCCTACACTCTATACCCTACACTCTACACTCTATACCCTACAATCTATACCCTACACTCTACACTCTATACCCCACACTCTATACCCTACACTCTATACCATACACTCTATACCCTACACTCTACACTCTATACCCTACACTCTATACCCTACACTCTATACCCTACACTCTACACTCTACACTCTATACCCTACACTCTATACCCTACACTCTATACTCTACACTCTATACCCTACACTCTATACCCTACACTCTATACCCTACACTCTACACTCTATACCCTACACTCTATACCCTAAACTCTATACCCTACACTCTATACCCTACACTCCATACCTTCCACTCTGTACCCTACACTCTACACTCTATACCCTACACTCTATACCCGACACTCTATACCCTACACTATACACTCTATACCCTACACTCTACACTGTATAACATACACTCTATACCCTACACTCTATACCCTACACTCTACACTCTATACCCTACACTCTATACCCTACACTCTACACTTTATACCCTACACTCTATTCCATAAACTCTATACCCTACACTCTATACCCTACACTCTACACTCTATACCATACACTCTATCCCCTACACTCTATACCATACACTCTACACTCTAAACCCTACACTGTATACCCTACACTCTAATCTCTATACCCTACACTCTATACCCTACACTCTACACTCTATACCCTACACTCTACACTCTATACCCTACACTCTATACCCTACAATCTATATCATACACTCTATACCATACACACTATACCATACACTCTACACTCTATACCCTACACTCTATACCCTACACTCTACACTCTATACCCTACACTCTATACCCTACACTCTACACTCTATACCCTACACTCTATACCCTACACTCTATACCATACACTCTATACCATACACTCTATCCCCTACACTCTATCCCATACACTCTACACTCTATACCCTACACTCTACACTCTATACCCTACACTCTACACTCTATACCCTACACTCTACACCCTACACTCTATACCATACACTCTATACCCTACACTCTACACTCTATACCCTACACTCTATACCCTACACTCTATACCCTACACCCTACGCTCTATACCCTACACTCTATACCCTACACTCTACACACTATACCCTACACTCTATTCCATACACTCTATACCCTACACTCTATACCCTACACTCTACACTCTATACCCTACACTCTACACTTTACACACTATACCCTACACTCTATACCCTACACTCTATACTCTATACCCTACACTCTATACCATACATTCTACACTCTATACCCTACACTCTATACCTATCACTCTAATCCCTACACTCTACACTCTATACCCTACACTTTATACCCTACACTCTATACCCTACTCTCTACACTCTATACCCTACACTCTATACCCTACACTTTATACCCTACACTCTACACTCTATACCCTACACTCTATACCATACACTCTACACTCTATTCCCTACACTCTATACCATACACTCTAAACCCTACACTCTATACCCTACACTATACACTCTATACCCTACAATCTATACCCTACACACTATGCCCTACACTCTATACCCTACACTCTATACCCTACACTCTACACTCTATACCCTACACTCTATACCATACACTCTATACCCTAAACTCTATACCATACACTCTACACCATACAATCTATACCATACACTCTATACCTACACTCTACACTCTATACCCTTCACTCTATACCCTACACTCTATACCATACACTCTATACCCTACACTCTACACTCTATACCCTACACTCTATACCCTACACTCTATACCCTACACCCTACGCTCTATACCCTACACTCTATACCCTACACTCTATACTCTATACCCTATACTCTATTCCATACATTCTATACCCTACACTCTATACCCTACAGTCTAATCCCTACACTCTACACTCTATACCCTACACTCTGTACCCTACACTCTATACCATACACTTTATACCCTACACTCTATACCATACACTCTACACTCTATTCCATGCACTCTATACCCTACACTCTATTCCCTACACTCTACACTCTATACCCTACACTCTACAATCTATACCCTACACTCTATACCCTACACTCTATACTCTATACCCTACACTCTATACCCTACACTTTACACTCTATGCCCTACACTCTATGCACTACACTCTAATCCCTACACTCTACGCTCTATAACCTACACTCTATACTCTACACTCCATACTCTACACTCTATACCCTATACTCTACACTCTATACCCTACACTCTATACCATACACTCTAATCCCTACACTCTACACTCTATACCCTACACTCTATACCCTACACTCCATACCCTACACTCTATACCCTACACTCTACACTCTATACCCTACACTCTATACCCTACACTCTATACCCTACACTCTATACCCTACACTCTATACCCTACACTCTACACTCTATACCCTACACTCTATACCCTAAACTCTATACCATACACTCTACACCATACAATCTATACCATACACTCTATACCTACACTCTACACTCTATACCCTTCACTCTATACCCTACACTCTATACCATACACTCTATAGCCTACACTCTACACTCTATACCCTACACTCTATACCCTACACTCTATACCCTACACCCTACGCTCTTTACCCTACACTCTATACCCTACACTCTATACTCTATACCCTATACTCTATTCCATACATTCTATACCCTACACTCTATACCCT
Organism: Ranitomeya imitator; assembly: GCF_032444005.1. Lineage (NCBI taxonomy): Eukaryota > Metazoa > Chordata > Amphibia > Anura > Dendrobatidae > Ranitomeya > Ranitomeya imitator. The sequence goes on along the minus strand of NW_027193904.1, from coordinate 223,584 downwards.
ACAGTCTAATCCCTACACTCTACACTCTATACCCTACACTCTGTACCCTACACTCTATACCATACACTTTATACCCTACACTCTATACCATACACTCTACACTCTATTCCATGCACTCTATACCCTACACTCTATTCCCTACACTCTACACTCTATACCCTACACTCTACAATCTATACCCTACACTCTATACCCTACACTCTATACTCTATACCCTACACTCTATACCCTACACTATACACTCTATGCCCTACACTCTATGCACTACACTCTAATCCCTACACTCTACGCTCTATAACCTACACTCTATACTCTACACTCCATACTCTACACTCTATACCCTATACTCTACACTCTATACCCTACACTCTATACCATACACTCTAATCCCTACACTCTACACTCTATACCCTACACTCTATACCCTACACTCCATACCCTACACTCTATACCCTACACTCTACACTCTATACCCTACACTCTATACCCTACACTCTATACCCTACACTCTATACCCTACACTCTATACCCTACACTCTACACTCTATACCCTACACTCTATACCCTAAACTCTATACCATACACTCTACACCATACAATCTATACCATACACTCTATACCTACACTCTACACTCTATACCCTTCACTCTATACCCTACACTCTATACCATACACTCTATAGCCTACACTCTACACTCTATACCCTACACTCTATACCCTACACTCTATACTCTATACCCTACACTCTGTACCCTACACTCTATACCATACACTTTATACCCTACACTCTATACCATACACTCTACACTCTATTCCATGCACTCTATACCCTACACTCTATTCCTTACACTCTACACTCTATACCCTACACTCTACACTCTATACCCTACACTCTATACTCTATACCCTACACTCTATACCCTACACTATACACTCTATGCCCTACACTCTATGCCCTACACTCTAATCCCTACACTCTACACTCTATAACCTACACTCTATACTCTACACTCCATACTCTACACTCTATACCCTATACTCTACACTCTATACCCTACACTCTATACCATACACTCTATACCATACACTCTATACCTACACTCTACACTCTATACCCTTCACTCTATACCCTACACTATATACCATACACTCTATACCCTACACTCTACACTCTATACCCTACACTCTATACCCTACACTCTATACCCTACACCCTACGCTCTATACCCTACACTCTATACCCTACACTCTATACTCTATACCCTATACTCTATTCCATACATTCTATACCCTACACTCTATACCCTACAGTCTAATCCCTACACTCTACACTCTATACCCTACACTCTGTACTCTACACTCTATACCATACACTTTATACCCTACACTCTATACCATACACTCTACACTCTATTCCATGCACTCTATACCCTACACTCTATTCCCTACACTCTACACTCTATACCCTACACTCTACACTCTATACCCTACACTCTATACCCTACACTCTATACTCTATATCCTACACTCTATACCCTACACTATACACTCTATGCCCTACACTCTATGCCCTACACTCTAATCCCTACACTCTACACTCTATAACCTACACTCTATACTCTACACTCCATACTCTACACTCTATACCCTATACTCTACACTCTATACCCTACACTCTATACCATACACTCTAATCCCTACACTCTACACTCTATACCCTACACTCTATACCCTACACTCCATGCCCTACACTCTATACCCTACACTCTACACTCTATACCCTACACTCTATACCCTACACTCTATACCCTACACTCTATACCCTACACTCTATACCATACACTCTATACCCTACACTCTACACTCTATACCCTACACTCTATACCCTACACTCTACACTCTATACCCTACACTCTATACCCTACACTCTATACTCTACACCCTATACCCTACACTCTACACTCTATACCCTACACTCTATACCCTACACTCTATACCCTACACTCTATACCCTACACTCTACACTCTACACTCTATACCATACACTCTATACCCTACACTCTACACTCTATACCCTACACTCTATACCCTGCACTCTATACACTACACCCTACGCTCTATACCCTACACTCTATACCCTACACTCTATACTCTATACCCTACACTCTATTCCATGCATTCTATACCCTACACTCTATACCCTACACTGTAATCAGTACACTCTATACCCTACACTCTATTCCCTACACTCTATACCATACACTCTATACCCTACACTCTATACCCTACACTCTACACTCTATTCCATGCACTCTATACCCTACACTCTATACCCTAAACTCTATTCCATACATTCTATACCCTACACTCTATACCCTACACTGTAATCAGTACACTCTACACTCTATACCCTACACTCTATACCCTACACTCTATACCATACAATCCATACCCTACAATCTATACCCTACAATCTACACTCTATACCCTACACTCTATACCCTACAATCTAAACCCTACATTCTATACCCTACACTCTATACCCTACACTCTACACTCTATACCCTACAATCTATACCCTACACTCTACACTCTATACCCTACACTCTATACCCTACACTCTATACCCTACACTCTATACCCTACACTCTATACCATACGCTCTATACCCTACACTCTACACTCTATACCCTACACTCTATACCCTACACTCTATACCCTACACTCTACACTCTACACTCTATACCCTACACTCTATACCCTACACTCTATACTCTACACTCTATACCCTACACTCTATACCCTACACTCTATACCCTACACTCTACACTCTATACCCTACACTCTATACCCTAAACTCTATACCCTACACTCTATACCCTACACTCCATACCCTCCACTCTGTACCCTACACTCTACACTCTATACCCTACACTCTATACCATACGCTCTATACCCTACACTCTATACCCGACACTCTATACCCTACACTATACACTCTATACCCTACACTCTACACTGTATACCATACACTCTATACCCTACACTCTATACCCTACACTCTACACTCTATACCCTACACTCTACACCCTACACTCTATACCATACACTCTATACCCTACACTCTACACTCTATACCCTACACTCAATACCTTACACTCTATACCCTACACCCTACGCTCTATACCCTACACTCTATACCCTACACTCTACACTTTATACCCTACACTCTATTCCATACACTCTATACCCTACACTCTATACACTACACTCTACACTCTATACCTTACACTCTACACTTTACACTATATACCCTACACTCTATAGCCTACACTCTATACCCTACACTCTATACCCTACACTCTACACTCTATACCCTACATTCTATACCCTACACTCTAATCCCTACACTCTACACTCTATACCCTACACTCTATACCCTACACTCTATACCCTACACTCTATACCCTACACTCTACACTCTATACCCTACACTCTATGCCCTACACTCTATACCCTACACTCTATACCCTACACTATATACCCTACACTCTATACCCTACACTCTATACCATACACTATATACCCTACACTCTACACTCTATTCCCTACACTCTATACCATACACTCTATACCCTTTACTCTATACCCTACACTCTATAACCTACACTATACACTCTATACCCTACACTCTACACTCTATACCATACACTCTATACTCTACACTCTATACCCTACACTCTACACTCTATACCCTACAATCTATACCCTACACTCTATGCCCTACACTCTATACCCTACACTCTATACCCTACACACTATACCCTACACTCTACAATCTATACCATACACTCCATACCCTACACGCTATACCATACACTCTATACCACACACTCTATACCCTACACTCTATACCATACACTCTACACTATATACCCTACACTCTATACCCTACAATCTACACTCTATACCCTACACTCTACACTCGATACTCTACGCTCTATACCATACACTCTATACCCTAAACTCTATACCATACACACTATACCCTACACTCTATACCCTACACTCTATACGCTACACTCTACACTCTATACCCTACACTCTATACTCTACACTCTATACCCTACACTCTATACCCTACACTCTATACCTTACACTCTATACCCTACACTCTACACTCTATACCCTACACTCAATACCCTACACTCTATACCCTACACTCTATACCCTACACTCTATACCATACACTCTATACCCTACACTCTACACTCTATACCCTAGACTCTATACCATACACTCTACACTCTATACCCTACACTCTATACTCTACACTCTATACCATACACTCTATACCATACACTTTATCCCCTACACTCTATACCATACACTTTATCCCCTACACTCTATACCATACACTCTACACTCTATACCCTACACTCAATACCCTACACTCTATACCCTACACTCTATACCCTACACTCTACACTCTATACCCTAAACTCTACACTCTATACTCTACACTCTACACTCTATACCCTACACTCTATACCCTACACTCTATACCATACACTCTACACCCTACACTCTATACCCTACACTCTATACCATACACTCTATACCCTACACTCTACACTCTATACCCTAGACTCTATACCATACACTCTATACCCTACACTCTATACCCTACACTCTAATCTCTATACCATACACTCTATACCCTACACTCTATAACATACATTCTACACCCTACAATCTATACCATACACTCTATTCCCTACACTCTATAACATACATTCTACACCCTACAATCTATACCATACACTCTATACCCTACACTCTACACTCTATACCATACACTCTATACCCTACACTCTACACTTTATACCCTACACTCTATACCCTACACTCTATAACCTACACTCTATACCCTACACGCTATACCCTACACTCTATACCCTACACTCTATACCCTACACTATATACCCTACACTCTACACCCTACACTCTATACCCTACACCCTATACCCTACACTCTATACCCTAATCTCTACACCCTACACTCTATACCCTACACTCTATACCCTACACTCTGTACCCTACACTCTACACTCTATACCCTACACTCTATACTCTACACTCTATACCATACACTCTATACCATACACTTTATCCCCTACACTCTATACCATACACTTTATCCCCTACACTCTATACCATACACTCTACACTCTATACCCTACACTCTGCACTCTATACCCTACACTCTATAACCTACACTCTACACTCTATACCCTACACTCTACACTCTATACCCTACACTCTATACCCTACAATCTATACCATACACTCTATACCATACACTCTATACCCTACACTCTATACCCTACACTCTATACCCTACACTCTACACTCTATACCCTACACTCTATGCCCTACAATCTATACCATACACTCTATACCATACACTCTATACCCTACACTCTATACCTCACACTCTACACTCTATCCCCTGCACTCTATACCATACACTCTACACTCTATACCCTACACTCTACACCCTACACTCTACACTCTACACCCTACACTCTATACCCTACACTCTACACTATATACCCTACACTCTACACTCTATACCCTACACTCTATACCCTACAATCTATACCATACACTCTATACCATACACTCTACACCCTACACTCTATACCCTACACTCTATACCCTACACTCTATACCCTACACTCTATACCATACACTCTATACCCTACACTCTATACCTCACACTCTACACTCTATCCCCTGCACTCTATACCATACACTCTACACTCTATACCCTACACTCTACACTCTATACCCTACACTCTATACCCTACACTCTATACTCTACACTCTATACCCTACACTCTATACCCTACACTCTATACCCTACACTCTACACTCTATACCCTACACTCTATACCCTAAACTCTATACCCTACACTCTATACCCTACACTCCATACCCTCCACTCTATACCCTACACTCTATACCATACGCTCTATACCCTACACTCTATACCCGACACTCTATACCCTACACTATACACTCTATACCCTACACTCTACACTGTATAACATACACTCTATACCCTACACTCTATACCCTACACTCTACACTCTATACCCTACACTCTACACCCTACACTCTATACCATACACTCTATACCCTACACTCTACACTCTATACCCTACACTCTATACCTTACACTCTATACCCTACACCCTACGCTCTATACCCTACACTCTATACCCTACACTCTACACTTTATACCCTACACTCTATTCCATACACTCTATACCCTACACTCTATACCCTACACTCTACACTCTATACCATACACTCTATCCCCTACACTCTATACCATACACTCTACACTCTATACCCTACACTGTATACCCTACACTCTAAACTCTATACCCTACACTCTATACCCTACACTCTACACTCTATACCCTACACTCTACACTCTATACCCTACACTCTATACCCTACAATCTATATCATACACTCTATACCATACACACTATACCCTACACTCTACACTCTATACCCTACACTCTATACCCTACACTCTACACTCTATACCCTACACTCTATACCCTACACTCTACACTCTATACCCTACACTCTATACCCTACACTCTATACCATACACTCTATACCATACACTCTATCCCCTACACTCTATCCCATACACTCTACACTCTATACCCTACACTCTACACTCTATACCCTACACTCTACACTCTATACCCTACACTCTACACCCTACACTCTATACCATACACTCTATACCCTACACTCTACACTCTATACCCTACACTCTATACCCTACACTCTATACCCAACACCCTACGCTCTATACCCTACACTCTATACCCTACACTCTACACACTATACCCTACACTCTATTCCATACACTCTATACCCTACACTCTATACCCTACACTCTACACTCTATACCCTACACTCTACACTCTATACCCTACAATCTATACCCTACACACTATGCCCTACACTCTATACCCTACACTCTATACCCTACACTCTACACTCTATACCCTACACTCTATACCCTACACTCTATACCCTACACTCTATACCCTACACTCTACACTCTATTCCCTACACTCTATACCATACACTCTAAACCCTACACTCTATACCCTACACTATACACTCTATACCCTACAATCTATACCCTACACACTATGCCCTACACTCTATACCCTACACTCTATACCCTACACTCTACACTCTATACCCTACACTCTATACCATACACTCTATACCCTAAACTCTATACCATACACTCTACACCATACAATCTATACCATACACTCTATACCTACACTCTACACTCTATACCCTTCACTCTATACCCTACACTCTATACCATACAATCTATACCCTACACTCTACACTCTATACCCTACACTCTATACCCTACACTCTATACCCTACACCCTACGCTCTATACCCTACATTCTATACCCTACACTCTATACTCTATACCCTACACTCTGTACCCTACACTCTATACCATACACTTTATACCCTACACTCTATACCATACACTCTACACTCTATTCCATGCACTCTATACCCTACACTCTATTCCCTACACTCTACACTCTATACCCTACACTCTACACTCTATACCCTACACTCTATACCCTACACTCTATACTCTATACCCTACACTCTATACCCTACACTATACACTCTATGCCCTACACTCTATGCCCTACACTCTAATCCCTACACTCTACACTCTATAACCTACACTCTATACTCTACACTCCATACTCTACACTCTATACCCTATACTCTACACTCTATACCCTACACTCTATACCATACACTCTAATCCCTACACTCTACACTCTATACCCTACACTCTATACCCTACACTCCATACCCTACACTCTATACCCTACACTCTACACTCTATACCCTACACTCTATACCCTACACTCTATACCCTACACTCTATACCCTACACTCTATACCTTACACTCTATACCCTAAACTCTATACCATACACTCTACACCATACAATCTATACCATACACTCTATACCTACACTCTACACTCTATACCCTTCACTCTATACCCTACACTCTATACCATACACTCTATACCCTACACTCTACACTCTATACCCTACACTCTATACCCTACACTCTATACCCTACACCCTACGCTCTATACCCTACACTCTATACCCTACACTCTATACTCTATACCCTATACTCTATTCCATACATTCTATACCCTACACTCTATACCCTACAGTCTAATCCCTACACTCTACACTCTATACCCTACACTCTGTACCCTACACTCTATACCATACACTTTATACCCTACACTCTATACCATACACTCTACACTCTATTCCATGCACTCTATACCCTACACTCTATTCCCTACACTCTACACTCTATACTCTACACTCTATACCCTACACTCTATACCCTACACTCTATACTCTATATCCTACACTCTATACCCTACACTATACACTCTATGCCCTACACTCTATGCCCTACACTCTAATCCCTACACTCTACACTCTATAACCTACACTCTATACTCTACACTCCATACTCTACACTCTATACCCTATACTCTACACTCTATACCCTACACTCTATACCATACACTCTAATCCCTACACTCTACACTCTATACCCTACACTCTATACCCTACACTCCATGCCCTACACTCTATACCCTACACTCTACACTCTATACCCTACACTCTATACCCTACACTCTATACCCTACACTCTATACCCTACACTCTATACCCTACACTCTATACCATACACTCTATACCCTGCACTCTACACTCTATACCCTACACTCTATACCCTACACTCTACACTCTATACCCTACACTCTATACCCTACACTCTATACTCTACACCCTATACCCTACACTCTACACTCTATACCCTACACTCTATACCCTACACTCTACACTCTATACCCTACACTCTATACCCTACACTCTACACTCTATACCATACACTCTATACCCTACACTCTACACTCTATACCCTACACTCTATACCCTACACTCTATACTCTACACCCTATACCCTACACTCTACACTCTATACCCTACACTCTATACCCTACACTCTACACTCTATACCCTACACTCTATACCCTACACTCTACACTCTACACTCTATACCATACACTCTATACCCTACACTCTACACTCTATACCCTACACTCTATACCCTGCACTCTATACACTACACCCTACGCTCTATACCCTACACTCTATACCCTACACTCTATACTCTATACCCTACACTCTATTCCATACATTCTATACCCTACACTCTATACCCTACACTGTAATCAGTACACTCTACACTCTATACCCTACACTCTATACCCTACACTCTATACCATACAATCCATACCCTACAATCTATACCCTACAATCTACACTCTATACCCTACACTCTATACCCTACAATCTAAACCCTACATTCTATACCCTACACTCTATACCCTACACTCTACACTCTATACCCTACAATCTATACCGTACACTCTACACTCTATACCCTACACTCTATACCCTACACTCTATACCCTACACTCTATACCCTACACTCTATACCATACACTCTATACCCTACACTCTACACTCTATACCCTACACTCTATACCCTACACTCTATACCCTACACTCTACACTCTACACTCTATACCCTACACTCTATACCCTACACTCTATACTCTACACTCTATACCCTACACTCTATACCCTACACTCTATACCCTACACTCTACACTCTATACCCTACACTCTATACCCTAAACTCTATACCCTACACTCTATACCCTACACTCCATACCCTCCACTCTGTACCCTACACTCTACACTCTATACCCTACACTCTATACCATACGCTCTATACCCTACACTCTATACCCGACACTCTATACCCTACACTATACACTCTATACCCTACACTCTACACTGTATACCATACACTCTATACCCTACACTCTATACCCTACACTCTACACTCTATACCCTACACTCTACACCCTACACTCTATACCATACACTCTATACCCTGCACTCTACACTCTATACCCTACACTCTATACCTTACACTCTATACCCTACACCCTACGCTCTATACCCTACACTCTATACCCTACACTCTACACTTTATACCCTATACTCTATTCCATACACTCTATACCCTACACTCTATACACTACACTCTACACTCTATACCTTACACTCTACACTTTACACTATATACCCTACACTCTATAGCCTACACTCTATACCCTACACTCTATACCCTACACTCTACACTCTTTACCCTACATGCTATACCCTACACTCTAATCCCTACACTCTACACTCTATACCCTACACTCTATACCCTACACTCTATACCCTACACTCTATACCCTACACTCTACACTCTATACCCTACACTCTATACCCTACACTCTATACCCTACACTATATACCCTACACTCTATACCCTACACTCTATACCATACACTATATACCCTACACTCTACACTCTATTCCCTACACTCTATACCATACACTCTATACCCTTTACTCTATACCCTACACTCTATAACCTACACTATACACTCTATACCCTACACTCTACACTCTATACCATACACTCTATACTCTACACTCTATACCCTACACTCTACACTCTATACCCTACAATCTATACCCTACACTCTATGCCCTACACTCTATACCCTACACTCTATACCCTACACACTATACCCTACACGCTACAATCTATACCATACACTCCATACCCTACACGCTATACCATACACTCTATACCACACACTCTATACCCTACACTCTATACCATACACTCTACACTATATACCCTACACTCTATACCCTACAATCTACACTCTATACCCTACACTCTACACTCGATACCCTACGCTCTATACCATACACTCTATACCCTAAACTCTATACCATACACACTATACCCTACACTCTATACCCTACACTCTATACGCTACACTCTACACTCTATACCCTACACTCTATACTCTACACTCTATACCCTACACTCTATACCCTACACTCTATACCTTACACTCTATACCCTACACTCTACACTCTATACCCTACACTCAATACCCTACACTCTATACCCTACACTCTATACCCTACACTCTACACTCTATACCCTAAACTCTACACTCTATACTCTACACTCTACACTCTATACCCTACACTCTATACCCTACACTCTATACCCTACACTCTACACACTATACCCTACACTCTATACCATACACTCTACACCCTACACTCTATACCCTACACTCTATACCCTACACTCTATACCCTACACTCTACACTCTATACCCTAAACTCTACACTCTATACTCTACACTCTACACTCTATACCCTACACTCTATACCCTACACTCTATACCCTACACTCTACACTCTATACCCTAGACTCTATACCATACACTCTATACCCTACACTCTATACCCTACACTCTAATCTCTATACCATACACTCTATACCCTACACTCTATAACATACATTCTACACCCTACAATCTATACCATACACTCTATACCCTACACTCTATAACATACATTCTACACCCTACAATCTATACCATACTCTCTATACCCTACACTCTACACTCTATACCATACACTCTATACCCTACACTCTACACTTTATACCCTACACTCTATACCCTACACTCTATAACCTACACTCTATACCCTACACGCTATACCCTACACTCTATACCCTACACTCTATACCCTACACTATATACCCTACACTCTACACCCTACACTCTATACCCTACACCCTATACCCTACACTCTATACCCTAATCTCTACACCCTACACTCTATACCCTACACTCTATACCCTACACTCTATACCCTACACTCTACACTCTATACCCTACACTCTATACTCTACACTCTATACCATACACTCTATACCATACACTTTATCCCCTACACTCTATACCATACACTTTATCCCCTACACTCTATACCATACACTCTACACTCTATACCCTACACTCTGCACTCTATACCCTACACTCTATAACCTACACTCTACACTCTATACCCTACACTCTACACTCTATACCCTACACTCTATACCCTACAATCTATACCATACACTCTATACCATACACTCTATACCCTACACTCTATACCCTACACTCTATACCCTACACTCTACACTCTATACCCTACACTCTATGCCCTACAATCTATACCATACACTCTATACCATACACTCTATACCCTACACTCTATACCTCACACTCTACACTCTATCCCCTGCACTCTATACCATACACTCTATACCCTACACTCTACACCCTACACTCTACACTCTACACCCTACACTCTATACCCTACACTCTACACTCTATACCCTACACTCTACACTCTATACCCTACACTCTATACCCTACAATCTATACCATACACTCTATACCATACACTCTACACCCTACACTCTATACCCTACACTCTATACCCTACACTCTATACCATACACTCTATACCCTACACTCTATACCTCACACTCTACACTCTATCCCCTGCACTCTATACCATACACTCTACACTCTATACCCTACACTCTACACTCTATACCCTACACTCTATACCCTACACTCTATACTCTACACTCTATACCCTACACTCTATACCTTACACTCTATACCCTACACTCTACACTCTATACCCTACACTCTATACCCTAAACTCTATACCCTACACTCTATACCCTACACTCCATACCCTCGACTCTATACCCTACACTCTATACCATACGCTCTATACCCTACACTCTATACCCGACACTCTATACCCTACACTATACACTCTATACCCTACACTCTACACTGTATAACATACACTCTATACCCTACACTCTATACCCTACACTCTACACTCTATACCCTACACTCTACACCCTACACTCTATACCATACACTCTATACCCTACACTCTACACTCTATACCCTACACTCTATACCTTACACTCTATACCCTACACCCTACGCTCTATACCCTACACTCTATACCCTACACTCTACACTTTATACCCTACACTCTATTCCATACACTCTATACCCTACACTCTATACCCTACACTCTACACTCTATACCATACACTCTATCCCCTACACTCTATACCATACACTCTACACTCTATACCCTACACTGTATACCCTACACTCTAAACTCTATACCCTACACTCTATACCCTACACTCTACACTCTATACCCTACACTCTACACTCTATACCCTACACTCTATACCCTACAATCTATATCATACACTCTATACCATACACACTATACCATACACTCTACACTCTATACCCTACACTCTATACCCTACACTCTACACTCTATACCCTACAATCTATACCCTACACTCTACACTCTATACCCTACACTCTATACCCTACACTCTATACCATACACTCTATACCATACACTCTATCCCCTACACTCTATCCCATACACTCTACACTCTATACCCTACACTCTACACTCTATACCCTACACTCTACACTCTATACCCTACACTCTACACCCTACACTCTATACCATACACTCTATACCCTACACTCTACACTCTATACCCTACACTCTATACCCTACACTCTATACCCAACACCCTACGCTCTATACCCTACACTCTATACCCTACACTCTACACACTATACCCTACACTCTATTCCATACACTCTATACCCTACACTCTATACCCTACACTCTACACTCTATACCCTACACTCTACACTTTACACACTATACCCTACACTCTATACCCTACACTCTATACTCTATACCCTACACTCTATACCGTACATTCTACACTCTATACCCTACACTCTATACCCTACACTCTAATCCCTACACTCTACACTCTATACCCTACACTTTATACCCTACACTCTATACCCTACTCTCTACACTCTATACCCTACACTCTATACCCTACACTTTATACCGTACACTCTACACTCTATACCCTACACTCTATACCATACACTCTACACTCTATTCCCTACACTCTATACCATACACTCTAAACCCTACACTCTATACCCTACACTATACACTCTATACCCTACAATCTATACCCTACACACTATGCCCTACACTCTATACCCTACACTCTATACCCTACACTCTACACTCTATACCCTACACTCTATACCATACACTCTATACCCTAAACTCTATACCATACACTCTACACCATACAATCTATACCATACACTCTATACCTACACTCTACACTCTATACCCTTCACTCTATACCCTACACTCTATACCATACAATCTATACCCTACACTCTACACTCTATACCCTACACTCTATACCCTACACTCTATACCCTACACCCTACGCTCTATACCCTACACTCTATACCCTACACTCTATACTCTATACCCTACACTCTGTACCCTACACTCTATACCATACACTTTATACCCTACACTCTATACCATACACTCTACACTCTATTCCATGCACTCTATACCCTACACTCTATTCCCTACACTCTACACTCTATACCCTACACTCTACACTCTATACCCTACACTCTATACCCTACACTCTATACTCTATACCCTACACTCTATACCCTACACTATACACTCTATGCCCTACACTCTAATCCCTACACTCTACACTCTATAACCTACACTCTATACTCTACACTCCATACTCTACACTCTATACCCTATACTCTACACTCTATACCCTACACTCTATACCATACACTCTAATCCCTACACTCTACACTCTATACCCTACACTCTATACCCTACACTCCATACCCTACACTCTATACTCTATACCCTACACTCTATACCCTACACTCTATACCCTACACTCTATACCCTACACTCTATACCCTACACTCTATACCCTACACTCTATACCCTAAACTCTATACCATACACTCTACACCATACAATCTATACCATACACTCTATACCTACACTCTACACTCTATACCCTTCACTCTATACCCTACACTCTATACCATACACTCTATACCCTACACTCTACACTCTATACCCTACACTCTATACCCTACACTCTATACCCTACACCCTACGCTCTATACCCTACACTCTATACCCTACACTCTATACTCTATACCCTATACTCTATTCCATACATTCTATACCCTACACTCTATACCCTACAGTCTAATCCCTACACTCTACACTCTATACCCTACACTCTGTACCCTACACTCTATACCATACACTTTATACCCTACACTCCATACCATACACTCTACACTCTATTCCATGCACTCTATACCCTACACTCTATTCCCTACACTCTACACTCTATACCCTACACTCTACACTCTATACCCTACACTCTATACCCTACACTCTATACTCTATATCCTACACTCTATACCCTACACTATACACTCTATGCCCTACACTCTATGCCCTACACTCTAATCCCTACACTCTACACTCTATAACCTACACTCTATACTCTACACTCCATACTCTACACTCTATACCCTATACTCTACACTCTATACCCTACACTCTATACCATACACTCTAATCCCTACACTCTACACTCTATACCCTACACTCTATACCCTACACTCCATGCCCTACACTCTATACCCTACACTCTACACTCTATACCCTACACTCTATACCCTACACTCTATACCCTACACTCTATACCCTACACTCTATACCCTACACTCTATACCATACACTCTATACCCTACACTCTACACTCTATACCCTACACTCTACACTCTATACCCTACACTCTATACCCTACACTCTATACTCTACACCCTATACCCTACACTCTACACTCTATACCCTACACTCTATACCCTACACTCTACACTCTATACCCTACACTCTATACCCTACACTCTACACTCTACACTCTATACCATACACTCTATACCCTACACTCTACACTCTATACCCTACACTCTATACCCTGCACTCTATACACTACACCCTACGCTCTATACCCTACACTCTATACCCTACACTCTATACTCTATACCCTACACTCTATTCCATACATTCTATACCCTACACTCTATACCCTACACTGTAATCAGTACACTCTATACCCTACACTCTATTCCCTACACTCTATACCATACACTCTATACCCTACACTCTATACCCTACACTCTACACTCTATTCCATGCACTCTATACCCTACACTCTATACCCTACACTCTATTCCATACATTCTATACCCTACACTCTATACCCTACACTGTAATCAGTACACTCTACACTCTATACCCTACACTCTATACCCTACACTCTATACCATACAATCCATACCCTACAATCTATACCCTACAATCTACACTCTATACCCTACACTCTATACCCTACAATCTAAACCCTACATTCTATACCCTACACTCTATACCCTACACTCTACACTCTATACCCTACAATCTATACCGTACACTCTACACTCTATACCCTACACTCTATACCCTACACTCTATACCCTACACTCTATACCCTACACTCTATACCATACACTCTATACCCTACACTCTACACTCTATACCCTACACTCTATACCCTACACTCTATACCCTACACTCTACACTCTATACCCTACACTCTATACCCTACACTCTATAGTCTACACTCTATACCCTACACTCTATACCCTACACTCTATACCCTACACTCTATACCATACACTCTATACCCTACACTCTATACCCTACACTCTATACCCTACACTCTATACCCTACACTCTACACTCTACACTCTATACCCTACACTCTATACCCTACGCTCTATACTCTACACTCTATACCCTACACTCTATACCCTACACTCTATACCCTACACTCTACACTCTATTCCCTACACTCTATACCCTAAACTCTATACCCTACACTCTATACCCTACACTCCATACCCTCCACTCTGTACCCTACACTCTACACTCTATACCCTACACTCTATACCATACGCTCTATACCCTACACTCTATACCCGACACTCTATACCCTACACTATACACTCTATACCCTACACTCTACACTGTATACCATACACTCTATACCCTACACTCTATACCCTACACTCTACACTCTATACCCTACACTCTACACCCTACACTCTATACCATACACTCTATACCCTACACTCTACACTCTATACCCTACACTCTATACCTTATACTCTATACCCTACACCCTACGCTCTATACCCTACACTCTATACCCTACACTCTACACTTTATACCCTACACTCTATTCCATACACTCTATACCCTACACTCTATACACTACACTCTACACTCTATACCTTACACTCTACACTTTACACTATATACCCTACACTCTATAGCCTACACTCTATACCCTACACTCTATACCCTACACTCTACACTCTATACCCTACATTCTATACCCTACACTCTAATCCCTACACTCTACACTCTATACCCTACACTCTATACCCTACACTCTATACCCTACACTCTATACCCTACACTCTACACTCTATACCCTACACTCTATACCCTACACTCTATACCCTACACTATATACCCAAACTCTATACCCTACACTCTATACCATACACTATATACCCTACACTCTACACTCTATTCCCTACACTCTATACCATACACTCTATACCCTTTACTCTATACCCTACACTCTATAACCTACACTATACACTCTATACCCTACACTCTACACTCTATACCATACACTCTATACTCTACACTCTATACCCTACACTCTACACTCTATACCCTACAATCTATACCCTACACTCTATGCCCTACACTCTATACCCTACACTCTATACCCTACACACTATACCCTACACTCTACAATCTATACCATACACTCCATACCCTACACGCTATACCATACACTCTATACCACACACTCTATACCCTACACTCTATACCATACACTCTACACTATATACCCTACACTCTATACCCTACAATCTACACTCTATACCCTACACTCTACACTCGATACCCTACGCTCTATACCATACACTCTATACCCTAAACTCTATACCATACACACTATACCCTACACTCTATACCCTACACTCTATACGCTACACTCTACACTCTATACCCTACACTCTATACTCTACACTCTATACCCTACACTCTATACCCTACACTCTATACCCTGCACTCTATACACTACACCCTACGCTCTATACCCTACACTCTATACCCTACACTCTATACTCTATACCCTACACTCTATTCCATACATTCTATACCCTACACTCTATACCCTACACTGTAATCAGTACACTCTATACCCTACACTCTATTCCCTACACTCTATACCATACACTCTATACCCTACACTCTATACCCTACACTCTACACTCTATTCCATGCACTCTATACCCTACACTCTATACCCTACACTCTATTCCATACATTCTATACCCTACACTCTATACCCTACACTGTAATCAGTACACTCTACACTCTATACCCTACACTCTATACCCTACACTCTATACCATACAATCCATACCCTACAATCTATACCCTACAATCTACACTCTATACCCTACACTCTATACCCTACAATCTAAACCCTACATTCTATACCCTACACTCTATACCCTACACTCTACACTCTATACCCTACAATCTATACCGTACACTCTACACTCTATACCCTACACTCTATACCCTACACTCTATACCCTACACTCTATACCCTACACTCTATACCATACACTCTATACCCTACACTCTACACTCTATACCCTACACTCTATACCCTACACTCTATACCCTACACTCTACACTCTACACTCTATACCCTACACTCTATACCCTACACTCTATAGTCTACACTCTATACCCTACACTCTATACCCTACACTCTATACCCTACACTCTATACCATACACTCTATACCCTACACTCTACACTCTATACCCTACACTCTATACCCTACACTCTATACCCTACACTCTACACTCTACACTCTATACCCTACACTCTATACCCTACGCTCTATACTCTACACTCTATACCCTACACTCTATACCCTACACTCTATACCCTACACTCTACACTCTATTCCCTACACTCTATACCCTAAACTCTATACCCTACACTCTATACCCTACACTCCATACCCTCCACTCTGTACCCTACACTCTACACTCTATACCCTACACTCTATACCATACGCTCTATACCCTACACTCTATACCCGACACTCTATACCCTACACTATACACTCTATACCCTACACTCTACACTGTATACCATACACTCTATACCCTACACTCTATACCCTACACTCTACACTCTATACCCTACACTCTACACCCTACACTCTATACCATACACTCTATACCCTACACTCTACACTCTATACCCTACACTCTATACCTTATACTCTATACCCTACACCCTACGCTCTATACCCTACACTCTATACCCTACACTCTACACTTTATACCCTACACTCTATTCCATACACTCTATACCCTACACTCTATACACTACACTCTACACTCTATACCTTACACTCTACACTTTACACTATATACCCTACACTCTATAGCCTACACTCTATACCCTACACTCTATACCCTACACTCTACACTCTATACCCTACATTCTATACCCTACACTCTAATCCCTACACTCTACACTCTATACCCTACACTCTATACCCTACACTCTATACCCTACACTCTATACCCTACACTCTACACTCTATACCCTACACTCTATACCCTACACTCTATACCCTACACTATATACCCAAACTCTATACCCTACACTCTATACCATACACTATATACCCTACACTCTACACTCTATTCCCTACACTCTATACCATACACTCTATACCCTTTACTCTATACCCTACACTCTATAACCTACACTATACACTCTATACCCTACACTCTACACTCTATACCATACACTCTATACTCTACACTCTATACCCTACACTCTACACTCTATACCCTACAATCTATACCCTACACTCTATGCCCTACACTCTATACCCTACACTCTATACCCTACACACTATACCCTACACTCTACAATCTATACCATACACTCCATACCCTACACGCTATACCATACACTCTATACCACACACTCTATACCCTACACTCTATACCATACACTCTACACTATATACCCTACACTCTATACCCTACAATCTACACTCTATACCCTACACTCTACACTCGATACCCTACGCTCTATACCATACACTCTATACCCTAAACTCTATACCATACACACTATACCCTACACTCTATACCCTACACTCTATACGCTACACTCTACACTCTATACCCTACACTCTATACTCTACACTCTATACCCTACACTCTATACCCTACACTCTATACCTTACACTCTATACCCTACACTCTACACTCTATACCCTACACTCAATACCCTACACTCTATACCCTACACTCTATACCCTACACTCTACACTCTATACCCTAAACTCTACACTCTATACTCTACACTCTACACTCTATACCCTACACTCTATACCCTACACTCTATACCCTACACTCTACACACTATACCCTACACTCTATACCATACACTCTACACCCTACACTCTATACCCTACACTCTATACCATACACTCTATACCCTACACTCTACACTCTATACCCTAGACTCTATACCATACACTCTATACCCTACACTCTATACCCTACACTCTAATCTCTATACCATACACTCTATACCCTACACTCTATAACATACATTCTACACCCTACAATCTATACCATACACTCTATACCCTACACTCTATAACATACATTCTACACCCTACAATCTATACCATACACTCTATACCCTACACTCTACACTCTATACCATACACTCTATACCCTACACTCTACACTTTATACCCTACACTCTATACCCTACACTCTATAACCTACACTCTATACCCTACACGCTATACCCTACACTCTATACCCTACACTCTATACCCTACACTATATACCCTACACTCTACACCCTACACTCTATACCCTACACCCTATACCCTACACTCTATACCCTAATCTCTACACCCTACACTCTATACCCTACACTCTATACCCTACACTCTATACCCTACACTCTTCACTCTATACCCTACACTCTATACTCTACACTCTATACCATACACTCTATACCATACACTTTATCCCCTACACTCTATACCATACACTTTATCCCCTACACTCTATACCATACACTCTACACTCTATACCCTACACTCTGCACTCTATACCCTACACTCTATAACCTACACTCTACACTCTATACCCTACACTCTACACTCTATACCCTACACTCTATACCCTACAATCTATACCATACACTCTATACCATACACTCTATACCCTACACTCTATATCCTACACTCTATACCCTACACTCTACACTCTATACCCTACACTCTATGCCCTACAATCTATACCATACACTCTATACCATACACTCTATACCCTACACTCTATACCTCACACTCTACACTCTATCCCCTGCACTCTATACCATACACTCTACACTCTATACCCTACACTCTACACCCTACACTCTACACTCTACACCCTACACTCTATACCCTACACTCTACACTCTATACCCTACACTCTACACTCTATACCCTACACTCTATACCCTACAATCTATACCATACACTCTATACCATACACTCTACACCCTACACTCTATACCCTACACTCTATACCCTACACTCTATACCCTACACTCTATACCATACACTCTATACCCTACACTCTATACCTCACACTCTACACTCTATCCCCTGCACTCTATACCATACACTCTACACTCTATACCCTACACTCTACACTCTATACCCTACACTCTATACCCTACACTCTATACCCTACACTCTACACTCTATACCCTACAATCTACACTCTATACCCTACACTCTATACCCTACAATCTATACCATACACTCTATACCATACACTCTATACCTCACACTCTACACTCTTACCCCTACACTCTACACTCTATACCCTACACTCTATACCCTACAATCTATACCATACACTCTATACCATACACTCTATACCCTACCCTCTATACCCTACACTCTACACTCTATACCCTACACTTTATACCCTACACTCTACACTCTATACCCTACACTCTACACTCTATACCCTACACTCTATACCCTACAATCTATACCATACACTCTATACCCTTTACTCTATACCCTACACTCTATAACCTACACTATACACTCTATACCCTACACTCTACACTCTATACCATACACTCTATACTCTACACTCTATACCCTACACTCTACACTCTATACCCTACAATCTATACCCTACACTCTATGCCCTACACTCTATACCCTACACTCTATACCCTACACACTATACCCTACACTCTACAATCTATACCATACACTCCATACCCTACACGCTATACCATACACTCTATACCACACACTCTATACCCTACACTCTATACCATACACTCTACACTATATACCCTACACTCTATACCCTACAATCTACACTCTATACCCTACACTCTACACTCGATACCCTACGCTCTATACCATACACTCTATACCCTAAACTCTATACCATACACACTATACCCTACACTCTATACCCTACACTCTATACGCTACACTCTACACTCTATACCCTACACTCTATACTCTACACTCTATACCCTACACTCTATACCCTACACTCTATACCTTACACTCTATACCCTACACTCTACACTCTATACCCTACACTCAATACCCTACACTCTATACCCTACACTCTATACCCTACACTCTACACTCTATACCCTAAACTCTACACTCTATACTCTACACTCTACACTCTATACCCTACACTCTATACCCTACACTCTATACCCTACACTCTACACACTATACCCTACACTCTATACCATACACTCTACACCCTACACTCTATACCCTACACTCTATACCATACACTCTATACCCTACACTCTACACTCTATACCCTAGACTCTATACCATACACTCTATACCCTACACTCTATACCCTACACTCTAATCTCTATACCATACACTCTATACCCTACACTCTATAACATACATTCTACACCCTACAATCTATACCATACACTCTATACCCTACACTCTATAACATACATTCTACACCCTACAATCTATACCATACACTCTATACCCTACACTCTACACTCTATACCATACACTCTATACCCTACACTCTACACTTTATACCCTACACTCTATACCCTACACTCTATAACCTACACTCTATACCCTACACGCTATACCCTACACTCTATACCCTACACTCTATACCCTACACTATATACCCTACACTCTACACCCTACACTCTATACCCTACACCCTATACCCTACACTCTATACCCTAATCTCTACACCCTACACTCTATACCCTACACTCTATACCCTACACTCTATACCCTACACTCTTCACTCTATACCCTACACTCTATACTCTACACTCTATACCATACACTCTATACCATACACTTTATCCCCTACACTCTATACCATACACTTTATCCCCTACACTCTATACCATACACTCTACACTCTATACCCTACACTCTGCACTCTATACCCTACACTCTATAACCTACACTCTACACTCTATACCCTACACTCTACACTCTATACCCTACACTCTATACCCTACAATCTATACCATACACTCTATACCGTACACTCTATACCCTACACTCTATACCCTACACTCTATACCCTACACTCTACACTCTATACCCTACACTCTATGCCCTACAATCTATACCATACACTCTATACCATACACTCTATACCCTACACTCTATACCTCACACTCTACACTCTATCCCCTGCACTCTATACCATACACTCTACACTCTATACCCTACACTCTACACCCTACACTCTACACTCTACACCCTACACTCTATACCCTACACTCTACACTCTATACCCTACACTCTATACCCTACAATCTATACCATACACTCTATACCATACACTCTACACCCTACACTCTATACCCTACACTCTATACCCTACACTCTATACCCTACACTCTATACCATACACTCTATACCCTACACTCTATACCTCACACTCTACACTCTATCCCCTGCACTCTATACCATACACTCTACACTCTATACCCTACACTCTACACTCTATACCCTACACTCTATACCCTACACTCTATACCCTACACTCTACACTCTATACCCTACAATCTACACTCTATACCCTACACTCTATACCCTACAATCTATACCATACACTCTATACCATACACTCTATACCTCACACTCTACACTCTTACCCCTACACTCTACACTCTATACCCTACACTCTATACCCTACAATCTATACCATACACTCTATACCATACACTCTATACCCTACCCTCTATACCCTACACTCTACACTCTATACCCTACACTTTATACCCTACACTCTACACTCTATACCCTACACTCTACACTCTATACCCTACACTCTATACCCTACAATCTATACCATACACTCTATACCATACACTCTATACCCTACACTCTATACCTCACACTCTACAGTCTATCCCCTGCACTCTATACCATACACTCTACACTCTATACCCTACACTCTATACCCTACACTCTACACTCTATACCCTATTCTCTACAATCTATACCCTACACTCTATACCCTACAATCTATACCATACACTCTATACCATACACTCTATCCCCTGCACTCTATACCACACACTCTACACTCTATACCCTACACTCTACACTCTATACCCTACTCTCTAAACCCTACACTCTATACCTTACACTCTATACCCTACACTCTACACTCTATAACTTACACTCTATACCCTACACTCTATACCCTACACTCTATACCCTACACTCTATACCCTACACTCTACACATTATACCTTACACTCTATACCCTACACTCTATACCATACACTCTATACCCTACACTCTATACCCTACACTCTATACCCTACACTCTACACTCTACACCATACACTCTATACCCTACCCTCTATACCCTACACTCTATACCCTACACTCTATCCCCTACACTCTACACCCTTCACTTTATACCTTACACTCTATACCCTACACTCTATACCCTACACACTACGCTCTATACCTCACACTCTATACCCTACACTCTATACCCTACACTCTATACCCTACACTCTACACCCTACACTTTATAGCTTACACTCTATACCATACACTCTATACCCTACACTCTACACTCTATACCCTACACTCTATACCCTACACTCTATACCCTACACTCTATACCCTACACTCTACACCCTACACTTTATAGCTTACACTCTATACCCTACACTCTATACCCTAAACTCTATACCATACACTCTATACCCTACACTCTATACCCTACACTCTATACCCTACACTCTACACCATACACTCTATACCCTACCCTCTATACCTTACACTCTATACCCTACACTCTACACAGTATACCCTACACTCTATACCCTACACTCTATACCGTACATTCTACACTGTATACCCTACACTCTATACCCTACACTCTAATCCCTACACTCTACACTCTATACCCTACACTTTATACCCTACACTCTATACCCTACTCTCTACACTCTATACCCTACACTCTATACCCTACACTTTATACCCTACACTCTACACTCTATACTCTACACTCTATACCATACACTCTACACTCTATTCCCTACACTCTATACCATACACTCTAAACCCTACACTCTATACCCTACACTATACACTCTATACCCTACAATCTATACCCTACACACTATGCCCTACACTCTATACCCTACACTCTACACTCTATATCCTACACTCTATACCCTACACTCTATACCCTACACTCTACACTCTATACCCTACACTCTATACCCTACATTCTATACCATACACTCTATACCCTACACTCTACACTCTATACCCTACACTCTATACCCTACACTCTATACCCTACACTCTATACTCTATACCCTACACTCTATACCCTACACTATACACTCTATGACCTACACTCTATGCCCTACACTCTAATCCCTACACTCTACACTCTATAACCTATACTCTATACTCTACACTCCATACTCTACACTCTATACCCTATACTCTACACTCTATACCCTACACTCTATACCATACACTCTAATACCTACACTCTACACTCTATACCCTACACTCTATACCCTACACTCCATACCCTACACTCTATACCCTACACTCTACACTCTATACCCTACACTCTATACCCTACACTCTATACCCTACACTCTATACCCTACACTCTATACCCTACACTCTATACCCTACACTCTACACTCTATACCCTACACTCTATACCATACACTCTATACCCTACACTCTACACTCTATACCCTACACTCTATACCCTACACTCTATACCCTACACTCTACACTCTATACCCTACACTCTATACCCTACACTCTATACTCTACACCCTATACCCTACACTCTACACTCTATACCCTACACTCTATACCCTACACTCTACACTCTATACCCTACACTCTATACCCTACACTCTACACTC
Organism: Ranitomeya imitator; assembly: GCF_032444005.1. Taxonomy (NCBI): domain Eukaryota; kingdom Metazoa; phylum Chordata; class Amphibia; order Anura; family Dendrobatidae; genus Ranitomeya; species Ranitomeya imitator. Next base: position 196,790 of record NW_027193904.1, on the reverse strand, counting down.
TATACCATACACTCTATACCCTACACTCTACACTCTATACCCTACACTCTACACCCTGCACTCTATACCCTACACTCTATACCCTACACTCTATGCCCTACACTCTATACTCTATACCCTACACTCTATTCCATACATTCTATACCCTACACTCTATACCCTACACTGTAATCAGTACACTCTATACCCTACACTCTATTCCCTACACTCTATACCATACACTCTATACCCTACACTCTATACCCTACACTCTACACTCTATTCCATGCACTCTATACCCTACACTCTATTCCATACATTCTATACCCTACACTCTATACCCTACACTGTAACCAGTACACTCTACACTCTATACCCTACACTCTATACCCTACACTCTATACCATACAATCCATACCCTACAATCTATACCCTACAATCTACACTCTATACCCTACACTCTATACCCTACACTCTAAACCCTACATTCTATACCCTACACTCTATACCCTACACTCTACACTCTATACCCTACAATCTATACCCTACACTCTACACTCTATACCCCACACTCTATACCCTACACTCTATACCCTACACTCTATACCCTACACTCTATACCATACGCTCTATACCCTACACTCTATACCCGACACTCTATACCCTACACTATACACTCTATACCCTACACTCTACACTGTATAACATACACTCTATACCCCACACTCTATACCCTACACTCTACACTCTATACCCTACACTCTACACCCTACACTCTATACCATACACTCTATACCCTACACTCTACACTCTATACCCTACAATCTATACCTTACACTCTATACCCTACACCCTACGCTCTATACCCTACACTCTATACCCTACACTCTACACTTTATACCCTACACTCTATTCCATACACTCTATACCCTACACTCTATACCCTACACTCTACACTCTATACCATACACTCTATCCCCTACACTCTATACCATACACTCTACACTCTATACCCTACACTGTATACCCTACACTCTAAACTCTATACCCTACACTCTATACCCTACACTCTACACTCTATACCCTACACTCTACACTCTATACCCTACACTCTATACCCTACAATCTATATCATACACTCTATACCATACACACTATACCATACACTCTACACTCTATACCCTACACTCTATACCCTACACTCTACACTCTATACCCTACACTCTATACCCTACACTCTACACTCTATACCCTACACTCTATACCCTACACTCTATACCATACACTCTATACCATACACTCTATCCCCTACACTCTATCCCATACACTCTACACTCTATACCCTACACTCTACACTCTATACCCTACACTCTACACTCTATACCCTACACTCTACACCCTACACTCTATACCATACACTCTATACCCTACACTCTACACTCTATACCCTACACTCTATACCCTACACTCTATACCCTACACCCTACGCTCTATACCCTACACTCTATACCCTACACTCTACACACTATACCCTACACTCTATTCCATACACTCTATACCCTACACTCTATACCCTACACTCTACACTCTATACCCTACACTCTACACTTTACACACTATACCCTACACTCTATACCCTACACTCTATACTCTATACCCTACACTCTATACCGTACATTCTACACTCTATACCCTACACTCTATACCCTACACTCTAATCCCTACACTCTACACTCTATACCCTACACTTTATACCCTACACTCTATACCCTACTCTCTACACTCTATACCCTACACTCTATACCCTACACTTTATACCCTACACTCTACACTCTATACCCTACACTCTATACCATACACTCTACACTCTATTCCCTACACTCTATACCATACACTCTAAACCCTACACTCTATACCCTACACTATACACTCTATACCCTACAATCTATACCCTACACACTATGCCCTACACTCTATACCCTACACTCTATACCCTACACTCTACACTCTATACCCTACACTCTATACCATACACTCTATACCCTAAACTCTATACCATACACTCTACACCATACAATCTATACCATACACTCTATACCTACACTCTACACTCTATACCCTTCACTCTATACCCTACACTCTATACCATACAATCTATACCCTACACTCTACACTCTATACCCTACACTCTATACCCTACACTCTATACCCTACACCCTACGCTCTATACCCTACACTCTATACCCTACACTCTATACTCTATACCCGACACTCTGTACCCTACACTCTATACCATACACTTTATACCCTACACTCTATACCATACACTCTACACTCTATTCCATGCACTCTATACCCTACACTCTATTCCCTACACTCTACACTCTATACCCTACACTCTACACTCTATACCCTACACTCTATACCCTACACTCTATACTCTATACCCTACACTCTATACCCTACACTATACACTCTATGCCCTACACTCTATGCCCTACACTCTAATCCCTACACTCTACACTCTATAACCTACACTCTATACTCTACACTCCATACTCTACACTCTATACCCTATACTCTACACTCTATACCCTACACTCTATACCATACACTCTAATCCCTACACTCTACACTCTATACCCTACACTCTATACCCTACACTCCATACCCTACACTCTATACCCTACACTCTACACTCTATACCCTACACTCTATACCCTACACTCTATACCCTACACTCTATACCCTACACTCTATACCCTACACTCTATAGCCTAAACTCTATACCATACACTCTACACCATACAATCTATACCATACACTCTATACCTACACTCTACACTCTATACCCTTCACTCTATACCCTACACTCCATACCATACACTCTATACCCTACACTCTACACTCTATACCCTACACTCTATACCCTACACTCTATACCCTACACCCTACGCTCTATACCCTACACTCTATACCCTACACTCTATACTCTATACCCTATACTCTATTCCATACATTCTATACCCTACACTCTATACCCTACAGTCTAATCCCTACACTCTACACTCTATACCCTACACTCTGTACCCTACACTCTATACCATACACTTTATACCCTACACTCTATACCATACACTCTACACTCTATTCCATACACTCTATACCCTACACTCTATTCCCTACACTCTACACTCTATACCCTACACTCTACACTCTATACCCTACACTCTATACCCTACACTCTATACTCTATATCCTACACTCTATACCCTACACTACACACTCTATGCCCTACACTCTATGCCCTACACTCTAATCCCTACACTCTACACTCTATAACCTACACTCTATACTCTACACTCCATACTCTACACTCTATACCCTATACCCTACACTCTATACCCTACACTCTATACCATACACTCTAATCCCTACACTCTACACTCTATACCCTACACTCTATACCCTACACTCCATGCCCTACACTCTATACCCTACACTCTACACTCTATACCCTACACTCTATACCCTACACTCTATACCCTACACTCTATACCCTACACTCTATACCCTACACTCTATACCATACACTCTATACCCTACACTCTACACTCTATACCCTACACTCTATACCCTACACTCTACACTCTATACCCTACACTCTATACCCTACACTCTATACTCTACACCCTATACCCTACACTCTACACTCTATACCCTACACTCTATACCCTACACTCTACACTCTATACCCTACACTCTATACCCTACACTCTACACTCTACACTCTATACCATACACTCTATACCCTACACTCTACACTCTATACCCTACACTCTATACCCTGCACTCTATACACTACATCCTACGCTCTATACCCTACACTCTATACCTTACACTCTATTCCCTACACCCTACGCTCTATACCCTACACTCTATACCCTACACTCTACACTTTATACCCTACACTCTATTCCATACACTCTATACTCTACACTCTATACCCTACACTCTACACTCTATACCATACACTCTATCCCCTACACTCTATACCATACACTCTACACTCTATACCCTACACTGTATACCCTACACTCTAAACTCTGTACCCTACACTCTATACCCTACACTCTACACTCTATACCCTACACTCTACACTCTATACCCTACACTCTATACCCTACAATCTATATCATACACTCTATACCATACACACTATACCATACACTCTATACCCTACACTCTATACCCTACACTCTACACTCTATACCCTACACTCTATACCCTACACTCTACACTCTATACCCTACACTCTATACCCTACACTCTATACCATACACTCTATACCATACACTCTATCCCCTACACTCTATCCCATACACTCTACACTCTATACCCTACACTCTACACTCTATACCCTACACTCTGCACTCTATACCCTACACTCTACACCCTACACTCTATACCATACACTCTATACCCTACACTCTACACTCTATACCCTACACTCTATACCCTACACTCTATACCCTACACCCTACGCTCTATACCCTACACTCTATACCCTACACTCTACACACTATACCCTACACTCTATTCCATACACTCTATACCCTACACTCTATACCCTACACTCTACACTCTATACCCTACACTCTACACTTTACACACTATACCCTACACTCTATACCCTACACTCTATACTCTATACCCTACACTCTATACCGTACATTCTACACTCTATACCCTACACTCTATACCCTACACTCTAATCCCTACACTCTACACTCTATACCCTACACTTTATACCCTACACTCTATACCCTACTCTCTACACTCTATACCCTACACTCTATACCCTACACTTTATACCCTACACTCTACACTCTATACCCTACACTCTATACCATACACTCTACACTCTATTCCCTACACTCTATACCATACACTCTAAACCCTACACTCTATACCCTACACTATACACTCTATACCCTACAATCTATACCCTACACACTATGCCCTACACTCTATACCCTACACTCTATACCCTACACTCTACACTCTATACCCTACACTCTATACCATACACTCTATACCCTAAACTCTATACCATACACTCTACACCATACAATCTATACCATACACTCTATACCTACACTCTACACTCTATACCCTTCACTCTATACCCTACACTCTATACCATACAATCTATACCCTACACTCTACACTCTATACCCTACACTCTATACCCTACACTCTATACCCTACACCCTACGCTCTATACCCTACACTCTATACCCTACACTCTATACTCTATACCCTACACTCTGTACCCTACACTCTATACCATACACTTTATACCCTACACTCTATACCATACACTCTACACTCTATTCCATGCACTCTATACCCTACACTCTATTCCCTACACTCTACACTCTATACCCTACACTCTACACTCTATACCCTACACTCTATACCCTACACTCTATACTCTATACCCTACACTCTATACCCTACACTATACACTCTATGCCCTACACTCTATGCCCTACACTCTAATCCCTACACTCTACACTCTATAACCTACACTCTATACTCTACACTCCATACTCTACACTCTATACCCTATAATCTACACTCTATACCCTACACTCTATACCATACACTCTAATCCCTACACTCTACACTCGATACCCTACACTCTATACCCTACACTCCATACCCTACACTCTATACCCTACACTCTACACTCTATACCCTACACTCTATACCCTACACTCTATACCCTACACTCTATACCCTACACTCTATACCCTAAACTCTATACCATACACTCTACACCATACAATCTATACCATACACTCTATACCTACACTCTACACTCTATACCCTTCACTCTATACCCTACACTCTATACCATACACTCTATACCCTACACTCTACACTCTATACCCTACACTCTATACCCTACACTCTATACCCTACACCCTACGCTCTATACCCTACACTCTATACCCTACACTCTATACTCTATACCCTATACTCTATTCCATACATTCTATACCCTACACTCTATACCCTACAGTCTAATCCCTACACTCTACACTCTATACCCTACACTCTGTACCCTACACTCTATACCATACACTTTATACCCTACACTCTATACCATACACTCTACACTCTATTCCATGCACTCTATACCCTACACTCTATTCCCTACACTCTACACTCTATACCCTACACTCTACACTCTATACCCTACACTCTATACCCTACACTCTATACTCTATATCCTACACTCTATACCCTACACTATACACTCTATGCCCTACACTCTATGCCCTACACTCTAATCCCTACACTCTACACTCTATAACCTACACTCTATACTCTACACTCCATACTCTACACTCTATACCCTATACCCTACACTCTATACCCTACACTCTATACCATACACTCTAATCCCTACACTCTACACTCTATACCCTACACTCTATACCCTACACTCCATGCCCTACACTCTATACCCTACACTCTACACTCTATACCCTACACTCTATACCCTACACTCTATACCCTACACTCTATACCCTACACTCTATACCATACACTCTATACCCTACACTCTACACTCTATACCCTACACTCTATACCCTACACTCTACACTCTATACCCTACACTCTATACCCTACACTCTATACTCTACACCCTATACCCTACACTCTACACTCTATACCCTACACTCTATACCCTACACTCTACACTCTATACCCTACACTCTATACCCTACACTCTACACTCTACACTCTATACCATACACTCTATACCCTACACTCTACACTCTATACCCTACACTCTATACCCTGCACTCTATACACTACATCCTACGCTCTATACCCTACACTCTATACCCTACACTCTATACTCTATACCCTACACTCTATTCCATACATTCAATACCCTACACTCTATACCCTACACTGTAATCAGTACACTCTATACCCTACACTCTATTCCCTACACTCTATACCATACACTCTATACCCTACACTCTATACCCTACACTCTACACTCTATTCCATGCACTCTATACCCTACACTCTATACCCTACACTCTATTCCATACATTCTATACCCTACACTCTATACCCTACACTGTAATCAGTACACTCTACACTCTATACCCTACACTCTATACCATACAATCCATACCCTACAATCTATACCCTACAATCTACACTCTATACCCTACACTCTATACCCTACAATCTAAACCCTACATTCTATACCCTACACTCTATACCCTACACTCTACACTCTATACCCTACAATCTATACCCTACACTCTACACTCTATACCCTACACTCTATACCCTACACTCTATACCCTACACTCTATACCCTACACTCTATACCATACACTCTATACCCTACACTCTACACTCTATACCCTACACTCTATACCCTACACTCTATACCCTACACTCTACACTCTACACTCTATACCCTACACTCTATACCCTACACTCTATACTCTACACTCTATACCCTACACTCTATACCCTACACTCTATACCCTACACTCTACACTCTATACCCTACACTCTATACCCTAAACTCTATACCCTACACTCTATACCCTACACTCCATACCCTCCACTCTGTACCCTACACTCTACACTCTATACCCTACACTCTATACCATACGCTCTATACCCTACACTCTATACCCGACACTCTATACCCTACACTATACACTCTATACCCTACACTCTACACTGTATACCATACACTCTATACCCTACACTCTATACCCTACACTCTACACTCTATACCCTACACTCTACACCCTACACTCTATACCATACACTCTATACCCTACACTCTACACTCTATACCCTACAGTCTATACCTTACACTCTATACCCTACACCCTACGCTCTATACCCTACACTCTATACCCTACACTCTACACTTTATACCCTACACTCTATTCCATACACTCTATACCCTACACTCTATACACTACACTCTACACTCTATACCTTACACTCTACACTTTACACTATATACCCTACACTCTATAGCCTACACTCTATACCCTACACTCTATACCCTACACTCTACACTCTATACCCTACATTCTATACCCTACACTCTAATCCCTACACTCTACACTCTATACCCTACACTCTATACCCTACACTCTATACCCTACACTCTACACTCTATACCCTACACTCTATGCCCTACACTCTATACCCTACACTCTATACCCTACACTATATACCCTACACTCTATACCCTACACTCTATACCATACACTATATACCCTACACTCTACACTCTATTCCCTACACTCTATACCATACACTCTATACCCTTTACTCTATACCCTACACTCTATAACCTACACTATACACTCTATACCCTACACTCTACACTCTATACCATACACTCTATACTCTACACTCTATACCCTACACTCTACACTCTATACCCTACAATCTATACCCTACACTCTATGCCTACACTCTATACCCTACACTCTATACCATACAATCTATACCCTACACACTATACCCTACACTCTATACCCTACACTCTACACTCTATACCCTACACTCTATAACATACACTCTATACCCTACACTCTATACCTGACACTCTATACCCTACACTCTACACCCTACACTCTACACTCTATACCGTACACTCTATACCCTACACTCTATACCCTACACTCTACACTTTATACCCTACACTCTATACCATACACTCTACACTCTATTCCATGCACTCTATACCCTACACTCTATTCCCTACACTCTACACTCTATACCCTACACTCTACACTCTATACCCTACACTCTATACCCTACACTCTATACTCTATATCCTACACTCTATACCCTACACTATACACTCTATGCCCTACACTCTATGCCCTACACTCTAAACCCTACACTCTACACTCTATAACCTACACTCTATACTCTACACTCTATACCCTATACTCTACACTCTATACCCTACACTCCATACCATACACTCTAATCCCTACACTCTACACTCTATACCCTACACTCTATACCCTACACTCCATGCCCTACACTCTATATCCTACACTCTACACTCTATACCCTACACTCTATACCCTACACTCTATACCCTACACTCTATACCCTACACTCTATACCCTACACTCTATACCCTACACTCTACACTCTATACCCTACACTCTATACCCTACACTCTATACCCTACACCCTACGCTCTATACCCTACACTCTATACCCTACACTGTACACACTATACCCTACACTCTATTCCATACACTCTATACCCTACACTCTATACCCTACACTCTACACTCTATACCCTACACTCTACACTTTACACACTATACCCTACACTCTATACCCTACACTCTATACTCTATACCCTACACTCTATACCGTACATTCTACACTCTATACCCTACACTCTATACCCTACACTCTAATCCCTACACTCTACACTCTATACCCTACACTTTATACCCTACACTCTATACCCTACTCTCTACACTCTATACCCTACACTCTATACCCTACACTTTATACCCTACACTCTACACTCTATACCCTACACTCTATACCATACACTCTACACTCTATTTCCTACACTCTATACCATACACTCTAAACCCTACACTCTATACCCTACACTATACACTCTATACCCTACAATCTATACCCTACACACTATGCCCTACACTCTATACCCTACACTCTATACCCTACACTCTACACTCTATACCCTACACTCTATACCATACACTCTATACCCTAAACTCTATACCATACACTCTACACCATACAATCCATACCATACACTCTATACCTACACTCTACACTCTATACCCTTCACTCTATACCCTACACTCTATACCATACAATCTATACCCTACACTCTACACTCTATACCCTACACTCTATACCCTACACTCTATAACCTACACCCTACGCTCTATACCCTACACTCTATAACCTACACTCTATACTCTATACCCTACACTCTGTACCCTACACTCTATACCATACACTTTATACCCTACACTCTATACCATACACTCTACACTCTATTCCATGCACTCTATACCCTACACTCTATTCCCTACACTCTACACTCTATACCCTACACTCTACACTCTATACCCTACACTCTATACCCTACACTCTATACTCTATACCCTACACTCTATACCCTACACTATACACTCTATGCCCTACACTCTATGCCCTACACTCTAATCCCTACACTCTACACTCTATAACCTACACTCTATACTCTACACTCCATACTCTACACTCTATACCCTATACTCTACACTCTATACCCTACACTCTATACCATACTCTCTAATCCCTACACTCTACACTCTATACCCTACACTCTATACCCTACACTCCATACCCTACACTCTATACCCTACACTCTACACTCTATACCCTACACTCTATACCCTACACTCTATACCCTACACTCTATACCCTACACTCTATACCCTAAACTCTATACCATACACTCTACACCATACAATCTATACCATACACTCTATACCTACACTCTACACTCTATACCCTTCACTCTATACCCTACACTCTATACCATACACTCTATACCCTACACTCTACACTCTATACCCTACACTCTATACCCTACACTCTATACCCTACACCCTACGCTCTATACCCTACACTCTATACCCTACACTCTATACTCTATACCCTATACTCTATTCCATACATTCTATACCCTACACTCTATACCCTACAGTCTAATCCCTACACTCTACACTCTATACCCTACACTCTGTACCCTACACTCTATACCATACACTTTATACCCTACACTCTATACCATACACTCTACACTCTATTCCATGCACTCTATACCCTACACTCTATTCCCTACACTCTACACTCTATACCCTACACTCTACACTCTATACCCTACACTCTATACCCTACACTCTATACTCTATATCCTACACTCTATACCCTACACTATACACTCTATGCCCTACACTCTATGCCCTACACTCTAATCCCTACACTCTACACTCTATAACCTACACTCTATACTCTACACTCCATACTCTACAATCTATACCCTATACTCTACACTCTATACCCTACACTCTATACCATACACTCTAATCCCTACACTCTACACTCTATACCCTACACTCTATACCCTACACTCCATGCCCTACACTCTATACCCTACACTCTACACTCTATACCCTACACTCTATACCCTACACTCTATACCCTACACTCTATACCCTACACTCTATACCATACACTCTATACCCTACACTCTACACTCTATACCCTACACTCTATACCCTACACTCTACACTCTATACCCTACACTCTATACCCTACACTCTATACTCTACACCCTATACCCTACACTCTACACTCTATACCCTACACTCTACACTCTATAACCTACACTCTATACCCTACACTCTACACTCTACACTCTATACCATACACTCTATACCCTACACTCTACACTCTATACCCTACACTCTATACCCTGCACTCTATACACTACATCCTACGCTCTATACCCTACACTCTATACCCTACACTCTATACTCTATACCCTACACTCTATTCCATACATTCTATACCCTACACTCTATACCCTACACTGTAATCAGTACACTCTATACCCTACACTCTATTCCCTACACTCTATACCATACACTCTATACCCTACACTCTATACCCTACACTCTACACTCTATTCCATGCACTCTATACCCTACACTCTATACCCTACACTCTATTCCATACATTCTATACCCTACACTCTATACCCTACACTGTAATCAGTACACTCTACACTCTATACCCTACACTCTATACCCTACACTCTATACCATACAATCCATACCCTACAATCTATACCCTACAATCTACACTCTATACCCTACACTCTATACCCTACAATCTAAACCCTACATTCTATACCCTACACTCTATACCCTACACTCTACACTCTATACCCTACAATCTATACCCTACACTCTACACTCTATACCCTACACTCTATACCCTACACTCTATACCCTACACTCTATACCCTACACTCTACACTCTATTCCATGCACTCTATACCCTACACTCTATACCCTACACTCTATTCCATACATTCTATACCCTACACTCTATACCCTACACTGTAATCAGTACACTCTACACTCTATACCCTACACTCTATACCCTACACTCTATACCATACAATCCATACCCTACAATCTATACCCTACACTCTACACTCTATACCCCACACTCTATACCCTACACTCTATACCCTACACTCTATACCCTACACTCTATACCATACGCTCTATACCCTACACTCTATACCCGACACTCTATACCCTACACTATACACTCTATACCCTACACTCTACACTGTATAACATACACTCTATACCCTACACTCTATACCCTACACTCTACACTCTATACCCTACACTCTACACCCTACACTCTATACCATACACTCTATACCCTACACTCTACACTCTATACCCTACACTCTATACCTTACACTCTATACCCTACACCCTACGCTCTATACCCTACACTCTATACCCTACACTCTACACTTTATACCCTACACTCTATTCCATACACTCTATACCCTACACTCTATACCCTACACTCTACACTCTATACCATACACTCTATCCCCTACACTCTATACCATACACTCTACACTCTATACCCTACACTGTATACCCTACACTCTAAACTCTATACCCTACACTCTATACCCTACACTCTACACTCTATACCCTACACTCTACACTCTATACCCTACACTCTATACCCTACAATCTATATCATACACTCTATACCATACACACTATACCATACACTCTACACTCTATACCCTACACTCTATACCCTACACTCTACACTCTATACCCTACACTCTATACCCTACACTCTACACTCTATACCCTACACTCTATACCCTACACTCTATACCATACACTCTATACCATACACTCTATCCCCTACACTCTATCCCATACACTCTACACTCTATACCCTACACTCTACACTCTATACCCTACACTCTACACTCTATACCCTACACTCTACACCCTACACTCTATACCATACACTCTATACCCTACACTCTACACTCTATACCCTACACTCTATACCCTACACTCTATACCCTACACCCTACGCTCTATACCCTACACTCTATACCCTACACTCTACACACTATACCCTACACTCTATTCCATACACTCTATACCCTACACTCTATACCCTACACTCTACACTCTATACCCTACACTCTACACTTTACACACTATACCCTACACTCTATACCCTACACTCTATACTCTATACCCTACACTCTATACCGTACATTCTACACTCTATACCCTACACTCTATACCCTACACTCTAATCCCTACACTCTACACTCTATACCCTACACTTTATACCCTACACTCTATACCCTACTCTCTACACTCTATACCCTACACTCTATACCCTACACTTTATACCCTACACTCTACACTCTATACCCTACACTCTATACCATACACTCTACACTCTATTCCCTACACTCTATACCATACACTCTAAACCCTACACTCTATACCCTACACTATACACTCTATACCCTACAATCTATACCCTACACACTATGCCCTACACTCTATACCCTACACTCTATACCCTACACTCTACACTCTATACCCTACACTCTATACCCTAAACTCTATACCATACACTCTACACCATACAATCTATACCATACACTCTATACCTACACTCTACACTCTATACCCTTCACTCTATACCCTACACTCTATACCATACAATCTATACCCTACACTCTACACTCTATACCCTACACTCTATACCCTACACCCTACGCTCTATACCCTACACTCTATACCCTACACTCTATACTCTATACCCTACACTCTGTACCCTACACTCTATACCATACACTTTATACCCTACACTCTATACCATACACTCTACACTCTATTCCATGCACTCTATACCCTACACTCTATTCCCTACACTCTACACTCTATACCCTACACTCTACACTCTATACCCTACACTCTATACCCTACACTCTATACTCTATACCCTACACTCTATACCCTACACTATACACTCTATGCCCTACACTCTATGCCCTACACTCTAATCCCTACACTCTACACTCTATAACCTACACTCTATACTCTACACTCCATACTCTACACTCTATACCCTATACTCTACACTCTATACCCTACACTCTATACCATACACTCTAATCCCTACACTCTACACTCTATACCCTACACTCTATACCCTACACTCCATACCCTACACTCTATACCCTACACTCTACACTCTATACCCTACACTCTATACCCTACACTCTATACCCTACACTCTATACCCTACACTCTATACCCTAAACTCTATACCATACACTCTACACCATACAATCTATACCATACACTCTATACCTACACTCTACACTCTATACCCTTCACTCTATATCCTACACTCTATACCATACACTCTATACCCTACACTCTACACTCTATACCCTACACTCTATACCCTACACTCTATACCCTACACCCTACGCTCTATACCCTACACTCTATACCCTACACTCTATACTCTATACCCTATACTCTATTCCATACATTCTATACCCTACACTCTATACCCTACAGTCTAATCCCTACACTCTACACTCTATACCCTACACTCTGTACCCTACACTCTATACCATACACTTTATACCCTACAATCTATACCATACACTCTACACTCTATTCCATGCACTCTATACCCTACACTCTATTCCCTACACTCTACACTCTATACCCTACACTCTACACTCTATACCCTACACTCTATACCCTACACTCTATACTCTATATCCTACACTCTATACCCTACACTATACACTCTATGCCCTACACTCTATGCCCTACACTCTAATCCCTACACTCTACACTCTATAACCTACACTCTATACTCTACACTCCATACTCTACACTCTATACCCTATACTCTACACTCTATACCCTACCCTCTATACCATACACTCTAATCCCTACACTCTACACTCTACACCCTACACTCTATACCCTACACTCCATGCCCTACACTCTATACCCTACACTCTACACTCTATACCCTACACTCTATACCCTACACTCTATACCCTACACTCTATACCCTACACTCTATACCCTACACTCTATACCATACACTCTATACCCTACACTCTACACTCTATACCCTACACTCTATACCCTACACTCTACACTCTATACCCTACACTCTATACCCTACACTCTATACTCTACACCCTATACCCTACACTCTACACTCTATACCCTACACTCTATACCCTACACTCTACACTCTATACCCTACACTCTATACCCTACACTCTACACTCTACACTCTATACCATACACTCTATACCCTACACTCTACACTCTATACCCTACACTCTATACCCTGCACTCTATACACTACATCCTACGCTCTATACCCTACACTCTATACCCTACACTCTATACTCTATACCCTACACTCTATTCCTTACATTCTATACCCTACACTCTATACCCTACACTGTAATCAGTACACTCTATACCCTACACTCTATTCCCTACACTCTATACCATACACTCTATACCCTACACTCTATACCCTACACTCTACACTCTATTCCATGCACTCTATACCCTACACTCTATACCCTACACTCTATTCCATACATTCTATACCCTACACTCTATACCCTACACTGTAATCAGTACACTCTACACTCTATACCCTACACTCTATACCCTACACTCTATACCATACAATCCATACCCTACAATCTATACCCTACAATCTACACTCTATACCCTACACTCTATACCCTACAATCTAAACCCTACATTCTATACCCTACACTCTACACTCTATACCCTACAATCTATACCCTACACTCTACACTCTATACCCTACACTCTATACCCTACACTCTATACCCTACACTCTATACCCTACACTCTATACCCTACACTCTACACTCTATACCCTACACTCTATACCCTACACTCTATACCCTACACTCTACACTCTACACTCTATACCCTACACTCTATACCCTACACTCTATACTCTACACTCTATACCCTACACTCTATACCCTACACTCTATACCCTACACTCTACACTCTATACCCTACACTCTATACCCTAAACTCTATACCCTACACTCTATACCCTACACTCCATACCCTCCACTCTGTACCCTACACTCTACACTCTATACCCTACACTCTATACCATACGCTCTATACCCTACACTCTATACCCGACACTCTATACCCTACACTATACACTCTATACCCTACACTCTACACTGTATACCATACACTCTATACCCTACACTCTATACCCTACACTCTACACTCTATACCCTACACTCTACACCCTACACTCTATACCATACACTCTATACCCTACACTCTACACTCTATACCCTACACTCTATACCTTACACTCTATACCCTACACCCTACGCTCTATACCCTACACTCTATACCCTACACTCTACACTT
Organism: Ranitomeya imitator; assembly: GCF_032444005.1. Classification (NCBI taxonomy): domain Eukaryota; kingdom Metazoa; phylum Chordata; class Amphibia; order Anura; family Dendrobatidae; genus Ranitomeya; species Ranitomeya imitator. The sequence goes on along the minus strand of NW_027193904.1, from coordinate 180,111 downwards.
TATACCCTACACTCTATTCCATACACTCTATACCCTACACTCTATACACTACACTCTACACTCTATACCTTACACTCTACACTTTACACTATATACCCTACACTCTATAGCCTACACTCTATACCCTACACTCTATACCCTACACTCTACACTCTATACCCTACATTCTATACCCTACACTCTAATCCCTACACTCTACACTCTATACCCTACACTCTATACCCTACACTCTATACCCTACACTCTATACCCTACACTCTACACTCTATACCCTACACTCTATGCCCTACACTCTATACCCTACACTCTATACCCTACACTATATACCCTACACTCTATACCCTACACTCTATACCATACACTATATACCCTACACTCTACACTCTATTCCCTACATTCTATACCATACACTCTATACCCTTTACTCTGTACCCTACACTCTATAACCTACACTATACACTCTATACCCTACACTCTACACTCTATACCATACACTCTATACTCTACACTCTATACCCTACACTCTACACTCTATACCCTACAATCTATACCCTACACTCTATGCCCTACACTCTATACCCTACACTCTATACCATACAATCTATACCCTACACACTATACCCTACACTCTATACCCTACACTCTACACTCTATACCCTACACTCTATAACATACACTCTATACCCTACACTCTATACCTGACACTCTATACCCTACACTCTACACCCTACACTCTATACTCTATACCGTACACTCTATACCCTACACTCTATACCCTACACTCTACACTTTATACCCTACACTCTATACCATACACTCTACACTCTATTCCATGCACTCTATACCCTACACTCTATTCCCTACACTCTACACTCTATACCCTACACTCTACACTCTATACCCTACACTCTATACCCTACACTCTATACTCTATATCCTACACTCTATACCCTACACTATACACTCTATGCCCTACACTCTATGCCCTACACTCTAAACCCTACACTCTACACTCTATAACCTACACTCTATACTCTACACTCCATACTCTACACTCTATACCCTATACTCTACACTCTATACCCTACACTCTATACCATACACTCTAATCCCTACACTCTACACTCTATACCCTACACTCTATACCCTACACTCCATGCCCTACACTCTATACCCTACACTCTACACTCTATACCCTACACTCTATACCCTACACTCTATACCCTACACTCTATACCCTACACTCTATACCCTACACTCTACACTCTATACCCTACACTCTATACCATACACTCTATACCCTACACTCTACACTCTATACCCTACACTCTATACCCTACACTCTATACCCTACACTCTACACTCTATACCCTACACTCTATACCCTACACTCTATACTCTACACCCTATACCCTACACTCTACACTCTATACCCTACACTCTATACCCTACACTCTACACTCTATACCCTACACTCTATACCCTACACTCTACACTCTACACTCTATACCATACACTCTATACCCTACACTCTACACTCCATACCCTACACTCTATACCCTGCACTCTATACACTACACCCTACGCTCTATACCCTACACTCTATACCCTACACTCTATACTCTATACCCTACACTCTATTCCATACATTCTATACCCTACACTCTATACCCTACACTGTAATCAGTACACTCTATACCCTACACTCTATTCCCTACACTCTATACCATACACTCTATACCCTACACTCTATACCCTACACTCTACACTCTATTCCATGCACTCTATACCCTACACTCTATACCCTACACTCTATTCCATACATTCTATACCCTACACTCTATACCCTACACTGTAATCAGTACACTCTACACTCTATACCCTACACTCTATACCCTACACTCTATACCATACAATCCATACCCTACACTCTACACTCTATACCCTACACTCTATACCCTACACTCTATACCCTACACCCTACGCTCTATACCCTACACTCTATACCCTACACTCTATACCATACACTCTATACCCTACACTCTACACTCTATACCCTACACTCTATACCCTACACCCTACGCTCTATACCCTACACTCTATACCCTACACTCTACACACTATACCCTACACTCTATTCCATACACTCTATACCCTACACTCTATACCCTACACTCTACACTCTATACCCTACACTCTACACTTTACACACTATACCCTACACTCTATACCCTACACTCTATACTCTATACCCTACACTCTATACCGTACATTCTACACTCTATACCCTACACTCTATACCCTACACTCTAATCCCTACACTCTACACTCTATACCCTACACTTTATACCCTACACTCTATGCCCTACTCTCTACACTCTATACCCTACACTCTATACCCTACACTTTATACCCTACACTCTACACTCTATACCCTACACTCTATACCATACACTCTACACTCTATTCCCTACACTCTATACCATACACTCTAAACCCTACACTCTATACCCTACACTATACACTCTATACCCTACAATCTATACCCTACACACTATGCCCTACACTCTATACCCTAGACTCTATACCCTACACTCTACACTCTATACCCTACACTCTATACCATACACTCTATACCCTAAACTCTATACCATACACTCTACACCATACAATCTATACCATACACTCTATACCTACACTCTACACTCTATACCCTTCACTCTATACCCTACACTCTATACCATACAATCTATACCCTACACTCTACACTCTATACCCTACACTCTATACCCTACACTCTATACCCTACACCCTACGCTCTATACCCTACACTCTATACCCTACACTCTATACTCTATACCCTACACTCTGTACCATACACTCTATACCATACACTTTATACCCTACACTCTATACCATACACTCTACACTCTATTCCATGCACTCTATACCCTGCACTCTATTCCCTACACTCTATACTCTATACCCTACACTCTATACCCTACACTATACACTCTATGCCCTACACTCTATGCCCTACACTCTAATCCCTACACTCTACACTCTATAACCTACACTCTATACTCTACACTCCATACTCTACACTCTATACCCTATACTCTACACTCTATACCCTACACTCTATACCATACACTCTAATCCCTACACTCTACACTCTATACCCTACACTCTATACCCTACACTCCATACCCTACACTCTATACCCTACACTCTACACTCTATACCCTACACTCTATACCCTACACTCTATACCCTACACTCTATACCCTACACTCTATACCCTACACTCTACACTCTATACCCTACACTCTATACCATACACTCTATACCCTACACTCTACACTCTATACCCTACACTCTATACCCTACACTCTACACTCTATACCCTACACTCTATACCATACACTCTATACCCTACACTCTATACCCTACACTCTACACTCTATACCCTACACTCTATACCCTACACTCTATACCCTACACTCTACACTTTATACCCTACACTCTATACCCTACACTCTATACCCTACACTCTACACTCTATACCCTACATTCTATACCCTACACTCTATACCCTACACTCTATACCCTACACTCTACACTTTATACCCTACACTCTATACCCTACACTCTATACCATACACTCTATACCCTACACTCTATACCCTACACTCTATACCCTACACTCTACACTCTATACCCTACACTCTATACCCTACACTCTACACTTTATACCCTACACTCTATACCCTACACTCTATACCCTCCACTCTATACCCTACACTCTACACCCTACACTCTACACTTTATACCCTACACTCTATACCCTACACTCTATACCCTTCACTCTATACCCTACACGCTATACCCTACACTCTATACCCTACACTCTATACCCTACACTCTACACCCTACACTCTATACCCTACACCCTATACCCTACACTCTATACCCTACACTCAACACTCTACACTCTATACCCTACACTCTATACCCTACACTCTATACCCTACACTCTATACCCTACACTCTACACTCTATACCCTACACTCTACACTCGATATCCTACACTCTATACCCTACAATCTATACCATACACTCTATACCATACACTCTATACCATACACTCTATCCCCTACACTCTATACCATACACTCTACACTCTATACCCTACACTCTACACCCTACACTATATACCCTACACTCTACACTCTATACCCTACATTCTCTACCCTACACTCTATACCATACACTCTATACCATACACTCTATCCCCTACACTCTATACCATACACTTTACACTGTATACCCTACTTTCTATACCCTACACTCTACACTCTACACCCTACACTCTATACCCTACACTCTACACTCTATACCCTACACTCTACACCCTACACTCTACACCCTACACTCTATACCATACACTCTATACCCTACACTCTACACTCTATACCCTACACTCTATACCCTACACTCTATACCCTACACCCTACGCTCTATACCCTACACTCTATACCCTAAACTCTACACTCTATACCCTACACTCTATTCCATACACTCTATACCCTACACTCTATACCCTACACTCTACACTCTATACCCTACACTCTACACTTTACACTCTATACCCTACAGTCTATACTCTATACCCTACACTCTATACCGTGCATTCTACACTCTATACCCTACACTCTATACCCTGCACTCTAATCCCTACACTCTACACTCTATACCCTACACTCTATACCCTACACTCTATACCCTACACTCTACACCCTACACTCTATACCCTACACTCTATACCCTACACTCTATACCCTACACTCTACACTCTATACCCTACACTCTATACCATACACTCTACACTCTATTCCCTACACTCTATACCATACACTCTATACCCTACACTCTATACCCTACACTATACACTCTATACCCTACACTCTACACTCTATACCATACACTCTATACCCTACACTCTATACCCTACACTCTACACTCTATACCCTACAATCTATACCCTACACTCTATACCCTACACTCTACACCCTACACTCTATACCCTACAATCTACACTCTATACCCTACACTCTATTCCATACACTCTATACCCTACACTCTATACCATACACTCTACACCATACACTCTATACCATACACTCTATACCCCACACTCTACACTCTATACCCTACACTCTATACCCTACACTATACACTCTATACCCTACACTCTACACCATACACTCTATACCCTACACTCTATACTCTACGCTATACACTCTATACCTTACAATCTATACCTTACACTCTTTAGAATACACTCTATACCCTACACTCTATACCCTACACTCTACACTCTATAACCTACACTCTATACCATACACTCTATATCCTACACTCTATACCCTACACTCTATACCCTACACTCTACACTCTATACCCTACACTCTATACCATACACTCTATACCCTACACTCTATGCCCTACACTCTAATCTCCATACCATACACTCTATACCCTACACTCTATAACATACATTCTACACCCTACACTCTATACCATACACTCTATACCATACACTCTACACTCTATACCATTCACTCTATACCCTACACTCTACACTTTATACCCTACACTCTATACCCTACAATCTATACCCTACACTCTATACCCTACACGCTATATCCTACACTCTATACCCTACACTCTATACCCTACACTCTACACTCTATACCCTACACTCTATACCATACACTCTATACCCTACACTCTACACTCTATACCCTACACTCTATACCATACACTCTATACCATACACTATATGCCCTACACTCTAATCTCCATACCATACACTCTATACCCTACACTCTATAACATACATTCTACACCCTACACTCTATACCATACACTCTATACCCTACACTCTACACTCTATACCATACACTCTATACCCTACACGCTACACTCTATACCCTAAACTCTACACCCTACACTCTATACCCTACACTCTATACCCTACACTCTATACCTTACACTCTATACCCTACACTCTACACTCTATACCCTACACTCTATACCGTACACTCTATACCATACACTCTATACCATACACTCTATATCATACCCTCTATACCCTACACTCTATACCCTACACTCTACACTCTATACCCTACACTCTACACTCTATACCCTACACTCTATACATTACAATCTATACCATACTCTCTATACCATACACTCTATACCCTACACTCTATACCTCACACTCTACACTCTATCCCCTGCACTCTATACCATACACCCTACACTCTATACCATACACCCTGTACCCTACACTCTAAACTCTATACCCAACACTCTATACCCTACACTCTATACCCTACACCCTACGCTCTATACCCTACACTCTATACCCTACACTCAACACTCTATACCCTACACTCTATTCCATGCACTCTATACCCTACACTCTATACCCTACACTCTACACTCTATACCATACACTCTACACTTTACACTCTATACCTTACACTCTATACCCTACACTCTATACTCTATACCCTACACTCTATACTCTATACAATACACTCTATACCGTACATTCTACACTATATACCCTACACTCTATACCCTACACTCTAATCCCTACACTCTACACTCTATACCCTACACTCTATACCCTACACTCTATACCCTACACTCTACACTCTATACCCTACACTCTATACCATACACTCTATACCCTACACTCTACACTCTATTCCCTACACTCTATACCATACACTCTATACCCTACACTCTTTACCCTACACTATACACTCTATACCCTACACTCTACACTCTATACCATAGACTCTATACCCTACAATCTACACTCTATACCCTACAATCTATACCCTACACTCTATACCGTACACTTTATACCCTACACTCTATACCTTACACTCTATACCCTACACTCTACACCCTACACTCTACACTCTATACCCTACACTCTATAACCTACACTCTATACCCTACACTCTTTACCCTACTCTCTACACTTTATACCCTACACTCTACACTCTATACCCTACACTCTATACCCTACACTCTACACTCTATTACCTACACTCTACACTCTATTCCCTACACTCTATACCATACTCTCTATACCCTACACTTTTTACCCTACAATATACACTCTATACCCTACACTCTACACTCTATACCCTACACTCTATACCCTACACTCTACACTCTATACCCTACAATCTATACCCTACACTCTATACCCTACACTCTAAACCCTACACTCTGTACCCTATACTCTACACTCTATACCCTACACTCTATACCATACACTCTATACCCTACACTCTATACCCTACACTCTATACCCTACACTCTACACTCTATACCCTACACTCTATAACATACACTTTATACCGTACACTCTATACCTTACACTCTATACCCTACACTCTACACCCTACACTCTATACCCTACACTCTATAACCTACACTCTATACCCTACTTTCTACACTTTATACCCTACACTCTACACTCTATAACCTACAATCTACACCCTACAATCTACAATCTATACCCTACACTCTATAACCTACACTCTATACCCTACACTCTACACCCTACTCTCTACACTTTATACTCTACACTCTATACCCTACACTCTATACCCTACACTCTATACTCTATACCCTACACTCTACACTCTATACCCAACTATCTAAACACTACACTCTATACCCTACACTCTACACTCTATACCCTACACTCTATACCCTACACTCTACACTCTATACCCTACACTCTACACTCTATACCCTACTCTCTAAACCCTACACTCTATACCCTACACTCTACACTCTATACCCTACACTCTATACCCTACACTCTACACTCTATCCCCTGCACTCTATACCATACACTCTACACTCTATACTCTACACTCTATACCCTACACTCTACACTCTATACCCTACACTCTATACCCTACACTCTACACTCTATACCCTACACTCTACACTCTATACCCTACACTCTATACCCTACAATCTATACCATACACTCTATACCATACACTCTATACCCTACACTCTACACTCTATACCCTACACTCTACACTCTATACCCTACACTCTATACCCTACAATCTATACCATACACTCTATACCATACACTCTATACCCTACACTCTATACCTCACACTCTACACTCTATCCCCTGCACTCTATAACACACACTCTACACTCTATACCCTACACTCTATATCCTACACTCTACACTCTATACCCTACACTCTATACCCTACACTCTACACTCTATACCCTACACTCTACACTCTATACCCTACACTCTATACCCTACAATCTATACCATACACTCTATACCATACACTCTACAACCTACACTCTATACCCTACACTCTACACTCTATACACTACACTCTGTACCCTACACTCTATACCCTACACTCTATACCATACACTCTGTACCCTACACTCTATACCTCACACTCTACACTATATCCCCTGCACTCTATACCATACACTCTACACTCTATACCCTACACTCTATACCCTACACTCTACATTCTATACCCTACACTCTATACCCTACACTCTACACTCTATACCCTACACTCTACACTCTATACCCTACACTCTATACCCTACAATCTATACCATACACTCTATACTATACACTCTATACCCTACACTCTATACCCTACACTCTACACTCTATACCCTACACTCTATACCCTACACTCTATACCCTACACTCTACACTCTATACCCTACACTCTACACTGTATACCCTACACTCTATACCCTACAATCTATACCATACACTCTATACCATACACTCTATACCCTACACTCTACACTCTATACCCTACACTCTACACTCTATACCCTACACTCTATACCCTACAATCTATACCATACACTCTATACCATACACTCTATACCCTACACTCTATACCTCACACTCTACACTCTATCCCCTGCACTCTATAACACACACTCTACACTCTATACCCTACACTCTATATCCTACACTCTACACTCTATACCCTACACTCTATACCCTACACTCTACACTCTATACCCTACACTCTACACTCTATACCCTACACTCTATACCCTACAATCTATACCATACACTCTATACCATACACTCTACAACCTACACTCTATACCCTACACTCTACACTCTATACACTACACTCTGTACCCTACACTCTATACCCTACACTCTATACCATACACTCTGTACCCTACACTCTATACCTCACACTCTACACTATATCCCCTGCACTCTATACCATACACTCTACACTCTATACCCTACACTCTATACCCTACACTCTACATTCTATACCCTACACTCTATACCCTACACTCTACACTCTATACCCTACACTCTACACTCTATACCCTACACTCTATACCCTACAATCTATACCATACACTCTATACTATACACTCTATACCCTACACTCTATACCCTACACTCTACACTCTATACCCTACACTCTATACCCTACACTCTATACCCTACACTCTACACTCTATACCCTACACTCTACACTGTATACCCTACACTCTATACCCTACAATCTATACCATACACGCTATACCATACACTCTATACCCTACACTCTATATCTCACACCCTACACTCTATCCCCTGCACTCTATACCATACACTCTACACTCTATACCCTACACTCTATACCCTACACTCTACACTCTATACCCTACACTCTATACCCTACACTCTACACTCTATACCCTACACTCTACACTCTATACCCTACACTCTATGCCCTACAATCTATACCATACACTCTATACCATACACTCTATACCCTACACTCTATACCTTACAATCTATACCCTACACTCTATACCATACACTCTATACCCTACACTCTATATCATACACTCTATAGCCTACACTCTATTCCCTACACTCTATACCATACACTCTATACCCTACACTCTATACCCTACACTATACACTCTATACCCTACTCTCTACAATCTTTACCATACACTCTATACCCTACACTCTATACCCTACAATCTACACTCTATACCCTACAATCTATACACTACACTCTATACCTACACTCTACACTCTATACCCTACACTCTATACTCTACACTCTACACTCTATACCCTACACTCTATACTCTATACCCTACACTCTACACTCTATACCCAACTCTCTAAACCCTACACTCTATACCCTACACTCTACACTCTATACCCTACACTCTATACCCTACACTCTACACTCAATACCCTACACTCTACACTCTACACCCTACTCTCTAAACCCTACACTATATACCCTACACTCTACACTCTATACCCTACACTCTATACCCTACACTCTACACTCTATACCCTACACTCTATACCCTACACTCTATACTCTACACTCTATACCCTACACTCTATACCCTACACTCTACACCCTACACTTTATAGCTTACACTCTATACCCTACACTCTATACCCTAAACTCTATACCATACACTCTATACCCTACACTCAATACCCTACACTCTATACCCTACACTCTACACCATACACTCTATACCCTACCCTCTATACCTTACACTCTATACCCTACACTCTACACAGTATACCCTACACTCTATACCCTACACTCTACACTCTATACCCTACACTCTATACCATACACTCTATACCCTACACTCTATACCCTACACTCTACACTCTATACCCTACACTCTATACCCTACACTCTATACCCTACACTCTACACTTTATACCCTACACTCTATACCCTACACTCTATACCCTACACTCTATACCCTACACTCTATACCCTACACTCTACACTCTATACCCTACACTCTATACCCTACACTCTATACCCTACACTCTATACCCTACACTCTACACTCTATACCCTACACTCTACACTCTATACCCTACACTCTATACCCTACAATCTATACCATACACTCTATACCATACACTCTATACCCTACACTCTATACCTCACACTCTACACTCTATCCCCTGCACTCTATAACACACACTCTACACTCTATACCCTACACTCTATATCCTACACTCTACACTCTATACCCTACACTCTATACCCTACACTCTACACTCTATACCCTACACTCTACACTCTATACCCTACACTCTATACCCTACAATCTATACCATACACTCTATACCATACACTCTACAACCTACACTCTATACCCTACACTCTACACTCTATACACTACACTCTGTACCCTACACTCTATACCCTACACTCTATACAATACACTCTGTACCCTACACTCTATACCTCACACTCTACACTATATCCCCTGCACTCTATACCATACACTCTACACTCTATACACCATACAATCTATACCATACACTCTATACCTACACTCTACACTCTATACCCTTCACTCTATACCCTACACTCTATACCATACACTCTATAGCCTACACTCTACACTCTATACCCTACACTCTATACCCTACACTCTATACCCTACACCCTACGCTCTTTACCCTACACTCTATACCCTACACTCTATACTCTATACCCTATACTCTATTCCATACATTCTATACCCTACACTCTATACCCTACAGTCTAATCCCTACACTCTACACTCTATACCCTACACTCTGTACCCTACACTCTATACCATACACTTTATACCCTACACTCTATACCATACACTCTACACTCTATTCCATGCACTCTATACCCTACACTCTATTCCCTACACTCTACACTCTATACCCTACACTCTACAATCTATACCCTACACTCTATACCCTACACTCTATACTCTATACCCTACACTCTATACCCTACACTATACACTCTATGCCCTACACTCTATACACTACACTCTAATCCCTACACTCTACGCTCTATAACCTACACTCTATACTCTACACTCCATACTCTACACTCTATACCCTATACTCTACACTCTATACCCTACACTCTATACCATACACTCTAATCCCTACACTCTACACTCTATACCCTACACTCTATACCCTACACTCCATACCCTACACTCTACACTCTATACCCTACACTCTATACCATACACTCTATACCCTAAACTCTATACCATACACTCTACAGTGTATGAGTGTAGAGTGTAGGGTATTGAGTGTAGAGTGTAGGGTATAGAGTGTAGGGTATAGAGTGTAGAGTGTAGGGTATAGAGTGTAGGGTTTAGAGAGTTGGGTATAGAGTGTAGAGTGTAGGGTATAGAGTATAGAGTGTAGGGTATAGAGTGTAGAGTGTAGGGTATAGAGTGTAGGGTATAGAGTGTAGAGTGTAGGGTATAGAGTGTAGTGTATAGATTGTAGGGTATAGAGTGTAGATTGTAGGGTATAGAGTGTAGGGTATAGAGTGTATGGTATAGAGTGTAGGGAATAGAGTGTAGGCTATAGAGTGTATGATATAGAGTGTAGGGTATAGAGTGTATGGTATAGAGTGTAGGGTATAGATTGTAGGGTATAGAGTGTAGGGTATAGAGTGTATGGTATAGAGTGTATGGTATAGATTGTAGGGTATAGAGTGTAGGGTATAGAGTGTAGAGTGTAGGGTATAGAGTGTAGAGTGTAGGGTATAGAGTGTAGGGTATAGAGTGTAGAGTGTAGGGTATAGAGTGTAGGGTATAGAGTGTAGAGTGTATGGTATAGAGTGCAGGGGATAGAGTGTAGAGTGTGAGATATAGAGTGTAGGGTATAGAGTGTATGGTATAGCGTGTATGGTATAGATTGTAGGGTATAGAGTGTAGGGTATACAGTGTAGAGTGTAGGGTATAGAGTGTAGAGTGTAGGGTATAGAGTGTAGGGTATAGAGTGTAGGGTATAGAGTGTAGAGTGTAGGGTATAGAGTGTAGGGTATAGAGTGTATGGTATAGAGTGTATGGTATAGATTGTAGGGTATAGAGTGTAGGGTATAGAGTGTAGAGTGTAGGGTATAGAGTGTAGAGTGTAGGGTATAGAGTGTAGGGTATAGAATGTAGAGTGTAGGGTATAGAGTGTAGGGTATAGAGTGTAGAGTGTATGGTATAGAGTGCAGGGGATATAGTGTAGAGTGTGAGGTATAGAGTGTAGGGTACAGAGTGTATGGTATAGAGTGTAGGGTATAGAGTGTAGGGTACAGAGTGTAGTGTATAGAGTGTAGAGTGTAGGGTATAGAGTGTAGGTTGTAGAGTGTATGGTATAGAGTGTATGGTATAGATTGTAGGGTATAGAGTGTAGGGTATAGAGTGTAGAGTGTAGGGTATAGAGTGTATGGTATAGAGTGTAGGGTATAGAGTGTAGGGTATACTGTGTAGAGTGTAGGGTATAGAGTGTAAGGTATAGAGGGTAGGGTATAGAGTGTATGGTGTAGAGTGTAGGGTATAGAGTGTAGGGTATTGAGTGTAGGGTATAGAGTGTATGGTATAGAGTTTAGGGTATAGAGTGTAGGGTATAGAGTGTAAGCTATAAAGTGTAGGGTGTAGAGTGTAGGGTATAGAGTGTAGGGTATAGAGTGTAGAGTATAGAGTGTAGGGTATAGAGTGTAGGGTATAGAGTGTAGAGTGTAGGGTATAGAGTGTAGGGTTTAGAGAGTAGGGTATAGAGTGTAGAGTGTAGGGTATTGAGTGTAGAGTGTAGGGTATAGAGTGTAGGGTATAGAGTGTAGAGTGTAGGGTATAGAGTGTAGGGTTTAGAGAGTTGGGTATAGAGTGTAGAGTGTAGGGTATAGAGTATAGAGTGTAGGGTATAGAGTGTAGAGTGTAGGGTATAGAGTGTAGAGTGTAGGGTATAGAGTGTAGTGTATAGAATGTAGGGTATAGAGTGTAGATTGTAGGGTATAGAGTGTAGGGTATAGAGTGTATGGTAAAGATTGTAGAGAGTAGGGTATAGAGTGTATAGTGTAGGGTATAGAGTGTAGGGTATAGAGTGTATGGTATAGAGTGTAGGGAATAGAGTGTAGGCTATAGAGTGTATGATATAGAGTGTATTGTATAGAGTGTATGGTATAGAGTGTAGGGTATAGATTGTAGGGTATAGAGTGTAGGGTATAGAGTGTATGGTATAGAGTGTATGGTATAGATTGTAGGGTATAGAGTGTAGGGTATAGAGTGTAGAGTGTAGGGTATAGAGTGTAGAGTGTAGGGTATAGAGTGTAGGGTATAGAGTGTAGAGTGTAGGGTATAGATTGTAGGGTATAGAGTGTAGAGTGTATGGTATAGAGTGCAGGGGATAGAGTGTAGAGTGTGAGATATAGAGTGTAGGGTATAGAGTGTATGGTATAGCGTGTATGGTATAGATTGTAGGGTATAGAGTGTAGGGTATACAGTGTAGAGTGTAGGGTATAGAGTGTAGAGTGTAGGGTATAGAGTGTAGGGTATAGAGTGTAGAGTGTATGGTATAGAGTGCAGGGGATATAGTGTAGAGTGTGAGGTATAGAGTGTAGGGTACAGAGTGTATGGTATAGAGTGTAGGGTATAGAGTGTAGGGTACAGAGTGTAGTGTATAGAGTGTAGAGTGTAGGGTATAGAGTGTAGGTTGTAGAGTGTATGGTATAGAGTGTATGGTATAGATTGTAGGGTATAGAGTGTAGGGTATAGAGTGTAGAGTGTAGGGTATAGAGTGTATGGTATAGAGTGTAGGGTATAGAGTGTAGGGTATACTGTGTAGAGTGTAGGGTATAGAGTGTAAGGTATAGAGGGTAGGGTATAGAGTGTATGGTGTAGAGTGTAGGGTATAGAGTGTAGGGTATTGAGTGTAGGGTATAGAGTGTATGGTATAGAGTTTAGGGTATAGAGTGTAGGGTATAGAGTGTAAGCTATAAAGTGTAGGGTGTAGAGTGTAGGGTATAGAGTGTAGGGTATAGAGTGTAGAGTATAGAGTGTAGGGTATAGAGTGTAGGGTATAGAGTGTAGAGTGTAGGGTATAGAGTGTAGAGTGTAGGGTATAGAGTGTAGGGTTTAGAGAGTAGGGTATAGAGTGTAGAGTGTAGGGTATTGAGTGTAGAGTGTAGGGTATAGAGTGTAGGGTATAGAGTGTAGAGTGTAGGGTATAGAGTGTAGGGTTTAGAGAGTTGGGTATAGAGTGTAGAGTGTAGGGTATAGAGTATAGAGTGTAGGGTATAGAGTGTAGAGTGTAGGGTATAGAGTGTAGAGTGTAGGGTATAGAGTGTAGTGTATAGATTGTAGGGTATAGAGTGTAGATTGTAGGGTATAGAGTGTAGGGTATAGAGTGTATGGTAAAGATTGTAGAGAGTAGGGTATAGAGTGTATAGTGTAGGGTATAGAGTGTAGGGTATAGAGTGTATGGTATAGAGTGTAGGGAATAGAGTGTAGGCTATAGAGTGTATGATATAGAGTGTAGGGTATAGAGTGTATGGTATAGAGTGTAGGGTATAGATTGTAGGGTATAGAGTGTAGGGTATAGAGTGTATGGTATAGAGTGTATGGTATAGATTGTAGGGTATAGAGTGTAGGGTATAGAGTGTAGAGTGTAGGGTATAGAGTGTAGAGTGTAGGGTATAGAGTGTAGGGTATAGAGTGTAGAGTGTAGGGTATAGAGTGTAGGGTATAGAGTGTAGAGTGTATGGTATAGAGTGCAGGGGATAGAGTGTAGAGTGTGAGATATAGAGTGTAGGGTATAGAGTGTATGGTATAGCGTGTATGGTATAGATTGTAGGGTATAGAGTGTAGGGTATACAGTGTAGAGTGTAGGGTATAGAGTGTAGAGTGTAGGGTATAGAGTGTAGGGTATAGAGTGTAGGGTATAGAGTGTAGAGTGTAGGGTATAGAGTGTAGGGTATAGAGTGTATGGTATAAAGTGTATGGTATAGATTGTAGGGTATAGAGTGTAGGGTATAGAGTGTAGAGTGTAGGGTATAGAGTGTAGAGTGTAGGGTATAGAGTGTAGGGTATAGAATGTAGAGTGTAGGGTATAGAGTGTAGGGTATAGAGTGTAGAGTGTATGGTATAGAGTGCAGGGGATATAGTGTAGAGTGTGAGGTATACAGTGTAGGGTACAGAGTATATGGTATAGAGTGTAGGGTATAGAGTGTAGGGTACAGAGTGTAGTGTATAGAGTGTAGAGTGTAGGGTATAGAGTGTAGGTTGTAGAGTGTATGGTATAGAGTGTATGGTATAGATTGTAGGGTATAGAGTGTAGGGTATAGAGTGTAGAGTGTAGGGTATAGAGTGTAGAGTGTAGGGTATAGAGTGTAGGGTATAGAGTGTAGAGTGTAGGATATAGAGTGTAGGGTATAGAGTGTAGAGTGTGTGTTATAGAGTGCAGGGGATAGAGTGTAGAGTGTGAGGTATAGAGTGTAGGGTATAGAGTGTATGGTATAGAGTGTATGGTATAGATTGTAGGGTATAGAGTGTAGGGTATAGAGTGTAGAGTGTAGGGTATAGAGTGTAGAGTGTAGGGTATAGAGTGTATGGTATAGAGTGTATGGTATAGATTGTAGGGTATAGAGTGTAGGGTATAGAGTGTAGAGTGTATGGTATAGAGTGCAGGGGATAGAGTGTAGAGTGTGAGGTATAGAGTGTAGGGTATAGAGTGTATGGTATAGAGTGTATGGTATAGATTGTAGGGTATAGAGTGTAGGGTATAGAGTGTAGAGTGTAGGGTATAGAGTGTAGGGTATAGAGTGTAGAGTGTAGGGTATAGAGTGTAGAGTGTAGGGTATAGAGTGTAGGGTATAGAGTGTATGGTATAGAGTGTATAGTATAGATTGTAGGGTATAGAGTGTAGGGTATAGAGTGTAGAGTGTATGGTATAGAGTGCAGGAGATAGAGTGTAGAGTGTGAGATATAGAGTGTAGGGTATAGAGTGTATGGTATAGCGTGTATGGTATAGATTGTAGGGTATAGAGTGTAGGGTATACAGTGTAGAGTGTAGGGTATAGAGTGTAGAGTGTAGGGTATAGAGTGTAGGGTATAGAGTGTAGGGTATAGAGTGTAGAGTGTAGGGTATAGAGTGTAGGGTATAGAGTGTATGGTATAAAGTGTATGGTATAGATTGTAGGGTATAGAGTGTAGGGTATAGAGTGTAGAGTGTAGGGTATAGAGTGTAGAGTGTAGGGTATAGAGTGTAGGGTATAGAATGTAGAGTGTAGGGTATAGAGTGTAGGGTATAGAGTGTAGAGTGTATGGTATAGAGTGCAGGGGATAGAGTGTAGAGTGTGAGATATAGAGTGTAGGGTATAGAGTGTATGGTATAGCGTGTATGGTATAGATTGTAGGGTATAGAGTGTAGGGTATACAGTGTAGAGTGTAGGGTATAGAGTGTAGAGTGTAGGGTATAGAGTGTAGGGTATAGAGTGTAGGGTATAGAGTGTAGAGTGTAGGGTACAGAGTGTAGCGTTTAGAGTGTAGGGTATAGAGTGTAGGGTATAGATTGTAGGGTATAGAGTGTAGAGTGTAGGGTATAGAGTGTAGGGTATAGAGTGTAGAGTGTAGGGTATAGAGTGTATGGTATAGAGTGTATGGTATAGATTGTAGGGTATAGAGTGTAGGGTATAGAGTGTAGAGTGTAGGGTATAGAGTGTAGAGTGTAGGGTATAGAGTGTAGGGTATAGAGTGTAGAGTGTAGGGTATAGAGTGTAGAGTATAGAGTGTAGAGTGTATGGTATAGAGTGCAGGGGATAGAGTGTAGAGTGTAGGGTATAGAGTGTAGGGTATAGAGTGTAGAGTGTAGGGTATAGAGTGTAGGGTTTAGAGAGTAGGGTATAGAGTGTAGAGTGTAGGGTATAGAGTGTAGAGTGTAGGGTATAGAGTGTAGGGTATAGAGTGTAGAGTGTAGGGTATAGAGTGTAGTGTTTAGATAGTTGGGTATAGAGTGTAGAGTGTAGGGTATAGAGTATAGAGTGTAGGGTATAGAGTGTAGGGTATAGAGTGTAGAGTGTAGGGTATAAAGTGTAGAGAGTAGGGTGTAGAGTGTAGGGTATAGAGTGTAGGTTATAGAGTGTAGGGTATAGATTGTAGATTGTAGGGTGTAGATTGTAGGTTATAGAGTGTAGAGTGTAGGGTATAAAGTGTAGAGAGTAGGGTATAGAGTGTAGGTTATAGAGTGTAGGGTATAGAGTGTAGGGTGTAGAGTGTAGGGTATAGAGTGTAAGGTATAGAGTGTACGGTATAAAGTGTATGTTATAGAGTGTAGGGTATAGAGTGTAGAGTGTAGGGTATAGAGTGTAGGGTATAGAGTGTAGGGTATAGAGTGTATGGTATAGAGTGTAGGGTATAGAGTGTAGAGTGTAGGGTACAGAGTGTAGCGTTTAGAGTGTAGGGTATAGAGTGTAGGGTATAGATTGTAGGGTATAGAGTGTAGAGTGTAGGGTATAGAGTGTAGGGTATAGAGTGTAGAGTGTAGGGTATAGAGTGTATATTGTAGGGTAAAAAGTGTAGGGTATAGAGAGTATGGTATAGAGTGTAGGGAATAGAGTGTAGAGTGTAGGGAATAGAGTGTAGAGTGTAGGGTATAAAGTGTAGAGAGTAGGGTAAAGAGTGTAGGGTATAGAGTGTAGGTTATAGAGTGTAGGGTATAGAGTGTAGAGTGTAGGGTGTAGAGTGTAGGGTATAGAGTGTAAGGTATAGAGTGTAGGGTATAAAGTGTACGGTATAGAGTGTAGGGTATAGATTGTAGGGTATAGAGTGTAGATTGTAGGGTATAGAGTCTATGGTATAGAGTGTAGAGTGTAGGGTATAGAGTGTATAGTGTAGGGTAAAGACTGTAGGGTATAGAGTGTATGGTATAGAGTGTAGGGAATAGAGTGTAGAGTGTAGGGTATAGAGTGTATGGTATAGAGTGTAGGGTATAGAGTGTAGAGTGTAGGGTATAGAGTGTAGGGTATAGAGTGTAGGGTATAGAGTGTAGAGTGTAGGGATTAGAGTGTAGGGTATAGAGTGTAGGGTATATAGTGTAGAATGTACGGTATAGAGTGTATTGTATAGAGTATAGAGTGTAGGGTATAGAGTATAGAGTGTAGGGTATAGAGTGTAAGGTATAGAGTGTAAAGTGTAGAGTGTATGGTATAGAGTGTAGAGTGTAGGGTATAGAGTGTAGGGTATAGAGTGTATGGAATAGAGTGTAGGGTATAGAGTGTTGAGTGTAGGGTATAGAGTGTAGGGTATAGAGCGTAGGGTGTAGGGTATAGAGTGTAGGGTATAGAGTGTAGGGTATAGAGTTTAGAGTGTAGGGTACAGGGTGTATGGTATAGAGTGTAGGGTGTATGGTATAGAGTGCAGGGGATAGAGTGTAGAGTGTGAGGTATAGAGTGTAGGGTATAGAGTGTATGGTATAGAGTGTATGGTATAGATTGTAATGTATAGAGTGTAGGGTATAGAGTGTAGAGTGTAGGGTATAGAGTGTAGAGTGTAGGGTATAGAGTGTAGGGTATAGAGGGTATGATATAGAGTGTATGGTATAGAGTGTATGGTATAGAGTGTACGGTATAGAGTGTAGGGTATAGAGTGTAGAGTGTAGGGTATAGAGTGTAGGGTATAGAGTGTAGGGTATAGAGTGTAGGGTATAGAGTGTAGGGTGTAGAGTTTAGGGTATAGAGTGTAGCGTGTAGGGTATAGAGTGTATGGTATAGAGTGTAGAGTGTAGGGTATAGAGTGTATGGTATAGAGTGTAGGGTGTAGAATGTATGTTATAGAGTGTAGGGTATAGAGTGTATGGTATGGAGATTAGAGTGTAGGGCATATAGTGTATGGTATAGAGTGTATGGTATAGAGTGTAGGGTATAGAGTGTAGAGTGTAGGGTATAGAGTGTATGGTATAGAGTGTAGGGTATAGAGTGTAGAGTGTAGGGTATAGAGTGTAGGGTATAGAGTGTAGGATATAGCGTGTAGGGTATAGAGTGTAGGGTATAGATTGTAGGGTATAGAGTGTAGGGTATAAAGTGTAGAGTGTAGGGTATAGAGTGAATGGTATAGAATGTAGAGTGTATGGTATAGAGTGTATGGTATAGAGTGTAGGGTGTAGAATGTATGTTATAGAGTGTAGGGTATAGAGTGTATGGTATGGAGATTAGAGTGTAGGGCATAGAGTGTAGGGTATAGAGTGTATGGTATAGAGTGTAGGGTATAGAGTGTAGAGTGTAGGGTATAGAGTGTAGGGTATAGAGTGTAGGATATAGAGTGTATGGTATAGAGTGTAGGTTATAGAGTGTAGAGTGTAGGGTATAGAGTGTAGAGTGTAGGGTATAGAGTGTAGGGTATAGAGTGTAGGGTATAGAGTGTAGAGTGTAGGGTAGAGAGTGTAGGGTATAGAGTGTATGGTATAAAGTGTATGGTATAGATTGTAGGGTATAGAGTGTAGGGTATAGAGTGTAGAGTGTAGGGTATAGAGTGTAGAGTGTAGGGTATAGAGTGTAGGGTATAGAATGTAGAGTGTAGGGTATAGAGTGTAGGGTATAGAGTGTAGAGTGTATGGTATAGAGTGCAGGGGATAGAGTGTAGAGTGTGAGATATAGAGTGTAGGGTATAGAGTGTATGGTATAGCGTGTATGGTATAGATTGTAGGGTATAGAGTGTAGGGTATACAGTGTAGAGTGTAGGGTATAGAGTGTAGAGTGTAGGGTATAGAGTGTAGGGTATAGAGTGTAGGGTATAGAGTGTAGAGTGTAGGGTACAGAGTGTAGCGTTTAGAGTGTAGGGTATAGAGTGTAGGGTATAGATTGTAGGGTATAGAGTGTAGAGTGTAGGGTATAGAGTGTAGGGTATAGAGTGTAGAGTGTAGGGTATAGAGTGTATATTGTAGGGTAAAAAGTGTAGGGTATAGAGAGTATGGTATAGAGTGTAGGGAATAGAGTGTATGGTATAGAGTGTATGGTATAGATTGTAGGGTATAGAGTGTAGGGTATAGAGTGTAGAGTGTAGGGTATAGAGTGTAGAGTGTAGGGTATAGAGTGTATGGTATAGAGTGTATGGTATAGATTGTAGGGTATAGAGTGTAGGGTATAGAGTGTAGAGTGTAGGGTATAGAGTGTAGAGTGTAGGGTATAGAGTGTAGGGTATAGAGTGTAGAGTGTAGGGTATAGAGTGTAGAGTATAGAGTGTAGAGTGTATGGTATAGAGTGCAGGGGATAGAGTGTAGAGTGTAGGGTATAGAGTGTAGGGTATAGAGTGTAGAGTGTAGGGTATAGAGTGTAGGGTTTAGAGAGTAGGGTATAGAGTGTAGAGTGTAGGGTATAGAGTGTAGAGTGTAGGGTATAGAGTGTAGGGTATAGAGTGTAGAGTGTAGGGTATAGAGTGTAGTGTTTAGATAGTTGGGTATAGAGTGTAGAGTGTAGGGTATAGAGTATAGAGTGTAGGGTATAGAGTGTAGGGTATAGAGTGTAGAGTGTAGGGTATAAAGTGTAGAGAGTAGGGTGTAGAGTGTAGGGTATAGAGTGTAGGTTATAGAGTGTAGGGTATAGATTGTAGATTGTAGGGTGTAGATTGTAGGTTATAGAGTGTAGAGTGTAGGGTATAAAGTGTAGAGAGTAGGGTATAGAGTGTAGGTTATAGAGTGTAGGGTATAGAGTGTAGGGTGTAGAGTGTAGGGTATAGAGTGTAAGGTATAGAGTGTACGGTATAAAGTGTATGTTATAGAGTGTAGGGTATAGAGTGTAGAGTGTAGGGTATAGAGTGTAGGGTATAGAGTGTAGGGTATAGAGTGTATGGTATAGAGTGTAGGGTATAGAGTGTAGAGTGTAGGGTACAGAGTGTAGCGTTTAGAGTGTAGGGTATAGAGTGTAGGGTATAGATTGTAGGGTATAGAGTGTAGAGTGTAGGGTATAGAGTGTAGGGTATAGAGTGTAGAGTGTAGGGTATAGAGTGTATATTGTAGGGTAAAAAGTGTAGGGTATAGAGAGTATGGTATAGAGTGTAGGGAATAGAGTGTAGAGTG
Organism: Ranitomeya imitator; assembly: GCF_032444005.1. Taxonomy (NCBI): domain Eukaryota; kingdom Metazoa; phylum Chordata; class Amphibia; order Anura; family Dendrobatidae; genus Ranitomeya; species Ranitomeya imitator. Next base: position 158,138 of record NW_027193904.1, on the reverse strand, counting down.
TAGGGAATAGAGTGTAGAGTGTAGGGTATAAAGTGTAGAGAGTAGGGTAAAGAGTGTAGGGTATAGAGTGTAGGTTATAGAGTGTAGGGTATAGAGTGTAGAGTGTAGGGTGTAAAGTGTAGGGTATAGAGTGTAAGGTATAGAGTGTAGGGTATAAAGTGTACGGTATAGAGTGTAGGGTATAGATTGTAGGGTATAGAGTGTAGATTGTAGGGTATAGAGTCTATGGTATAGAGTGTAGAGTGTAGGGTATAGAGTGTATAGTGTAGGGTAAAGAGTGTAGGGTATAGAGTGTATGGTATAGAGTGTAGGGAATAGAGTGTAGAGTGTAGGGTATAGAGTGTATGGTATAGAGTGTAGGGTATAGAGTGTAGAGTGTAGGGTATAGAGTGTAGGGTATAGAGTGTAGGGTATAGAGTGTAGAGTGTAGGGATTAGAGTGTAGGGTATAGAGTGTAGGGTATATAGTGTAGAATGTACGGTATAGAGTGTATTGTATAGAGTATAGAGTGTAGGGTATAGAGTATAGAGTGTAGGGTATAGAGTGTAAGGTATAGAGTGTAAAGTGTAGAGTGTATGGTATAGAGAGTAGAGTGTAGGGTATAGAGTGTAGGGTATAGAGTGTATGGAATAGAGTGTAGGGTATAGAGTGTTGAGTGTAGGGTATAGAGTGTAGGGTATAGAGCGTAGGGTGTAGGGTATAGAGTGTAGGGTATAGAGTGTAGGGTATAGAGTTTAGAGTGTAGGGTACAGGGTGTATGGTATAGAGTGTAGGGTGTATGGTATAGAGTGCAGGGGATAGAGTGTAGAGTGTGAGGTATAGAGTGTAGGGTATAGAGTGTACGGTATAGAGTGTATGGTATAGATTGTAATGTATAGAGTGTAGGGTATAGAGTGTAGAGTGTAGGGTATAGAGTGTAGAGTGTAGGGTATAGAGTGTAGGGTATAGAGGGTATGATATAGAGTGTATGGTATAGAGTGTATGGTATAGAGTGTACGGTATAGAGTGTAGGGTATAGAGTGTAGAGTGTAGGGTATAGAGTGTAGGGTATAGAGTGTAGGGTATAGAGTGTAGGGTATAGAGTGTAGGGTGTAGAGTTTAGGGTATAGAGTGTAGCGTGTAGGGTATAGAGTGTATGGTATAGAGTGTAGAGTGTAGGGTATAGAGTGTATGGTATAGAGTGTAGGGTGTAGAATGTATGTTATAGAGTGTAGGGTATAGAGTGTATGGTATGGAGATTAGAGTGTAGGGCATATAGTGTATGGTATAGAGTGTATGGTATAGAGTGTAGGGTATAGAGTGTAGAGTGTAGGGTATAGAGTGTAGGGTATAGAGTGTAGGATATAGCGTGTAGGGTATAGAGTGTAGGGTATAGATTGTAGGGTATAGAGTGTAGGGTATAAAGTGTAGAGTGTAGGGTATAGAGTGAATGGTATAGAATGTAGAGTGTATGGTATAGAGTGTATGGTATAGAGTGTAGGGTGTAGAATGTATGTTATAGAGTGTAGGGTATAGAGTGTATGGTATGGAGATTAGAGTGTAGGGCATAGAGTGTAGGGTATAGAGTGTATGGTATAGAGTGTAGGGTATAGAGTGTAGAGTGTAGGGTATAGAGTGTAGGGTATAGAGTGTAGGATATAGAGTGTATGGTATAGAGTGTAGGTTATAGAGTGTAGAGTGTAGGGTATAGAGTGTAGGGTATAGAGTGTATTGTAAAGAGTGTAAGGTATAGATTGTAAGGTATAGAGTGTATAGCGTAGAGTATAGAGTGTAGGGTATAGAGTGTATGGTGTAGAGTGTAGGGTATAGAGTGTATAGTGTAGGGTATAGAGTGTAGGGTATAGAGTGTAGAGTGTAGAGTGTGGGGTATAGAGTGTATGGTATAGAGTGTATGGTGTAGAGTGTATGGTATAGAGTGTAGGGTATAGAGTGTATGGAATAGAGTGTAGGGTATAGAGTGTAGATTGTAGGGTATAAAGTGTAGGGTGTAGAGTGTAGGGTATAGAGTGTAGGGTATAGATTGTAGGGTATAGAGTGTAGGGAATAGAGTGTAGAGTGTATGGTATAGAGTGTAGGGTATAGAGTGTAGAGTGTAGGGTATAGAGTGTAGGGTATAGAGTGTAGGGTATAGAGTGTAGGGTGTAGAGTGTAGGGTATAGAGTGTAGGGTATAGAGTGTAGGGTATAGAGTGTAGAGTGTAGGGATTAGAGTGCAGGGTATAGAGTGTAGAGTATAGAGTGTAGAATGAACGGTATAGAGTGTAGGGTATAGAGTATAGAGTGTAGGGTATAGAGTGTAAAGTGTAGAGTGTAGGGTATAGAGTGTAGAGTGTAGGGTATAGAGTGTAGGGTATAGAGTGTATGGAATAGAGTGTAGGGTATAGAGTGTAGAGTTTAGGGTATAGAATGTAGGGTATAGAGCGTAGGGTGTAGGGTATAGAGTGTAGGGTATAGAGTGTAGGGTATAGAGTGTAGAGTGTAGGGTATAGAGTGTATGGTATAGAGTGTAGGGTGTAGAGTGTAGGGTATAGAGTGTAGAGTGTAGGGTATAGAGTGTAGAGTGTAGGGTATAGAGTGTAGGGTGTAGAGTGTAGAGTGTAGGGTATAGAAAGTAGGGTATAGAGTGTAAAGTGTAGGGTATAGAGTGTAGGGTATAGAGTGTATGGTATAGATTGTAGGGTATAGAGTGTAGGGTATAGAGTGTAGAGTGTAGGGTATAGAGTGTAGGGTATAGAGTGTAGAGTGTAGGGTATAGAGTGTAGGGTATAGAGTGTAGAGTGTATGGTATAGAGTGCAGGGGATATAGTGTAGAGTGTAGGGTATAGAGTGTATGGTATAGAGTGTATGGTATAGATTGTAGGGTATAGAGTGTAGGGTATAGAGTGTAGAGTGTAGGGTATAGAGTGTAGGGTATAGAGTGTAGAGTGTAGGGTATAGAGTGTAGGGTATAGAGTGTAGAGTGTATGGTATAGAGTGCAGGGGATATAGTGTAGAGTGTGAGTTATAGAGTGTATGGTACAGAGTGTATGGTATAGAGTGTAGGGTATAGAGTGTAGGGTACAGAGTGTAGTGTATAGAGTGTAGAGTGTAGGGTATAGAGTGTAGGTTGTAGAGTGTATGGTATAGAGTGTATGGTATAGATTGTAGGGTATAGACTACACTCTATACCCTACACTCTATACCCTACACTCTACACTCTATACCCTACACTCTATACCCTACACTCTATACTCTATACCCTACACTCTACACTCTATACCCAACTCTCTAAACCCTACACTCTATACCCTACACTCTACACTCTATACCCTACACTCTATACCCTACACTCTACACTCTATACCCTACACTCTACACTCTATACCCTACTCTCTAAACCCTACACTCTATACCCTACACTCTACACTCTATACCCTACACTCTATACCCTACACTCTACACTTTATACCCTACACTCTATACCCTACACTCTATACCCTTCACTCTATACCCTACACGCTATACCCTACACTCTATACCCTACACTCTATACCCTACACTCTATACCCTACACTCTACACCCTACACTCTATACCCTACACCCTATACCCTACACTCTATACCCTACACTCAACACTCTACACTCTATACCCTACACTCTATACCCTACACTCTACCCTACACTCTATACCCTACACTCTACACTCTATACCCTACACTCTACACTCGATACCCTACACTCTATACCCTACAATCTATACCATACACTCTATACCATACACTCTATACCATACACTCTATCCCCTACACTCTATACCATACACTCTACACTCTATACCCTACACTCTACACCCTACACTATATACCCTACACTCTACACTCTATACCCTACATTCTCTACCCTACACTCTATACCATACACTCTATACCATACACTCTATCCCCTACACTCTATACCATACACTTTACACTCTATACCCTACTTTCTATACCCTACACTCTACACTCTACACCCTACACTCTATACCCTACACTCTACACTCTGTACCCTACACTCTACACTCTATACCCTACACTCTACACCCTACACTCTATACCATACACTCTATACCCTACACTCTACACTCTATACCCTACACTCTATACCCTACACTCTATACCCTACACCCTACGCTCTATACCCTACACTCTATACCCTAAACTCTACACTCTATACCCTACACTCTATTCCATACACTCTATACCCTACACTCTATACCCTACACTCTACACTCTATACCCTACACTTTACACTCTATACCCTACACTCTATACTCTATACCCTACACTCTATATCGTGCATTCTACACTCTATACCCTACACTCTATACCCTGCACTCTAATCCCTACACTCTACACTCTATACCCTACACTCTATACCCTACACTCTATACCCTACACTCTACACCCTACACTCTATACCCTACACTCTATACCCTACACTCTATACCCTACACTCTACACTCTATACCCTACACTCTATACCACACACTCTACACTCTATTCCCTACACTCTATACCATACACTCTATACCCTACACTCTATACCCTACACTATACACTCTATACCCTACACTCTACACTCTATACCATACACTCTATACCCTACACTCTGCACTCTATACCCTACAATCTATACCCTACACTCTATACCCTACACTCTACACCCTACACTCTATACCCTACAATCTACACTCTATACCCTACACTCTATTCCATACACTCTATACCCTACACTCTATACCATACACTCTACACCATACACTCTATACCATACACTCTATACCCCACACTCTACACTCTATACCCTACACTCTATACCCTACACTATACACTCTATACCCTACACTCTACACCATACACTCTATACCCTACACTCTATACTCTACGCTATACACTCTATACCTTACAATCTATACCTTACACTCTTTACAATACACTCTATACCCTACACTCTATACCCTACACTCTACACTCTATAACCTACACTCTATACCATACACTCTATATCCTACACTCTATACCCTACACTCTATACCCTACACTCTACACTCTATACCCTACACTCTATACCATACACTCTATACCCTACACTCTATGCCCTACACTCTAATCTCCATACCATACACTCTATACCCTACACTCTATAACATACATTCTACACCCTACACTCTATACCATACACTCTATACCATACACTCTACACTCTATACCATTCACTCTATACCCTACACTCTACACTTTATACCCTACACTCTATACCCTACAATCTATACCCTACACTCTATACCCTACACGCTATATCCTACACTCTATACCCTACACTCTATACCCTACACTCTACACTCTATACCCTACACTCTATACCATACACTCTATACCCTACACTCTACACTCTATACCCTACACTCTATACCATACACTCTATACCATACACTATATGCCCTACACTCTAATCTCCATACCATACACTCTATACCCTACACTCTATAACATACATTCTACACCCTACACTCTATACCATACACTCTATACCCTACACTCTACACTCTATACCATACACTCTATACCCTACACGCTACACTCTATACCCTAAACTCTACACCCTACACTCTATACCCTACACTCTATACCCTACACTCTATACCCTACACTCTATACCCTACACTCTACACTCTATACCCTACACTCTATACCGTACACTCTATACCATACACTCTATACCATACACTCTATATCATACCCTCTATACCCTACACTCTATACCCTACACTCTACACTCTATACCCTACACTCTACACTCTATACCCTACACTCTATACATTACAATCTATACCATAAACTCTATACCATACACTCTATACCCTACACTCTATACCTCACACTCTACACTCTATCCCCTGCACTCTATACCATACACCCTACACTCTATACCATACACCCTGTACCCTACACTCTAAACTCTATACCCTACACTCTATACCCTACACTCTATACCCTACACCCTACGCTCTATACCCTACACTCTATACCCTACACTCAACACTCTATACCCTACACTCTATTCCATACACTCTATACCCTACACTCTATACCCTACACTCTACACTCTATACCATACACTCTACACTTTACACTCTATACCTTACACTCTATACCCTACACTCTATACTCTATACCCTACACTCTATACTCTATACAATACACTCTATACCGTACATTCTACACTATATACCCTACACTCTATACCCTACACTCTAATCCCTACACTCTACACTCTATACCCTACACTCTATACCCTACACTCTATACCCTACACTCTACACTCTATACCCTACACTCTATACCATACACTCTATACCCTACACTCTACACTCTATTCCCTACACTCTATACCATACACTCTATACCCTACACTCTTTACCCTACACTATACACTCTATACCCTACACTCTACACTCTATACCATAGACTCTATACCCTACAATCTACACTCTATACCCTACAATCTATACCCTACACTCTATACCGTACACTTTATACCCTACACTCTATACCTTACACTCTATACCCTACACTCTACACCCTACACTCTACACTCTATACCCTACACTCTATAACCTACACTCTGCACCCTACACTCTTTACCCTACTCTCTACACTTTATACCCTACACTCTACACTCTATACCCTACACTCTATACCCTACACTCTACACTCTATTCCCTACACTCTACACTCTATTCCCTACACTCTATACCATACTCTCTATACCCTACACTTTTTACCCTACAATATACACTCTATACCCTACACTCTACACTCTATACCCTACACTCTATACCCTACACTCTACACTCTATACCCTACAATCTATACCCTACACTCTATACCCTACACTCTAAACCCTACACTCTGTACCCTACACTCTACACTCTATACCCTACACTCTATACCATACACTCTATACCCTACACTCTATACCCTACACTCTATACCCTACACTCTACACTCTATACCCTACACTCTATAACATACACTTTATACCGTACACTCTATACCTTACACTCTATACCCTACACTCTACACCCTACACTCTATACCCTACACTCTATAACCTACACTCTATACCCTACTCTCTACACTTTATACCCTACACTCTACACTCTATAACCTACAATCTACACCCTACAATCTACAATCTATACCCTACACTCTATAACCTACACTCTATACCCTACACTCTACACCCTACTCTCTACACTTTATACCCTACACTCTACACTCTATACCCTACACTCTATACCCTACACTCTATACTCTATACCCTACACTCTACACTCTATACCCAACTATCTAAACACTACACTCTATACCCTACACTCTACACTCTATACCCTACACTCTATACCCTACACTCTACACTCTATACCCTACACTCTACACTCTATACCCTACTCTCTAAACCCTACACTCTATACCCTACACTCTACACTCTATACCCTACACTCTATACCCTACACTCTACACTCTATCCCCTGCACTCTATACCATACACTCTACACTCTATACTCTACACTCTATACCCTACACTCTATACCCTACACTCTATACCCTACACTCTACACTCTATACCCTACACTCTACACTCTATACCCTACACTCTATACCCTACAATCTATACCATACACTCTATACCATACACTCTATACCCTACACTCTACACTCTATACCCTACACTCTACACTCTATACCCTACACTCTATACCCTACAATCTATACCATACACTCTATACCATACACTCTATACCCTACACTCTATACCTCACACTCTACACTCTATCCCCTGCACTCTATAACACACACTCTACACTCTATACCCTACACTCTATATCCTACACTCTACACTCTATACCTTACACTCTATACCCTACACTCTACACTCTATACCCTACACTCTACACTCTATACCCTACACTCTATACCCTACAATCTATACCATACACTCTATACCATACACTCTACAACCTACACTCTATACCCTACACTCTACACTCTATACACTACACTCTGTACCCTACACTCTATACCCTACACTCTATACCATACACTCTGTACCCTACACTCTATACCTCACACTCTACACTATATCCCCTGCACTCTATACCATACACTCTACACTCTATACCCTACACTCTATACCCTACAATCTACATTCTATACCCTACACTCTATACCCTACACTCTACACTCTATACCCTACACTCTACACTCTATACCCTACACTCTATACCCTACAATCTATACCATACACTCTATACCATACACTCTATACCCTACACTCTATACCCTACACTCTACACTCTATACCCTACACTCTATACCCTACACTCTATACCCTACACTCTATACCCTACACTCTACACTGTATACCCTACACTCTATACCCTACAATCTATACCATACACGCTATACCATACACTCTATACCCTACACTCTATATCTCACACTCTACACTCTATCCCCTGCACTCTATACCATACACTCTACACTCTATACCCTACACTCTATACCCTACACTCTACACTCTATACCCTACACTCTATACCCTACACTCTACACTCTATACCCTACACTCTACACTCTATACCCTACACTCTATACCCTACAATCTATACCATACACTCTATACCATACACTCTATACCCTACACTCTATACCCTACAATCTATACCCTACACTCTATACCATACACTCTATACCCTACACTCTATATCATACACTCTATAGCCTACACTCTATTCCCTACACTCTATACCATACACTCTATACCCTACACTCTATACCCTACACTATACACTCTATACCCTACTCTCTAAACCCTACACTCTATACCCTACACTCTACACTCTATACCCTACACTCTATACCCTACACTCTACACTCTATCCCCTGCACTCTATACCATACACTCTACACTCTATACTAATAATAATAATAATAATAATTTTATTTATATAGCGCCAACATATTCCGCAGCGCTTTACAAATTATAGAGGGGACTTGTACAGACAATAGACATTACAGCATAACAGAAATACAGTTCAAAACAGATACCAGGAGGAGTGAGGGCCCTGCTCGCAAGCTTACAAACTATGGGGAAAAGGGGAGACACGAGAGGTGGATGGTAACAATTGCTTTAGTTATTCGGACCAGCTATAGTGTAAGGCTCAGGTGTTCATGTAAAGCTGCATGAACCAGTTACCTGCCTAAGTATGTAGCAGTACAGACACAGAGGGCTAATACTGCATAAAGTGTATGAGAACATGATGCGAGGAACCTTTTTTTTTTTTTTTTTTTTTTTTTATTATAAATAGGCCACACAGGGATCGTTAGGTTAATGCATTGAGGCGGTAGGCCAGTCTGAACAAATGAGTTTTTAGGGCACGCTTAAAACTGTGGGGATTGGGGATTAATCGTATTAACCTAGGTAGTGCATTCCAAAGAATCGGCGCAGCACGTGTAAAGTCTTGGAGACGGGAGTGGGAGGTTCTGATTATTGAGGATGCTAACCTGAGGTCATTAGCGGAGCGGAGGGCACGGGTAGGGTGGTAGACTGATACCAGGGAGGAGATGTAGGGTGGTGCTGAGCCATGGAGTGCTTTGTGGATGAGGGTAGTAGTTTTGTACTGGATTCTGGAGTGGATGGGTAGCCAGTGTAATGACTGGCACAGGGTAGAGGCATCGGTGTAACGGTTGGTGAGGAATATGATCCTGGCTGCAGCATTCAGGACAGATTGGAGCGGGGAGAGTTTTGCAAGAGGGAGACCGATTAGTAGAGAGTTACAATAGTCCAGACGAGAATGAATAAGTGAAACAGTCAGAGTTTTTGCAGAGTCGAAATTAAGAAAAGGGCGAATTCTAGAAATGTTTTTGAGATGCAGGTAAGAAGAGCGAGCCAGTGATCGGATGTAGGGGGTGAATGAAAGGTCAGAATCAAGGATGACCCCAAGGCAGCGGGCATGTTGCTTTGGAGTAATGGTGGAACCGCACACGGAGATGGCAATGTCAGGCAAAGGTAGGTTAGTAGAGGGAGAGAACACGAGGAGTTCAGTTTTTGACAGGTTTAGTTTCAGATAGAGGGAGGACATGATGTTAGAGACAGCGGTAAGACAATCACTGGTGTTTTCTAAAAAGGTCGGTGTGATATCGGGAGCAGAAGTGTATAATTGGGTGTCGTCAGCATAGAGATGGTACTGGAAACCAAATCTACTGATTGTTTGTCCAATAGGGGCAGTATACAACGAGAAGAGTAGGGGGCCTAGGACTGATCCTTGAGGAACCCCAACAGTAAGGGGAAGGTGAGAGGAGGAGGAACCAGCAAAACATACAGTGAAGGATCGGTCAGAGAGATAGGAGGAGAACCAGGAGAGAACGGTGTCCTTGAGGCCGATGGAGCGGAGCATAGTGAGGAGGAGCTGATGATCCACAGTGTCGAATGCTGCAGAGAGATCCAAGAGAATTAGCATGGAGTAGTGACCATTAGATTTAGCTGTTAGTAGGTCATTAGAGACTTTAATGAGGGCAGTTTCAGTAGAGTGTAAAGAGCGGAAGCCAGATTGAAGAGGGTCGAGAAGAGAGTTATCTGAGAGATAGCGGGTAAGACGGGAGTGGACCAGGCGTTCGAGGAGTTTAGAGATGAAGGGAAGATTAGAGACAGGTCTATAATTAGCGGCACAGTTTTGATCGAGGGATGGTTTTTTAAGTAATGGATGTATGATGGCATGCTTAAATGAGGAGGGAAAAATACCGGAAGTGAGGGAAAGGTTGAATATTTTTGTTAGGTGAGAGGTGATAGCCGGGGAAAGGGACTGGAGGAGATGTGACGGAATGGGGTCACTGGTGCAAGTGGTCGGGCGAGAAGATGCAAGGAGCCTGCTTACTTCTTCTTCTGTAACTGCTTCAAAGTCAGAGAGTGAACTAGATGCAGTGGGGGAGGGAGGACAGTGCATGGTATGAAGAGATTGGGAGATGATTTCCTGTCGAATGTGGTCAATTTTTTCTTTGAAGTAATTGGCCAGATCGTCAGCACGGAGATCCGTGGTTGGGGCCTGCTCTCTTGGGTTGAGTAGGGACTGGAACGTGTCAAAGAGACGTTTAGGGTTATTGGACAGGGAGGTGATGAGGGTGTTGAAGTAGGTTTGTTTGGAGAGGTGAAGGGCAGAATTGTATGTCTTTAGCATGAACTTATAATGGATGAAATCTTCGGGTAGATTAGATTTTCTCCACAGACGTTCTGCGCACCTGGAGCACCGCTGCAGGAAACGTGTTTGCAGCGTGTGCCACGGTTGTTGCCGTCTGTGCCGAGTTGTTTTATGTATAGGAGGAGCAGCTTCATCCAGAGCACTTTGCAGGGTTTCATTGTAATGCTTCAATGCAGAATCAGGACATGAGATGGAGGAAATAGGGGCCAATGAGGACTGCAAGTTCATCATAAGTTTCTGGGTGTTAATGGCCTGTATGTTTCTATAGGTGTGGAAAGTGGGGGTGACCTGAGCGGGATGGCAGTTCTTGATAGAGAATGAAAGAAGGTTGTGGTCAGAGAGCGGGAGAGGGGAGTTTGTGAAGTCATCCACTGAGCAAAGTCGGGAGAAGACCAAGTCAAGGGAGTTTCCTTGTATACTCTACACTCTATACCCTACACTCTACACTCTATACCCTACACTCTATACCCTACACTCTACACTCTATACTCTACACTCTACACTCTATACCCTACACTCTATACCCTACAATCTATACCATACACTCTATACCATACACTCTATACCCTACACTCTACACTCTATACCCTACACTCTATACCCTACACTCTATACCCTACAATCTATACCATACACTCTATACCATACACTCTATACCCTACACTCTATACCTCACACTCTACACTCTATCCCCTGCACTCTATAACACACACTCTACACTCTATACCCTACACTCTATATCCTACACTCTACACTCTATACCCTACACTCTATACCCTACACTCTACACTCTATACCCTACACTCTACACTCTATACCCTACACTCTATACCCTACAATCTATACCATACACTCTATACCATACACTCTACAACCTACACTCTATACCCTACACTCTACACTCTATACGCTACACTCTGTACCATACACTCTATACCCTACACTCTATACCATACACTCTGTACCCTACACTCTATACCTCACACTCTACACTATATCCCCTGCACTCTATACCATACACTCTACACTCTATACCCTACACTCTATACCCTACACTCTACACTCTATACCCTACACTCTATACCCTACACTCTACACTTTATACCCTACACCCTACACTCTATACCCTACACTCTATACCCTACAATCTATACCCTACACTCTATACCCTACACTCTATACCCTACACTCTACACTCTATACCCTACACTCTACACTCTATACCCTACACTCTATACCCTACAATCTATACCATACACGCTATACCATACACTCTATACCCTACAATCTATACCTCACACTCTACACTCTATCCCCTGCACTCTATACCATACAGTCTACACTCTATACCCTACAATCTATACCCTACACTCTACACTCTATACCCTACACTCTATACCCTACACTCTACACTCTATACCCTACACTCTACACTCTATACCCTACACTCTATACCCTACAATCTATACCATACACTCTATACCATACACTCTATACCCTACACAATATACCCTACACTCTATACCCTACACTCTATACCATACTCTCTATACCCTACACTCTATATCATACACTCTATAGCCTACACTCTATTCCCTACACTCTATACCATACACTCTATACCCTACACTCTATACCCTACACTATACACTCTATACCCTACTCTCTACACTCTATACCATACACTCTATACCCTACACTCTATACCCTACAATCTACACTCTATACCCTACAATCTATACACTACACTCTAAACCCTACACTCTACACTCTATACCCTACACTCTATACCCTACACTCTACACTCTATACCCTACACTCTATACCCTACACTCTACACTCTATACCCTACACTCTACACTCTATACCCTACTCTCTAAACCCTACACTCTACACTCTATACCCTACACTCTATACCCTACACTCTACACTCTATACCCTACACTCTACACTCTATACCCTACTCTCTAAACCCTACACTCTATACCCTACACTCTACACTCTATACCCTACACTCTATACCCTACACTCTACACTCTATACCCTACACTCTATACCCTACACTCTATACCCTACACTCCATACCCTACACGCTACACCCTACACTTTATAGCTTACACTCTATACCCTACACTCTACACTCTATACCCTACACTCTATACCATACACTCTATACCCTACACTCTATATCATACACTCTACACTCTATACCCTACAATCTATACCCTACACTCTATACCCTACACTCTAAACCCTACACTCTATACCCTACACTCTACACTCTATACCCTACACTCTATACCCTACAATCTATACCATACACTCTATACCATACACTCTATACCCTACACTCTATACCTCACACTCTACACTCTATCCCCTGCACTCTATAACACACACTCTACACTCTATACCCTACACTCTATATCCTACACTCTACACTCTATACCCTACACTCTATACCCTACAATCTACACTCTATACCCTACACTCTACCCTCTATACCCTACACTCTATACCCTACAATCTATACCATACACTCTATACCATACACTCTACAACCTACACTCTATACCCTACACTCTACACTCTATACGCTACACTCTGTACCATACACTCTATACCCTACACTCTATACCATACACTCTGTACCCTACACTCTATACCTCACACTCTACACTATATCCCCTGCACTCTATACCATACACTCTACACTCTATACCCTACACTCTATACCCTACACTCTACACTCTATACCCTACACTCTATACCCTACACTCTACACTTTATACCCTACACTCTACACTCTATACCCTACACTCTATACCCTACAATCTATACCCTACACTCTATACCCTACACTCTATACCCTACACTCTACACTCTATACCCTACACTCTACATTCTATACCCTACACTATATACCCTACAATCTATACCATACACGCTATACCATACACTCTATACCCTACACTCTATACCTCACACTCTACACTCTATCCCCTGCACTCTATACCATACAGTCTACACTCTATACCCTACAATCTATACCCTACACTCTACACTCTATACCCTACACTCTATACCCTACACTCTACACTCTATACCCTACACTCTACACTCTATACCCTACACTCTATACCCTACAATCTATACCATACACTCTATACCATACACTCTATACCCTACACAATATACCCTACACTCTATACCCTACACTCTATACCATACTCTCTATACCCTACACTCTATATCATACACTCTATAGCCTACACTCTATTCCCTACACTCTATACCATACACTCTATACCCTACACTCTATACCCTACACTATACACTCTATACCCTACTCTCTACACTCTATACCATACACTCTATACCCTACACTCTATACCCTAAAATCTACACTCTATACCCTACAATCTATACACTACACTCTAAACCCTACACTCTACACTCTATACCCTACACTCTATACCCTACACTCTACACTCTATACCCTACACTCTATACCCTACACTCTATACTCTATACCCTAAACTCTACACTCTATACCCAACTCTCTAAACCCTACACTACTGATTGTTTGTCCAATAGGGGCAGTATACAACGAGAAGAGTAGGGGGCCTAGGACTGATCCTTGAGGAACCCCAACAGTAAGGGGAAGGTGAGAGGAGGAGGAACCAGCAAAACATACAGTGAAGGATCGGTCAGAGAGATAGGAGGAGAACCAGGAGAGAACGGTGTCCTTGAGGCCGATGGAGCGGAGCATAGTGAGGAGGAGCTGATGATCCACAGTGTCGAATGCTGCAGAGAGATCCAAGAGAATTAGCATGGAGTAGTGACCATTAGATTTAGCTGTTAGTAGGTCATTAGAGACTTTAATGAGGGCAGTTTCAGTAGAGTGTAAAGAGCGGAAGCCAGATTGAAGAGGGTCGAGAAGAGAGTTATCTGAGAGATAGCGGGTAAGACGGGAGTGGACCAGGCGTTCGAGGAGTTTAGAGATGAAGGGAAGATTAGAGACAGGTCTATAATTAGCGGCACAGTTTTGATCGAGGGATGGTTTTTTAAGTAATGGATGTATGATGGCATGCTTAAATGAGGAGGGAAAAATACCGGAAGTGAGGGAAAGGTTGAATATTTTTGTTAGGTGAGAGGTGATAGCCGGGGAAAGGGACTGGAGGAGATGTGACGGAATGGGGTCACTGGTGCAAGTGGTCGGGCGAGAAGATGCAAGGAGCCTGCTTACTTCTTCTTCTGTAACTGCTTCAAAGTCAGAGAGTGAACTAGATGCAGTGGGGGAGGGAGGACAGTGCATGGTATGAAGAGATTGGGAGATGATTTCCTGTCGAATGTGGTCAATTTTTTCTTTGAAGTAATTGGCCAGATCGTCAGCACGGAGATCCGTGGTTGGGGCCTGCTCTCTTGGGTTGAGTAGGGACTGGAACGTGTCAAAGAGACGTTTAGGGTTATTGGACAGGGAGGTGATGAGGGTGTTGAAGTAGGTTTGTTTGGAGAGGTGAAGGGCAGAATTGTATGTCTTTAGCATGAACTTATAATGGATGAAATCTTCGGGTAGATTAGATTTTCTCCACAGACGTTCTGCGCACCTGGAGCACCGCTGCAGGAAACGTGTTTGCAGCGTGTGCCACGGTTGTTGCCGTCTGTGCCGAGTTGTTTTATGTATAGGAGGAGCAGCTTCATCCAGAGCACTTTGCAGGGTTTCATTGTAATGCTTCAATGCAGAATCAGGACATGAGATGGAGGAAATAGGGGCCAATGAGGACTGCAAGTTCATCATAAGTTTCTGGGTGTTAATGGCCTGTATGTTTCTATAGGTGTGGAAAGTGGGGGTGACCTGAGCGGGATGGCAGTTCTTGATAGAGAATGAAAGAAGGTTGTGGTCAGAGAGCGGGAGAGGGGAGTTTGTGAAGTCATCCACTGAGCAAAGTCGGGAGAAGACCAAGTCAAGGGAGTTTCCTTGTATACTCTACACTCTATACCCTACACTCTACACTCTATACCCTACACTCTATACCCTACACTCTACACTCTATACTCTACACTCTACACTCTATACCCTACACTCTATACCCTACAATCTATACCATACACTCTATACCATACACTCTATACCCTACACTCTACACTCTATACCCTACACTCTATACCCTACACTCTATACCATACAATCTATACCATACACTCTATACCATACACTCTATACCCTACACTCTATACCTCACACTCTACACTCTATCCCCTGCACTCTATAACACACACTCTACACTCTATACCCTACACTCTATATCCTACACTCTACACTCTATACCCTACACTCTATACCCTACACTCTACACTCTATACCCTACACTCTACACTCTATACCCTACACTCTATACCCTACAATCTATACCATACACTCTATACCATACACTCTACAACCTACACTCTATACCCTACACTCTACACTCTATACGCTACACTCTGTACCATACACTCTATACCCTACACTCTATACCATACACTCTGTACCCTACACTCTATACCTCACACTCTACACTATATCCCCTGCACTCTATACCATACACTCTACACTCTATACCCTACACTCTATACCCTACACTCTACACTCTATACCCTACACTCTATACCCTACACTCTACACTTTATACCCTACACCCTACACTCTATACCCTACACTCTATACCCTACAATCTATACCCTACACTCTATACCCTACACTCTATACCCTACACTCTACACTCTATACCCTACACTCTACACTCTATACCCTACACTCTATACCCTACAATCTATACCATACACGCTATACCATACACTCTATACCCTACAATCTATACCTCACACTCTACACTCTATCCCCTGCACTCTATACCATACAGTCTACACTCTATACCCTACAATCTATACCCTACACTCTACACTCTATACCCTACACTCTATACCCTACACTCTACACTCTATACCCTACACTCTACACTCTATACCCTACACTCTATACCCTACAATCTATACCATACACTCTATACCATACACTCTATACCCTACACAATATACCCTACACTCTATACCCTACACTCTATACCATACTCTCTATACCCTACACTCTATATCATACACTCTATAGCCTACACTCTATTCCCTACACTCTATACCATACACTCTATACCCTACACTCTATACCCTACACTATACACTCTATACCCTACTCTCTACACTCTATACCATACACTCTATACCCTACACTCTATACCCTACAATCTACACTCTATACCCTACAATCTATACACTACACTCTAAACCCTACACTCTACACTCTATACCCTACACTCTATACCCTACACTCTACACTCTATACCCTACACTCTATACCCTACACTCTACACTCTATACCCTACACTCTACACTCTATACCCTACTCTCTAAACCCTACACTCTATACCCTACACTCTACACTCTATACCCTACACTCTATACCCTACACTCTACACTCTATACCCTACACTCTATACCCTACACTCTATACCCTACACTCCATACCCTACACGCTACACCCTACACTTTATAGCTTACACTCTATACCCTACACTCTATACCCTAAACTCTATACCATACACTCTATACCCTACACTCTATACCCTACACTCTACACCATACACTCTATGCACTACCCTCTATACCTTACACTCTATACCCTACACTCTACACAGTATACCCTACACTCTATACCCTACACTCTACACTCTATACCCTACACTCTATACCATACACTCTATACCCTACACTCTATACCCTAAACTCTATACCATACACTCTATACCCTACACTCTATACCCTACACTCTACACCATACACTCTATGCACTACCCTCTATACCTTACACTCTATACCCTACACTCTACACAGTATACCCTACACTCTATTCCCTACACTCTACACTCTATACCCTACACTCTATACCATACACTCTATACCCTACACTCTATACCCTACACTCTACACTCTATACCCTACAATCTATACCCTACACTCTATACCCTACACTCTAAACCCTACACTCTATACCCTACACTCTACACTCTATACCCTACACTCTATACCATACACTCTATACCCTAAACTTTATACCCTACACTCTATACCCTACACTCTACACTCTATACCCTACACTCTATAACATACACTTTATACCGTACACTCAATACCTTACACTCTATACCCTACACTCTATACCCTACACTCTATACCCTACACTCTATAACCTACACTCTATACTCTACACTCTATACCCTACTCTCTACACTTTATACCCTACACTCTATAACCTACAATCTACATCCTACAATCTACAATCTATACCCTACACTCTATAACCTACACTCTATACCCTATACTCTACACCCTACTCTCTACACTTTATACCCTACACTCTACACTCTATACCCTACACTCTATACCCTACACTCTATACTCTATACCCTACACTCTACACTCTATACCCAACTCTCTAAACACTACACTCTATACCCTACACTCTACACTCTATACCCTACACTCTATACCCTACACTCTACACTCTATACCCTACACTCTACACTCTAAACCCTACTCTCTAAACCCTACACTCTATACCCTACACTCTACACTCTATACCCTACACTCTATACCCTACACTCTACACTCTATCCCCTGCACTCTATACCATACACTCTACACTCTATACTCTACACTCTATACCCTACACTCTACACTCTATACCCTACACTCTATACCCTACACTCTACACTCGATACCCTACACTCTACACTCTATACCCTACACTCTATACCCTACAATCTATACCATACACTCTATACCATACACTCTATACCCTACACTCTACACTCTATACCCTACACTCTACACTCTACACCCTACACTCTATGCCCTACAATCTATACCATACACTCTATACCATACACTCTATACCCTACACTCTATACCTCACACTCTACACTCTATCCCCTGCACTCTATAACACACACTCTACACTCTATACCCTACACTCTATATCCTACACTCTACACTCTATACCCTACACTCTATACCCTACACTCTACACTCTATACCCTACACTCTACACTCTATACCCTACACTCTATACCCTACAATCTATACCATACACTCTATACCATACACTCTACAACCTACACTCTATACCCTACACTCTACACTCTATACACTACACTCTGTACCCTACACTCTATACCCTACACTCTATACCATACACTCTGTACCCTACACTCTATAACTCACACTCTACACCATATCCCCTGCACTCTATACCATACACTCTACACTCTATACCCTACACTCTATACCCTACACTCTACACTCTATACCCTACACTCTATACCCTACACTCTACACTCTATACCCTACACTCTATACCCTACAATCTATACCATACACTCTATACCATAGACTCTATACCCTACACTCTATACCCTACTCTCTACACTCTATACCCTACACTCTATACCCTACACTCTATACCCTACACTCTACACTCTATACCCTACACTCTACACTCTATACCCTACTCTCTAAACCCTACACTCTATACCCTACACTCTGCACTCTATACCCTACACTCTATACCCTACACTCTACACTCTATCCCCTGCACTCTATACCATACACTCTACACTCTATACTCTACACTCTATACCCTACACTCTACACTCTATACCCTACACTCTATACCCTACACTCTACACTCTATACTCTACACTCTACACTCTATACCCTACACTCTATACCCTACAATCTATACCATACACTCTATACCATACACTCTATAACCTACACTCTACACTCTATACCCTACACTCTAAACCCTACACTCTATACCCTACACTCTGCACTCTATACCCTACACTCTATACCCTACACTCTACACTCTATCCCCTGCACTCTATACCATACACTCTACACTCTATACTCTACACTCTATACCCTACACTCTACACTCTATACCCTACACTCTATACCCTACACTCTACACTCTATACTCTACACTCTACACTCTATACCCTACACTCTATACCCTACACTCTACACCATACACTCTATACCCTACCCTCTATACCTTACACTCTATACCCTACACTCTACACAGTATACCCTACACTCTATACCCTACACTCTATACCATACACTCTATACCCTACACTCTACACTCTATACCCTACACTCTATACCCTACAATCTATACCATACACTCTATACCATACACTCTACAACCTACACTCTATACCCTACACTCTACACTCTATACACTACACTCTGTACCCTACACTCTATACCCTACACTCTATACCATACACTCTGTACCCTACACTCTATACCTCACACTCTACACTATATCCCCTGCACTCTATACCATACACTCTACACTCTATACCCTACACTCTATACCCTACACTCTACATTCTATACCCTACACTCTATACCCTACACTCTACACTCTATACCCTACACTCTACACTCTATACCCTACACTCTATACCCTACAATCTATACCATACACTCTATACCATACACTCTATACCCTACACTCTATACCCTACACTCTACACTCTATACCCTACACTCTATACCCTACACTCTATACCCTACACTCTACACTCTATACCCTACACTCTACACTGTATACCCTACACTCTATACCCTACAATCTATACCATACACGCTATACCATACACTCTATACCCTACACTCTATATCTCACACTCTACACTCTATCCCCTGCACTCTATACCATACACTCTACACTCTATACCCTACACTCTATACCCTACACTCTACACTCTATACCCTACACTCTATACCCTACACTCTACACTCTATACCCTACACTCTACACTCTATACCCTACACTCTATACCCTACAATCTATACCATACACTCTATACCATACACTCTATACCCTACACTCTATACCCTACAATCTATACCCTACACTCTATACCATACACTCTATACCCTACACTCTATATCATACACTCTATAGCCTACACTCTATTCCCTACACTCTATACCATACACTCTATACCCTACACTCTATACCCTACAATCTACACTCTATACCCTACAATCTATACACTACACTCTATACCCTACACTCTACACTCTATACCCTACACTCTATACCCTACACTCTACACTCTATACCCTACACTCTATACTCTATACCCTACACTCTACACTCTATACCCAACTCTCTAAACCCTACACTCTATACCCTACACTCTACACTCTATACCCTACACTCTATACCCTACACTCTACACTCAATACCCTACACTCTACACTCATACACTGTAGAGTGTATGGTATAGAGTTTAGGGTATAGAGTGTATGGTATAGAGTGTAGGGTATAGAGTGTAGAGTGTAGGGTATGGAGTGTAGGGTATAGAGTGTAGGGTATAGAGTGTAGAGTGTAGGGATTAGAGTGTATGGTATAGAGTGTAGGGTATAGAGTGTAGAGTATAGGGTATAGAGTGTAGAGTATGGAGTGTAGAGTATAGAGTGTAGGTTATAGAGCGTAGAGTGTAGGGATTAGAGTGTAGTGTATAGAGTGTAGGGCATAGAGTGTATAGTGTAGGGTATAGAGTGTAGGGTATAGAGTATAGAGTGTAGGGTATAGAGTGTAGGGTATAGATTGTAGAGTGTAGGGTATAGAGTGTAGAGTGTAGGGAATAGAGTGTAGGGTATAGAGTGCATGGAATAGAGTGTAGAGTGTATGGTATAGAGTGTAGGGTATAAAGTGTATGGTATAGAGTGTAGGGTACAGAGTGTAGGGTATAGAGTGTAGAGTGTAGGGATTAGACTGTAGGGTATAGAGTGTAGGGTATAGAATGTATGGAATAGAGTATAGGGTATAGAGTATAGAGTGTAGGGTATAGAGTGTAGGGTAAAGAGCGTAGGGTGTAGGGTATAGAGTGTAGGGTATAGAGTGTAGGCTATAGAGTGTAGAGTTTAGAGTGTAGGGTATAGAATGTAGAGTGTAGGGTGTAGAGTGTAAAGTGTAGGGTATAGAGTGTAGGATATAGAGTGTAGAGTGTAGGGTATAGAGTGTAGGGTATACAGTGTATGGTATAGAGTGTAGGGTATAGAGTGTAGAGTGTAGGGTATAGAGTGTAGGGTATAGAGTGTAGGGTATAGATTGTAGGGTATAGGGTATAGGGTATAGAGTGTATGGTGTAGAGTGTAGGGTATAGAGTGTAGGGTGTAGGGTGTAGAGTGTGGGGTGTAGAGTGGTGTAGAGTGTAGGATTTAGAGTGTATGGTATAGAGTGTAGGGTATAGAGTATAGCGTGTATGGTATAGAGTGTAGTGTATAGAGTGTAGGGTATAGGGTATAGAGTGTAGGGTATAGAGTGTAGGGTATAGAGTGTAGGGTATAGAGTGTAGAGTGTAGGGTATAGAGTGTAGGGTGTAGATTGTAGGGTATAGAGTGTAGGGTATAGAGTATATGGTATAGAGTGTATGGTATAGAGTGTAGGGTATAGAGTGTAGGGTATAGAGTGTAGAGTGTATGGTATAGAGTGTAGAGTGTAGGGTATAGAGTGTAGGGTATAGAGTGTAGAGTGTAGGGTATAGAGTGTAGGGTATAGAGTGTAGAGTGTAGGGTATAGAGTGTAGAGTATAGAGTGTATGGAATAGAGTGTAGGGTATAGAGTGTAGAGTGTAGGGTATAGAGTGTAGGGTATAGAGTGTAGGGTGTAGGGTATAGAGTGTAGGGTATAGAGTGTAGGGTATAGAGTGTAGAGTGTAGGGTATAGAGTGTATGGTATAGAGTGTAGGGTGTAGAGTGTAGGGTATAGAGTGTAGAGTGTAGGGTATAGAGTGTAGAGTGTAGGGTATAGAGTGTAGGGTATAGAGTGTAGAGTGTAGGGTATAGAAAGTAGGGTATAGAGTGTAAAGTGTATGGTATAGAGTGTAGGGGACAGAGTGTATGGTATAGAGTGTATGGTATAGAGTGTAGGGTAAAGAGTGTAGGGTATAGAGTGTAGAGTGTACGGTATATAGTGTAGGGTGTAGAGTGTAGGGTATAGAGTGTAGGGTATAGAGTGTAGAGTGTAGAGTGTAGGGTATAGAGTGTAGGGTATAGAGTGTAGGGTATAGAGTGTAGGGTATAGCGTGTAGGGTATAGAGTGTAGGGTATAGAGTGTAGGGTATAGAGTGTAGGGTATAGAGTGTAGGGTATAGAGTGTAGAGTGTAGGGATTAGAATGTAGGGTATAGAGTGTAGGGTATAGAGTGTAGAATGTACGGTATAGAGTGTAGGGTATAGAGTATAGAGTGTAGGGTATAGAGTGTAAAGTGTAGAGTGTAGGGTATAGAGTGTAGAGTGTAGGGTATAGAGTGTAGGGTATAGAGTGTATGGAATAGAGTGTAGGGTATAGAGTGTAGGGTATAGAGTGTAGGGTATAGAGTGTAGATTGTAGGGTATAGAGTGTATGGTATAGAGTGTAGGGTGTAGAGTGTAGGGTATAGAGTGTAGGGTATAGAGTGTAGAGTGTAGGGTATAGAGTGTAGGGTTTAGAGAGTAGGGTATAGAGTGTAGAGTGTAGGGTATAGAGTGTAGGGTATAGAGTGTAGAGTGTAGGGTGTAGAGTATAGGGTATAGAGTGTAGGGTATAGAGTGTAGAGTGTAGGGTATAAAGTGTAGAGAGTAGGGTATAGAGTGTAGGGTATAGAGTGTAGGTTATAGAGTGTAGGGTATAGAGTGTGGAGTGTAGGGTGTAGATTGTAGGTTATAGAGTGTAGAGTGTAGGGTATAAAGTGTAGAGAGTAGGGTATAGAGTGTAGGGTATAGAGTGTAGGTTATAGAGTGTAGGGTATAGAGTGTGGAGGGTAGGGTGTAGAGTGTAGGGTATAGAGTGTAAGGTATAGAGTGTACGGTATAAAGTGTATGTTATAGAGTGTAGGGTATAGAGTGTAGAGTGTAGGGTATAGAGTGTAGGGTATAGAGTGTAGGGTATAGAGTGTAGAGTGTAGGGTATAGAGTGTAGGGTTTAGAGTGTATGGTATAGAGTGTAGGGTATAGATTGTAGGGTGTAGAGTGTAGAGTGTAGGGTATAGAGTGTAGGGTATAGAGTGTATGGTATAGAGTGTAGAGTGTAGGGTATAGAGTGTATATTGTAGGGTAAAAAGTGTAGGGTATAGAGAGTATGGTATAGAGTGTAGGGAATAGAGTGTAGAGTGTAGGGTATAGAGTGTAGGGTATAGAGTGTGGAGTGTAGGGTATAAAGTGTAGAGAGTAGGGTAAAGAGTGTAGGGTATAGAGTGTAGGTTATAGAGTGTAGGGTATAGAGTGTAGAGTGTAGGGTGTAGAGTGTAAGGTATAGAGTGTAAGGTATGGAGTGTAGGGTATAAAGTGTAGGGTATAGAGTGTAGGGTATAGATTGTAGGGTATAGAGTGTAGATTGTAGGGTATAGAGTCTATGGTATAGAGTGTAGAGTGTAGGGTATAGAGTGTAGAGTGTAGGGTATAGAGTGTAGGGTGTAGGGTATAGAGTGTAGGGTATAGAGTGTATGGTATAGAGTGTAGGGTATAGAGTGTAGAGTGTAGGGTATAGAGTGTAGGGTATAATGTGTAGAGTGTAGGGTATAGAGTGTAAGGTATAGAGGGTAGGGTATAGAGTGTATGTTGTAGAGTGTAGGGTATAGAGTGTAGGGTATAGAGTGTAAAGTGTAGAGTGTATGGTATAGAGTGTAGAGTGTAGGGTATAGAGTGTAGGGTATAGAGTGTATGGAATAGAGTGTAGGGTATAGAGTGTTGAGTGTAGGGTATAGAGTGTAGGGTATAGAGCGTAGGGTGTTGAGTGTAGGGTATAGAGTGTAGGGTATATGGTGTAGGGTATAGAGTGTAGGGTGTAGAGTGTAGGGTATAGAGTGTAGGGTATAGAGTGTAGGGTATAGAGTGTAGGGTATAGCGTGTAGGGTATAGAGTGAAGGGTATAGAATGTAGGGTATAGAGTGTAGGGTATAAAGTGTAGAGTGTAGGGTGTAGAGTGTAGAGTGTAGAGTATAGAGTGGAGGGTATAGAGTGTAGGGTATAGAGTGTAGGGTATAAAGTGTAGAGTGTAGGGTATAGAGTGTAGGGTATAGAGTGTAGGGTATAGAGTGTAGAGTGTAGGGTATAGAGTGTAGGGTATAGAGTGTAGGGTACAGAGTGTATGGTATAGAGTGTAGGGTATAGAGTGTAGGGTATAGAGTGTAGAGTATAGAGTGTAGGGTATAGAGTGTAGGGTATAGAGTGTAGAGTGTAGGGTATAGAGTGTAGGGTATAGAGTGTAGAGTGTAGGGTATAGAGTGTAGGGTTTAGAGAGTAGGGTATAGAGTGTAGAGTGTAGGGTATTGAGTGTAGAGTGTAGGGTATAGAGTGTAGGGTATAGAGTGTAGAGTGTAGGGTATAGAGTGTAGGGTTTAGAGAGTTGGGTATAGAGTGTAGAGTGTAGGGTATAGAGTATAGAGTGTAGGGTATAGAGTGTAGAGTGTAGAGTATAGAGTGTAGGGTATAGAGTGTAGAGTGTAGGGTATAGAGTGTAGTGTATAGATTGTAGGGTATAGAGTGTAGATTGTAGGGTATAGAGTGTAGGGTATAGAGTGTATGGTAAAGATTGTAGAGAGTAGGGTATAGAGTGTATAGTGTAGGGTATAGAGTGTAGGGTATAGAGTGTATGGTATAGAGTGTAGGGAATAGAGTGTAGGCTATAGAGTGTATGATATAGAGTGTAGGGTATAGAGTGTATGGTATAGAGTGTAGGGTATAGATTGTAGGGTATAGAGTGTAGGGTATAGAGTGTATGGTATAGAGTGTATGGTATAGATTGTAGGGTATAGAGTGTAGGGTATAGAGTGTAGAGTGTAGGGTATAGAGTGTAGGGTATAGAGTGTAGGGTATAGAGTGTAGAGTGTAGGGTATAGAGTGTAGGGTATAGAGTGTAGAGTGTAGGGTATAGAGTGTAAAGTGTAGAGTGTAGGGTATAGAGTGTAGAGTGTAGGGTATAGAGTGTAGAGTATAGAGTGTATGGAATAGAGTGTAGGGTATAGAGTGTAGAGTGTAGGGTATAGAGTGTAGGGTATAGAGTGTAGGGTGTAGGGTATAGAGTGTAGGGTATAGAGTGTAGGGTATAGAGTGTAGAGTGTAGGGTATAGAGTGTATGGTATAGAGTGTAGGGTGTAGAGTGTAGGGTATAGAGTGTAGAGTGTAGGGTATAGAGTGTAGAGTGTAGGGTATAGAGTGTAGGGTATAGAGTGTAGAGTGTAGGGTATAGAAAGTAGGGTATAGAGTGTAAAGTGTATGGTATAGAGTGTAGGGGACAGAGTGTATGGTATAGAGTGTATGGTATAGAGTGTAGGGTAAAGAGTGTAGGGTATAGAGTGTAGAGTGTACGGTATATAGTGTAGGGTGTAGAGTGTAGGGTATAGAGTGTAGGGTATAGAGTGTAGAGTGTAGAGTGTAGGGTATAGAGTGTAGGGTATAGAGTGTAGGGTATAGAGTGTAGGGTATAGCGTGTAGGGTATAGAGTGTAGGGTATAGAGTGTAGGGTATAGCGTGTAGGGTATAGAGTGAAGGGTATAGAATGTAGGGTATAGAGTGTAGGGTATAAAGTGTAGAGTGTAGGGTGTAGAGTGTAGAGTGTAGAGTATAGAGTGGAGGGTATAGAGTGTAGGGTATAGAGTGTAGGGTATAAAGTGTAGAGTGTAGGGTATAGAGTGTAGGGTATAGAGTGTAGGGTATAGAGTGTAGAGTGTAGGGTATAGAGTGTAGGGTATAGAGTGTAGGGTACAGAGTGTATGGTATAGAGTGTAGGGTATAGAGTGTAGGGTATAGAGTGTAGAGTATAGAGTGTAGGGTATAGAGTGTAGGGTATAGAGTGTAGAGTGTAGGGTATAGAGTGTAGGGTATAGAGTGTAGAGTGTAGGGTATAGAGTGTAGGGTTTAGAGAGTAGGGTATAGAGTGTAGAGTGTAGGGTATTGAGTGTAGAGTGTAGGGTATAGAGTGTAGGGTATAGAGTGTAGAGTGTAGGGTATAGAGTGTAGGGTTTAGAGAGTTGGGTATAGAGTGTAGAGTGTAGGGTATAGAGTATAGAGTGTAGGGTATAGAGTGTAGAGTGTAGAGTATAGAGTGTAGGGTATAGAGTGTAGAGTGTAGGGTATAGAGTGTAGTGTATAGATTGTAGGGTATAGAGTGTAGATTGTAGGGTATAGAGTGTAGGGTATAGAGTGTATGGTAAAGATTGTAGAGAGTAGGGTATAGAGTGTATAGTGTAGGGTATAGAGTGTAGGGTATAGAGTGTATGGTATAGAGTGTAGGGAATAGAGTGTAGGCTATAGAGTGTATGATATAGAGTGTAGGGTATAGAGTGTATGGTATAGAGTGTAGGGTATAGATTGTAGGGTATAGAGTGTAGGGTATAGAGTGTATGGTATAGAGTGTATGGTATAGATTGTAGGGTATAGAGTGTAGGGTATAGAGTGTAGAGTGTAGGGTATAGAGTGTAGGGTATAGAGTGTAGGGTATAGAGTGTAGAGTGTAGGGTATAGAGTGTAGGGTATAGAGTGTAGAGTGTAGGGTATAGAGTGTAAAGTGTAGAGTGTAGGGTATAGAGTGTAGAGTGTAGGGTATAGAGTGTAGAGTATAGAGTGTATGGAATAGAGTGTAGGGTATAGAGTGTAGAGTGTAGGGTATAGAGTGTAGGGTATAGAGTGTAGGGTGTAGGGTATAGAGTGTAGGGTATAGAGTGTAGGGTATAGAGTGTAGAGTGTAGGGTATAGAGTGTATGGTATAGAGTGTAGGGTGTAGAGTGTAGGGTATAGAGTGTAGAGTGTAGGGTATAGAGTGTAGAGTGTAGGGTATAGAGTGTAGGGTATAGAGTGTAGAGTGTAGGGTATAGAAAGTAGGGTATAGAGTGTAAAGTGTATGGTATAGAGTGTAGGGGACAGAGTGTATGGTATAGAGTGTATGGTATAGAGTGTAGGGTAAAGAGTGTAGGGTATAGAGTGTAGAGTGTACGGTATATAGTGTAGGGTGTAGAGTGTAGGGTATAGAGTGTAGGGTATAGAGTGTAGAGTGTAGAGTGTAGGGTATAGAGTGTAGGGTATAGAGTGTAGGGTATAGAGTGTAGGGTATAGCGTGTAGGGTATAGAGTGTAGGGTATAGAGTGTAGGGTATAGAGTGTAGGGTATAAAGTGTGGAGTGTAGGGTATAGAGTGTAGGGTATAGAGTGTAAAGTGTAGAGTGTAGGGTGTAGAGTGTAGAGTGTAGGGTATAGAGTGTAGGGTATAGAGTGTTGGGTATAGAGTTTAGAGTGTAGGGTACAGGGTGTATGGTATAGAGTGTAGGGTGTATGGTATAGAGTGCAGGGGATAGAGTGTAGAGTGTGAGGTATAGAGTGTAGGGTATAGAGTGTATGGTATAGAGAGTATGGTATAGATTGTAATGTATAGAGTGTAGGGTATAGAGTGTAGAGTGTAGGGTATAGAGTGTAGAGTGTAGGGTATAGAGTGTAGGGTATAGAGGGTATGATATAGAGTGTATGGTATAGAGTGTATGGTATAGAGTGTACGGTATAGAGTGTAGGGTATAGAGTGTAGAGTGTAGGGTATAGAGTGTAGGGTATAGAGTGTAGGGTATAGAGTGTAGGGTATAGAGTGTAGGGTGTAGAGTTTAGGGTATAGAGTGTAGCGTGTAGGGTATAGAGTGTATGGTATAGAGTGTAGGGTGTAGAATGTATGTTATAGAGTGTAGGGTATAGAGTGTATGGTATGGAGATTAGAGTGTAGGGCATATAGTGTATGGTATAGAGTGTATGGTATAGAGTGTAGGGTATAGAGTGTAGAGTGTAGGGTATAGAGTGTATGGTATAGAGTGTAGGGTATAGAGTGTAGAGTGTAGGGTATAGAGTGTAGGGTATAGAGTGTAGGATATAGCGTGTAGGGTATAGAGTGTAGGGTATAGAGTGTAGGGTATAAAGTGTAGAGTATAGGGTATAGAGTGAATGGTATAGAGTGTAGAGTGTATGGTATAGAGTGTATGGTATAGAGTGTAGGGTGTAGAATGTATGTTATAGAGTGTAGGGTATAGAGTGTATGGTATGGAGATTAGAGTGTAGGGCATAGAGTGTAGGGTATAGAGTGTATGGTATAGAGTGTAGGGTATAGAGTGTAGAGTGTAGGGTATAGAGTGTAGGGTATAGAGTGTAGGATATAGAGTGTATGGTATAGAGTGTAGGTTATAGAGTGTAGAGTGTAGGGTATAGAGTGTAGGGTATAGAGTGTATTGTAAAGAGTGTAAGGTATAGATTGTAAGGTATAGAGTGTATAGCGTAGAGTATAGAGTGTAGGGTATAGAGTGTATGGTGTAGAGTGTAGGGTATAGAGTGTATAGTGTAGGGTATAGAGTGTAGGGTATAGAGTGTAGAGTGTGGGGTATAGAGTGTATGGTATAGAGTGTATGGTGTAGAGTGTATGGTATAGAGTGTAGGGTATAGAGTGTATGGAATAGAGTGTAGGGTATAGAGTGTAGATTGTAGGGTATAGAGTGTAGGGTGTAGAGTGTAGATTATAGAGTGTAGGGTATAGATTGTAGGGTATAGAGTGTAGAGTGTAGGGTATAGAGTGTAGGGTATAGAGTGTATGGTATAGAGTGTAGAGTGTAGGGTATAGAGTGTATAGTGTAGGGTATAGAGTGTAGGGTATAGAGTGTATGGTATAGAGTGTAGGGAATAGAGTGTAGAGTGTATGGTATAGAGTGTAGGGTATAGAGTGTAGAGTGTAGGGTATAGAGTGTAGGGTATAGAGTGTAGGGTATAGAGTGTAGGGTGTAGAGTGTAGGGTATAGAGTGTAGGGTATAGAGTGTAGGGTATAGAGTGTAGAGTGTAGGGATTAGAGTGCAGGGTATAGAGTGTAGGGTATAGAGTGTAGAATGCACGGTATAGAGTGTAGGGTATAGAGTATAGACTGTAGGGTATAGAGTGTAAAGTGTAGAGTGTAGGGTATAGAGTGTAGAGTGTAGGGTATAGAGTGTAGGGTATAGAGTGTATGGAATAGAGTGTAGGGTATAGAGTGTAGAGTTTAGGGTATAGAGTGTAGGGTATAGAGCGTAGGGTGTAGGGTATAGAGTGTAGGGTATAGAGTGTAGGGTATAGAGTGTAGAGTGTAGGGTATAGAGTGTATGGTATAGAGTGTAGGGTGTAGAGTGTAGGGTATAGAGTGTAGAGTGTAGGGTATAGAGTGTAGGGTGTAGAGTGTAGAGTGTAGGGTATAGAAAGTAGGGTATAGAGTGTAAAGTGTATGGTATAGAGTGTAGGGGATAGAGTGTATGGTATAGAGTGTATGGTATAGAGTGTAGGGTAGAGAATGTAGGGTATAGAGTGTAGAGTGTAGGGTATATAGTGTAGGGTGTAGAGTGTAGGGTATAGAGTGTAGAGTGTATGGTATAGAGTGTAGGGGATAGAGTGTATGGTATAGAGTGTATGGTATAGAGTGTATGGTATAGATTGTAGGGTATAGAGTGTAGGATATCGAGTGTAGAGTGTAGGGTATAGAGTGTAGAGTGTAGGGTATAGAGTGTAGGGTATAGAGTGTAGGGTATAGAGTGTAGGGTATAGAGTGTAGAGTGTTGAGTGTAGGGTATAGAGTGTAGGGTATAGGGTGTAGGGTATAGAGTGTAGGGTGTAGAGTGTAGGGTATAGAGTGTAGGGTATAGAGTGTAGGGTCTAGAGTGTAGGGTATAGCGTGTAGGGTATAGAGTGAAGGGTATAGAGTGTAGGGTATAGAGTGTAGGGTATAAAGTGTAGAGTGTAGGGTGTAGAGTGTAGAGTGTAGGGTATAGAGTGGAGGGTATAGAGTGTAGGGTATAGAGTGTAGGGTATAAAGTGTAGAGTGTAGGGTATAGAGTGTAGGGTATAGAGTGTAGAGTGTAGGGTATAGAGTGTAGGGTATAGAGTGTAGGGTATAGAGTGTATGGTATAGAGTGTAGGGTATAGAGTGTAGGGTATAAAGTGTAGAGTGTAGGGTATAGAGTGTAGGGTATAGAGTGTAGGGTATAGAATGTAGGGTATAGAGTGTAGAGTGTAGGGTATAGAGTGTAGGGTATAGAGTGTAGGGTATAAAGTGTAGAGTGTAGGGTATAGAGTGTAGGGTATAGAGTGTAGGGTATAGAGTGTAGAGTGTAGGGTATAGAGTGTAGGGTATAGAGTGTATGGTATAGAGTGTAGGGTATAGAGTGTAGAGTGTAGGGTATAGAGTGTAGGGTATACTGTGTAGAGTGTAGGGTATAGAGTGTAGGGTGTAGAGTGTAGAGTGTAGGGTATAGAAAGTAGGGTATAGAGTGTAAAGTGTATGGTATAGAGTGTAGGGGATAGAGTGTATGGTATAGAGTGTATGGTATAGAGTGTAGGGTAGAGAATGTAGGGTATAGAGTGTAGAGTGTAGGGTATATAGTGTAGGGTGTAGAGTGTAGGGTATAGAGTGTAGAGTGTATGGTATAGAGTGTAGGGGATAGAGTGTATGGAATAGAGTGTATGGTATAGAGTGTATGGTATAGATTGTAGGGTATAGAGTGTAGGATATCGAGTGTAGAGTGTAGGGTATAGAGTGTAGAGTGTAGGGTATAGAGTGTAGGGTATAGAGTGTAGGGTATAGAGTGTAGAGTGTAGGGTATAGAGTGTAGGGTATAGAGTGTAGGGTATAAAGTGTAGAGTGTAGGGTATAGAGTGTAGGGTATAGAGTGTAGGGTGTAGAGTGTAGGGTATAGAGTGTAGGGTATAGAGTGTATGGTATAGAGTGTAGGGTATAGAGTGTAGAGTGTAGGGTATAGAGTGTAGGGTATACTGTGTAGAGTGTAGGGTATAGAGTGTAGGGTGTAGAGTGTAGAGTGTAGGGTATAGAAAGTAGGGTATAGAGTGTAAAGTGTATGGTATAGAGTGTAGGGGATAGAGTGTATGGTATAGAGTGTATGGTATAGAGTGTAGGGTAGAGAATGTAGGGTATAGAGTGTAGAGTGTAGGGTATATAGTGTAGGGTGTAGAGTGTAGGGTATAGAGTGTAGAGTGTATGGTATAGAGTGTAGGGGATAGAGTGTATGGTATAGAGTGTATGGTATAGAGTGTATGGTATAGATTGTAGGGTATAGAGTGTAGGATATCGAGTGTAGAGTGTAGGGTATAGAGTGTAGAGTGTAGGGTATAGAGTGTAGGGTATAGAGTGTAGGGTATAGAGTGTAGGGTATAGAGTGTAGAGTGTTGAGTGTAGGGTATAGAGTGTAGGGTATAGGGTGTAGGGTATAGAGTGTAGGGTGTAGAGTGTAGGGTATAGAGTGTAGGGTATAGAGTGTAGGGTATAGAGTGTAGGGTATAGCGTGTAGGGTATAGAGTGAAGGGTATAGAGTGTAGGGTATAGAGTGTAGGGTATAAAGTGTAGAGTGTAGGGTGTAGAGTGTAGAGTGTAGGGTATAGAGTGGAGGGTATAGAGTGTAGGGTATAGAGTGTAGGGTATAAAGTGTAGAGTGTAGGGTATAGAGTGTAGGGTATAGAGTGTAGAGTGTAGGGTATAGAGTGTAGGGTATAGAGTGTAGGGTATAGAGTGTATGGTATAGAGTGTAGGGTATAGAGTGTAGGGTATAAAGTGTAGAGTGTAGGGTATAGAGTGTAGGGTATAGAGTGTAGGGTATAGAATGTAGGGTATAGAGTGTAGAGTGTAGGGTATAGAGTGTAGTGTATAGAGTGTAGGGTATAAAGTGTAGAGTGTAGGGTATAGAGTGTAGGGTATAGAGTGTAGGGTATAGAGTGTAGAGTGTAGGGTATAGAGTGTAGGGTATAGAGTGTATGGTATAGAGTGTAGGGTATAGAGTGTAGAGTGTAGGGTATAGAGTGTAGGGTATACTGTGTAGAGTGTAGGGTATAGAGTGTAAGGTATAGAGGGTAGTGCATAGAGTGTATGGTGTAGAGTGTAGGGTATAGAGTGTAGGGTATAGAGTGTAGGGTATAGAGTGTAGAGTGTAGGGTATAGAGTGTATGGTATAGAGTGTAGGGT
Source organism: Ranitomeya imitator (assembly GCF_032444005.1). Classification (NCBI taxonomy): domain Eukaryota; kingdom Metazoa; phylum Chordata; class Amphibia; order Anura; family Dendrobatidae; genus Ranitomeya; species Ranitomeya imitator. Next base: position 124,741 of record NW_027193904.1, on the reverse strand, counting down.
ATAGAGTGTAGAGTGTAGGGTATAGAGTGTAGGGTATAGAGTGTAGGGTATAGAGTGTAGGGTATAGAGTGTAGGGTATAGAGTGTAGAGTGTAGGGTATAGAGTGTAGGGTATGGAGTGTAGGGTAAAGAGTGTAGGGTATAGAGTGTAGAGTGTAGGGATTAGAGTGTATGGTATAGAGTGTAGGGTATAGAGTGTAGAGTATAGGGTATAGAGTGTAGAGTATGGAGTGTAGAGTATAGAGTGTAGGTTATAGAGTGTAGAGTGTAGGGATTAGAGTGTAGGGCATAGAGTGTAGGGCATAGAGTGTATAGTGTAGGGTATAGAGTGTAGGGTATAGAGTATAGAGTGTAGGGTATAGAGTGTAGGGTATAGAGTGTAGAGTGTAGGGATTAGACTGTAGGGTATAGAGTGTAGGGTATAGAATGTATGGAATAGAGTATAGGGTATAGAGTATAGAGTGTAGGGTATAGAGTGTAGGGTATAGAGCGTAGGGTGTAGGGTATAGAGTGTAGGGTATAGAGCGTAGGGTGTAGGGTATAGAGTGTAGAATGTAGGGTCTAGAGTGTATGGTATAGAGTGTAGGGTATAGAGTGAAGGGTATAGAGTGTAGAGTGTAGGTATAGAGTGTATGGTATAGATTGTATGGTGTAGAGTGTATGGTATAGAGTTTAGGGTATAGAGTGTATGGTATAGAGTGTAGGGTATAGAGTGTAGAGTGTAGGGTATAGAGTGTAGGGTATAGAGTGTAGGGCATAGTGTGTAGGGTATAGATTGTAGGGTATAGAGTGTATAGTGTAGGGTATAGAGTGTAGGGTTTAGAGTGTATGGTATAGAGTGTAGGGAATAGAGTGTAGAGTGTATGGTATAGAGTGTAGGGTATAGAGTGTAGAGTGTAGGGTATAAAGTGTAGGGTATAGAGTGTAGGGTATAGAGTGTAGAGAGTAGGGTATAGAGTGTAGGGTATAAAGTGTAGGGTATAGAGTGTAGAGTGTAGGGATTAGAAAGTAGGTTATAGAGTGTAGGGTATAGAGTGTAGAATGTACGGTATAGAGTGTAGGGTATAGAGTATAGAGTGTAGGGTATAGAGTGTAGGGTATAGTGTGTAAAGTGTAGAGTATAGGGTATAGAGTGTAGAGTGTAGGGTATAGAGTGTAGGGTATAGAGTGTATGGAATAGAGTGTAGGGTATAGTGTGTAGAGTGTAGGGTATAGAGTGTAGGGTATAGAGCGTAGGGTGTAGGGTATAGAGTGTAGGGTATAGAGTGTAGGGTATAGAGTGTAGAGTGTAGGGTATAGAGTGTATGGTATAGAGTGTAGGGTGTAGAGTGTAGGGTATAGAGTGTAGAGTGTAGGGTATAGAGTGTAGAGTGTAGGGTATAGAGTGTAGAGTGTATGGGCTAGAGTGTAGGGGATAGAGTGTATGGTATAGAGTGTATGGTATAGAGTGTAGGGTATAGAGTGTAGGGTATAGAGTGTAGAGTGTAGGGTATAGAGTGTAGGGTATAGAGTGTAGAGTGTAGGGTATAGAGTGTAGGGTATAGAGTGTGGAGTGTATGGTATAGTGTGTATGGTATAGAGTGTATGATATAGATTGTAGGGTATAGAGTGTAGGGTATAGAGTGTAGAGTGTAGGGTATAGAGTGTAGAGTGTAGGGTATAGAGTGTAGGGTATAGAGTTTAGAGTGTAGGGTATACAGTGTAGGGTATAGAGTGTAGAGTGTATGGTATAGAGTGTAGGGGATAGAGTGTATGGTATAGAGTGTATGGTATAGAGTGTAGGGTATAGAGTGTAGGGTATAGAGTGTAGGTTATAGAGTGTAGGGTGTAGAGTGTATGTAGGGTATAGAGTGTAGGGTATAGGGTGTAGGGTATGGAGTGTAGGGTGTAGAATGTAGGGTATAGAGTGTAGGGTATAGAGTGTAGGGTATAGAGTGTAGGGTATAGCGTGTAGGGTATAGAGTGTAGGGTATAGAGTGTAGGGTATAGAGTGTAGGGGATAAAGTGTAGAGTGTAGGGTATAGAGTGTAGGGTATAGAGTGTAGAGTATAGAGTGTAAAGTGTAGAGTGTAGGGTGTAGAGTGTAGAGTGTAGGGTATAGAGTGTAGAGTGTAGGGTATAGAGTGTAGGGTATAGAGTGTATGGTATAGAGTGTAGGGTATAGAGTGTAGAGTGTAGGGTATATAGTGTAGGGTATAATGTGTAGAGTGTAGGGTATAGAGTGTACGGTATAGAGGGTAGGGTATATAGTGTATGGTGTATGGTGTAGAGTGTAGGGTATAGAGTGTAGGGTATAGAGTGTAGGGTATAGAGTGAATGGTATAGAGTGTAGGGTATAGAGTGTAAGCTATAAAGTGTAGGGTGAAGAGTGTAGGGTATAGAGTGTAGGGTATAGAGTGTAGGGTATAGAGTGTAGGGTATAGAGTGTAGGGTATAGAGTGTAGAGTGTAGGGTATAGAGTGTAGGGTATAGAGTGTAGAGTGTAGGGTATAGAGTGTAGGGTTTAAAGAGTAGGGTATAGAGTGTAGAGTGTAGGGTATAGAGTGTAGAGTGTAGGGTATAGAGTGTAGGGTATAGAGTGTAGAGTGTAGGGTATAGAGTGTAGGGTATAGAGTGTAGAGTGTAGGGTATAAAGTGTAGAGAGTAGGGTATAGAGTGTAAGATATAGAGTGTAGGTTATAGAGTGTAGGGTATAGAGTGTAGAGTGTAGGGTGTAGAGTATATGGTATAGAGTGTAGGGTATAGAGTGTAGAGTGTAGGGTATAAAGTGTAGAGAGTAGGGTATAGAGTGTAGGGTATAGAGTGTAGGTTATAGAGTGTAGGGTATAGAGTGTGGAGTGTAGGGTGTAGATTGTAGGTTATAGAGTGTAGAGTGTAGGGTATAAAGTGTAGAGAGTAGGGTATAGAGTGTAGGGTATAGAGTGTAGGTTATAGAGTGTAGGGTATAGAGTGTAAGGTATAGAGTGTACGGTATAAAGTGTATGTTATAGAGTGTAGGGTATAGAGTGTAGAGTGTAGGGTATAGAGTGTAGGGTATAGAGTGTAGGGTATAGAGTGTAGAGTGTAGGGTATAGAGTGTAGGGTTTAGAGTGTATGGTATAGAGTGTAGGGTATAGATTGTAGGGTGTAGAGTGTAGAGTGTAGGGTATAGAGTGTAGGGTATAGAGTGTATGGTATAGAGTGTAAAGTGTAGAGTGTATGGTATAGAGTGTAGAGTGTAGGGTATAGAGTGTAGGGTATAGAGTGTATGGAATAGAGTGTAGGGTATAGAGTGTTGAGTGTAGGGTATAGAGTGTAGGGTATAGAGCGTAGGGTGTAGGGTATAGAGTGTAGGGTATAGAGTGTAGGGTATAGAGTTTAGAGTGTAGGGTACAGGGTGTATGGTATAGAGTGTAGGGTGTATGGTATAGAGTGCAGGGGATAGAGTGTAGAGTGTGAGGTATAGAGTGTAGGGTATAGAGTGTATGGTATAGAGAGTATGGTATAGATTGTAATGTATAGAGTGTAGGGTATAGAGTGTAGAGTGTAGGGTATAGAGTGTAGGGTTTAGAGTGTATGGTATAGAGTGTAGGGTATAGATTGTAGGGTGTAGAGTGTAGAGTGTAGGGTATAGAGTGTAGGGTATAGAGTGTATGGTATAGAGTGTAAAGTGTAGAGTGTATGGTATAGAGTGTAGAGAGTAGGGTATAGAGTGTAGGGTATAGAGTGTATGGAATAGAGTGTAGGGTATAGAGTGTTGAGTGTAGGGTATAGAGTGTAGGGTATAGAGCGTAGGGTGTAGGGTATAGAGTGTAGGGTATAGAGTGTAGGGTATAGAGTTTAGAGTGTAGGGTACAGGGTGTATGGTATAGAGTGTAGGGTGTATGGTATAGAGTGCAGGGGATAGAGTGTAGAGTGTGAGGTATAGAGTGTAGGGTATAGAGTGTATGGTATAGAGAGTATGGTATAGATTGTAATGTATAGAGTGTAGGGTATAGAGTGTAGAGTGTAGGGTATAGAGTGTAGAGTGTAGGGTATAGAGTGTAGGGTATAGAGGGTATGATATAGAGTGTATGGTATAGAGTGTATGGTATAGAGTGTACGGTATAGAGTGTAGGGTATAGAGTGTAGAGTGTAGGGTATAGAGTGTAGGGTATAGAGTGTAGGGTATAGAGTGTAGGGTATAGAGTGTAGGGTGTAGAGTTTAGGGTATAGAGTGTAGCGTGTAGGGTATAGAGTGTATGGTATAGAGTGTAGAGTGTAGGGTATAGAGTGTATGGTATAGAGTGTAGGGTGTAGAATGTATGTTATAGAGTGTAGGGTATAGAGTGTATGGTATGGAGATTAGAGTGTAGGGCATATAGTGTATGGTATAGAGTGTATGGTATAGAGTGTAGGGTATAGAGTGTAGAGTGTAGGGTATAGAGTGTATGGTATAGAGTGTAGGGTATAGAGTGTAGAGTGTAGGGTATAGAGTGTAGGGTATAGAGTGTAGGATATAGCGTGTAGGGTATAGAGTGTAGGGTATAGATTGTAGGGTATAGAGTGTAGGGTATAAAGTGTAGAGTGTAGGGTATAGAGTGAATGGTATAGAGTGTAGAGTGTATGGTATAGAGTGTATGGTATAGAGTGTAGGGTGTAGAATGTATGTTATAGAGTGTAGGGTATAGAGTGTATGGTATGGAGATTAGAGTGTAGGGCATAGAGTGTAGGGTATAGAGTGTATGGTATAGAGTGTAGGGTATAGAGTGTAGAGTGTAGGGTATAGAGTGTAGGGTATAGAGTGTAGGATATAGAGTGTATGGTATAGAGTGTAGGTTATAGAGTGTAGAGTGTAGGGTATAGAGTGTAGGGTATAGAGTGTATAGTGTAGGGTATAGAGTGTAGGGTATAGAGTGTAGGGTATAGAGTGTAGAGTGTAGGGTATAGAGTGTATGGTATAGAGTGTAGGGTATAGAGTGTAGAGTGTAGGGTATAGAGTGTAGGGTATAGAGTGTAGGGTATAGAGTGTAGGGTATAGAGTGTAGGGTATAGAGTGTAGAGTGTAGGGTATAGAGTGTAGGGTATGGAGTGTAGGGTAAAGAGTGTAGGGTATAGAGTGTAGAGTGTAGGGATTAGAGTGTATGGTATAGAGTGTAGGGTATAGAGTGTAGAGTATAGGGTATAGAGTGTAGAGTATGGAGTGTAGAGTATAGAGTGTAGGTTATAGAGTGTAGAGTGTAGGGATTAGAGTGTAGGGCATAGAGTGTAGGGCATAGAGTGTATAGTGTAGGGTATAGAGTGTAGGGTATAGAGTATAGAGTGTAGGGTATAGAGTGTAGGGTATAGAGTGTAGAGTGTAGGGATTAGACTGTAGGGTATAGAGTGTAGGGTATAGAATGTATGGAATAGAGTATAGGGTATAGAGTATAGAGTGTAGGGTATAGAGTGTAGGGTATAGAGCGTAGGGTGTAGGGTATAGAGTGTAGGGTATAGAGCGTAGGGTGTAGGGTATAGAGTGTAGAATGTAGGGTCTAGAGTGTATGGTATAGAGTGTAGGGTATAGAGTGAAGGGTATAGAGTGTAGAGTGTAGGTATAGAGTGTATGGTATAGATTGTATGGTGTAGAGTGTATGGTATAGAGTTTAGGGTATAGAGTGTATGGTATAGAGTGTAGGGTATAGAGTGTAGAGTGTAGGGTATAGAGTGTAGGGTATAGAGTGTAGGGCATAGTGTGTAGGGTATAGATTGTAGGGTATAGAGTGTATAGTGTAGGGTATAGAGTGTAGGGTTTAGAGTGTATGGTATAGAGTGTAGGGAATAGAGTGTAGAGTGTATGGTATAGAGTGTAGGGTATAGAGTGTAGAGTGTAGGGTATAAAGTGTAGGGTATAGAGTGTAGGGTATAGAGTGTAGAGAGTAGGGTATAGAGTGTAGGGTATAAAGTGTAGGGTATAGAGTGTAGAGTGTAGGGATTAGAAAGTAGGTTATAGAGTGTAGGGTATAGAGTGTAGAATGTACGGTATAGAGTGTAGGGTATAGAGTATAGAGTGTAGGGTATAGAGTGTAGGGTATAGTGTGTAAAGTGTAGAGTATAGGGTATAGAGTGTAGAGTGTAGGGTATAGAGTGTAGGGTATAGAGTGTATGGAATAGAGTGTAGGGTATAGTGTGTAGAGTGTAGGGTATAGAGTGTAGGGTATAGAGCGTAGGGTGTAGGGTATAGAGTGTAGGGTATAGAGTGTAGGGTATAGAGTGTAGAGTGTAGGGTATAGAGTGTATGGTATAGAGTGTAGGGTGTAGAGTGTAGGGTATAGAGTGTAGAGTGTAGGGTATAGAGTGTAGAGTGTAGGGTATAGAGTGTGGAGTGTATGGGCTAGAGTGTAGGGGATAGAGTGTATGGTATAGAGTGTATGGTATAGAGTGTAGGGTATAGAGTGTAGGGTATAGAGTGTAGAGTGTAGGGTATAGAGTGTAGGGTATAGAGTGTAGAGTGTAGGGTATAGAGTGTAGGGTATAGAGTGTGGAGTGTATGGTATAGTGTGTATGGTATAGAGTGTATGATATAGATTGTAGGGTATAGAGTGTAGGGTATAGAGTGTAGAGTGTAGGGTATAGAGTGTAGAGTGTAGGGTATAGAGTGTAGGGTATAGAGTTTAGAGTGTAGGGTATACAGTGTAGGGTATAGAGTGTAGAGTGTATGGTATAGAGTGTAGGGGATAGAGTGTATGGTATAGAGTGTATGGTATAGAGTGTAGGGTATAGAGTGTAGGGTATAGAGTGTAGGTTATAGAGTGTAGGGTGTAGAGTGTATGTAGGGTATAGAGTGTAGGGTATAGGGTGTAGGGTATGGAGTGTAGGGTGTAGAATGTAGGGTATAGAGTGTAGGGTATAGAGTGTAGGGTATAGAGTGTAGGGTATAGCGTGTAGGGTATAGAGTGTAGGGTATAGAGTGTAGGGTATAGAGTGTAGGGGATAAAGTGTAGAGTGTAGGGTATAGAGTGTAGGGTATAGAGTGTAGAGTATAGAGTGTAAAGTGTAGAGTGTAGGGTGTAGAGTGTAGAGTGTAGGGTATAGAGTGTAGAGTGTAGGGTATAGAGTGTAGGGTATAGAGTGTATGGTATAGAGTGTAGGGTATAGAGTGTAGAGTGTAGGGTATATAGTGTAGGGTATAATGTGTAGAGTGTAGGGTATAGAGTGTACGGTATAGAGGGTAGGGTATATAGTGTATGGTGTATGGTGTAGAGTGTAGGGTATAGAGTGTAGGGTATAGAGTGTAGGGTATAGAGTGAATGGTATAGAGTGTAGGGTATAGAGTGTAAGCTATAAAGTGTAGGGTGAAGAGTGTAGGGTATAGAGTGTAGGGTATAGAGTGTAGGGTATAGAGTGTAGGGTATAGAGTGTAGGGTATAGAGTGTAGAGTGTAGGGTATAGAGTGTAGGGTATAGAGTGTAGAGTGTAGGGTATAGAGTGTAGGGTTTAAAGAGTAGGGTATAGAGTGTAGAGTGTAGGGTATAGAGTGTAGAGTGTAGGGTATAGAGTGTAGGGTATAGAGTGTAGAGTGTAGGGTATAGAGTGTAGGGTATAGAGTGTAGAGTGTAGGGTATAAAGTGTAGAGAGTAGGGTATAGAGTGTAAGATATAGAGTGTAGGTTATAGAGTGTAGGGTATAGAGTGTAGAGTGTAGGGTGTAGAGTATATGGTATAGAGTGTAGGGTATAGAGTGTAGAGTGTAGGGTATAAAGTGTAGAGAGTAGGGTATAGAGTGTAGGGTATAGAGTGTAGGTTATAGAGTGTAGGGTATAGAGTGTGGAGTGTAGGGTGTAGATTGTAGGTTATAGAGTGTAGAGTGTAGGGTATAAAGTGTAGAGAGTAGGGTATAGAGTGTAGGGTATAGAGTGTAGGTTATAGAGTGTAGGGTATAGAGTGTAAGGTATAGAGTGTACGGTATAAAGTGTATGTTATAGAGTGTAGGGTATAGAGTGTAGAGTGTAGGGTATAGAGTGTAGGGTATAGAGTGTAGGGTATAGAGTGTAGAGTGTAGGGTATAGAGTGTAGGGTTTAGAGTGTATGGTATAGAGTGTAGGGTATAGATTGTAGGGTGTAGAGTGTAGAGTGTAGGGTATAGAGTGTAGGGTATAGAGTGTATGGTATAGAGTGTAAAGTGTAGAGTGTATGGTATAGAGTGTAGAGTGTAGGGTATAGAGTGTAGGGTATAGAGTGTATGGAATAGAGTGTAGGGTATAGAGTGTTGAGTGTAGGGTATAGAGTGTAGGGTATAGAGCGTAGGGTGTAGGGTATAGAGTGTAGGGTATAGAGTGTAGGGTATAGAGTTTAGAGTGTAGGGTACAGGGTGTATGGTATAGAGTGTAGGGTGTATGGTATAGAGTGCAGGGGATAGAGTGTAGAGTGTGAGGTATAGAGTGTAGGGTATAGAGTGTATGGTATAGAGAGTATGGTATAGATTGTAATGTATAGAGTGTAGGGTATAGAGTGTAGAGTGTAGGGTATAGAGTGTAGGGTTTAGAGTGTATGGTATAGAGTGTAGGGTATAGATTGTAGGGTGTAGAGTGTAGAGTGTAGGGTATAGAGTGTAGGGTATAGAGTGTATGGTATAGAGTGTAAAGTGTAGAGTGTATGGTATAGAGTGTAGAGAGTAGGGTATAGAGTGTAGGGTATAGAGTGTATGGAATAGAGTGTAGGGTATAGAGTGTTGAGTGTAGGGTATAGAGTGTAGGGTATAGAGCGTAGGGTGTAGGGTATAGAGTGTAGGGTATAGAGTGTAGGGTATAGAGTTTAGAGTGTAGGGTACAGGGTGTATGGTATAGAGTGTAGGGTGTATGGTATAGAGTGCAGGGGATAGAGTGTAGAGTGTGAGGTATAGAGTGTAGGGTATAGAGTGTATGGTATAGAGAGTATGGTATAGATTGTAATGTATAGAGTGTAGGGTATAGAGTGTAGAGTGTAGGGTATAGAGTGTAGAGTGTAGGGTATAGAGTGTAGGGTATAGAGGGTATGATATAGAGTGTATGGTATAGAGTGTATGGTATAGAGTGTACGGTATAGAGTGTAGGGTATAGAGTGTAGAGTGTAGGGTATAGAGTGTAGGGTATAGAGTGTAGGGTATAGAGTGTAGGGTATAGAGTGTAGGGTGTAGAGTTTAGGGTATAGAGTGTAGCGTGTAGGGTATAGAGTGTATGGTATAGAGTGTAGAGTGTAGGGTATAGAGTGTATGGTATAGAGTGTAGGGTGTAGAATGTATGTTATAGAGTGTAGGGTATAGAGTGTATGGTATGGAGATTAGAGTGTAGGGCATATAGTGTATGGTATAGAGTGTATGGTATAGAGTGTAGGGTATAGAGTGTAGAGTGTAGGGTATAGAGTGTATGGTATAGAGTGTAGGGTATAGAGTGTAGAGTGTAGGGTATAGAGTGTAGGGTATAGAGTGTAGGATATAGCGTGTAGGGTATAGAGTGTAGGGTATAGATTGTAGGGTATAGAGTGTAGGGTATAAAGTGTAGAGTGTAGGGTATAGAGTGAATGGTATAGAGTGTAGAGTGTATGGTATAGAGTGTATGGTATAGAGTGTAGGGTGTAGAATGTATGTTATAGAGTGTAGGGTATAGAGTGTATGGTATGGAGATTAGAGTGTAGGGCATAGAGTGTAGGGTATAGAGTGTATGGTATAGAGTGTAGGGTATAGAGTGTAGAGTGTAGGGTATAGAGTGTAGGGTATAGAGTGTAGGATATAGAGTGTATGGTATAGAGTGTAGGTTATAGAGTGTAGAGTGTAGGGTATAGAGTGTAGGGTATAGAGTGTATAGTGTAGGGTATAGAGTGTAGGGTATAGAGTGTAGAGTGTGGGGTATAGAGTGTATGGTATAGAGTGTATGGTGTAGAGTGTATGGTATAGAGTGTAGGGTATAGAGTGTATGGAATAGAGTGTAGGGTATAGAGTGTAGATTGTAGGGTATAGAGTGTAGGGTGTAGAGTGTAGGGTATAGAGTGTAGGGTATATATTGTAGGGTATAGAGTGTAGAGTGTAGGGTATAGAGTGTAGGGTATAGCGTGTATGGTATAGAGTGTAGAGTGTAGGGTATAGAGTGTATAGTGTAGGGTATAGAGTGTAGGGTATAGAGTGTATGGTATAGAGTGTAGGGAATAGAGTGTAGAGTGTATGGTATAGAGTGTAGGGTATAGAGTGTAGAGTGTAGGGTATAGAGTGTAGGGTATAGAGTGTAGGGTATAGAGTGTAGGGTGTAGAGTGTAGGGTATAGAGTGTAGGGTATAGAGTGTAGGGTATAGAGTGTAGAGTGTAGGGATTAGAGTGCAGGGTATAGAGTGTAGGGTATAGAGTGTAGAATGCACGGTATAGAGTGTAGGGTATAGAGTATAGAGTGTAGGGTATAGAGTGTAAAGTGTAGAGTGTAGGGTATAGAGTGTAGAGTGTAGGGTATAGAGTGTAGGGTATAGAGCGTATGGAATAGAGTGTAGGGTATAGAGTGTAGAGTTTAGGGTATAGAGTGTAGGGTATAGAGCGTAGGGTGTAGGGTATAGAGTGTAGGGTATAGAGTGTAGGGTATAGAGTGTAGAGTGTAGGGTATAGAGTGTATGGTATAGAGTGTAGGGTGTAGAGTGTAGGGTATAGAGTGTAGAGTGTAGGGTATAGAGTGTAGGGTGTAGAGTGTAGAGTGTAGGGTATAGAAAGTAGGGTACAGAGTGTAAAGTGTATGGTATAGAGTGTAGGGGATAGAGTGTATGGTATAGAGTGTATGGTATAGAGTGTAGGGTAGAGAATGTAGGGTATAGAGTGTAGGGTATATAGTGTAGGGTGTAGAGTGTAGGGTATAGAGTGTAGAGTGTATGGTATAGAGTGTAGGGGATAGAGTGTATGGTATAGAGTGTATGGTATAGAGTGTATGGTATAGATTGTAGGGTATAGAGTGTAGGATATCGAGTGTAGAGTGTAGGGTATAGAGTGTAGAGTGTAGGGTATAGAGTGTAGGGTATAGAGTGTAGGGTATAGAGTGTAGGGTATAGAGTGTAGAGTGTTGAGTGTAGGGTATAGAGTGTAGGGTATAGGGTGTAGGGTATAGAGTGTAGGGTGTAGAGTGTAGGGTATAGAGTGTAGGGTATAGAGTGTAGGGTATAGAGTGTAGGGTATAGCGTGTAGGGTATAGAGTGAAGGGTATAGAGTGTAGGGTATAGAGTGTAGGGTATAAAGTGTAGAGTGTAGGGTGTAGAGTGTAGAGTGTAGGGTATAGAGTGGAGGGTATAGAGTGTAGGGTATAGAGTGTAGGGTATAAAGTGTAGAGTGTAGGGTATAGAGTGTAGGGTATAGAGTGTAGAGTGTAGGGTATAGAGTGTAGGGTATAGAGTGTAGGGTATAGAGTGTATGGTATAGAGTGTAGGGTATAGAGTGTAGGGTATAAAGTGTAGAGTGTAGGGTATAGAGTGTAGGGTATAGAGTGTAGGGTATAGAATGTAGGGTATAGAGTGTAGAGTGTAGGGTATAGAGTGTAGGGTATAGAGTGTAGGGTATAAAGTGTAGAGTGTAGGGTATAGAGTGTAGGGTATAGAGTGTAGGGTATAGAGTGTAGAGTGTAGGGTATAGAGTGTAGGGTATAGAGTGTATGGTATAGAGTGTAGGGTATAGAGTGTAGAGTGTAGGGTATAGAGTGTAGGGTATACTGGGTAGAGTGTAGGGTATAGAGTGTAAGGTATAGAGGGTAGTGCATAGAGTGTATGGTGTAGAGTGTAGGGTATAGAGTGTAGGGTATAGAGTGTAGGGTATAGAGTGTAGAGTGTAGGGTATAGAGTGTATGGTATAGAGTGTAGGGTATAGAGTGTAGAGTGTAGGGTATAGAGTGTAGGGTATAGAGTGTAGGGTATAGAGTGTAGGGTATAGAGTGTAGAGTGTAGGGATTAGAGTGTATGGTATAGAGTGTAGGGTATAGAGTGTAGAGTATAGGGTATAGAGTGTAGAGTATGGAGTGTAGAGTATAGAGTGTAGGTTATAGAGTGTAGAGTGTAGGGATTAGAGTGTAGGGCATAGAGTGTAGGGCATAGAGTATAGAGTGTAGGGTATAGAGTGTAGGGTATAGAGTGTAGAGTGTAGGGATTAGACTGTAGGGTATAGAGTGTAGGGTATAGAATGTATGGAATAGAGTATAGGGTATAGAGTATAGAGTGTAGGGTATAGAGTGTAGGGTATAGAGCGTAGGGTGTAGGGTATAGAGTGTAGGGTATAGAGTGTAGGGTATAGAGTGTACAATGTAGGGTCTAGAGTGTATGGTATAGAGTGTAGGGTATAGAGTGAAGGGTATAGAGTGTAGAGTGTAGGTATAGAGTGTATGGTATAGATTGTATGGTGTAGAGTGTATGGTATAGAGTTTAGGGTATAGAGTGTATGGTATAGAGTGTAGGGTATAGAGTGTAGAGTGTAGGGTATAGAGTGTAGGGTATAGAGTGTAGGGCATAGTGTGTAGGGTATAGATTGTAGGGTATAGAGTGTATAGTGTAGGGTATAGAGTGTAGGGTTTAGAGTGTATGGTATAGAGTGTAGGGAATAGAGTGTAGAGTGTATGGTATAGAGTGTAGGGTATAGAGTGTAGAGTGTAGGGTATAAAGTGTAGGGTATAGAGTGTAGGGTATAGAGTGTAGAGAGTAGGGTATAGAGTGTAGGGTATAAAGTGTAGGGTATAGAGTGTAGAGTGTAGGGATTAGAAAGTAGGTTATAGAGTGTAGGGTATAGAGTGTAGAATGTACGGTATAGAGTGTAGGGTATAGAGTATAGAGTGTAGGGTATAGAGTGTAGGGTATAGTGTGTAAAGTGTAGAGTGTAGGGTATAGAGTGTAGAGTGTAGGGTATAGAGTGTAGGGTATAGAGTGTATGGAATAGAGTGTAGGGTATAGTGTGTAGAGTGTAGGGTATAGAGTGTAGGGTATAGAGCGTAGGGTGTAGGGTATAGAGTGTAGGGTATAGAGTGTAGGGTATAGAGTGTAGAGTGTAGGGTATAGAGTGTATGGTATAGAGTGTAGGGTGTAGAGTGTAGGGTATAGAGTGTAGAGTGTAGGGTATAGAGTGTAGAGTGTAGGGTATAGAGTGTAGAGTGTATGGGCTAGAGTGTAGGGGATAGAGTGTATGGTATAGAGTGTATGGTATAGAGTGTAGGGTATAGAGTGTAGGGTATAGAGTGTAGAGTGTAGGGTATAGAGTGTAGGGTATAGAGTGTAGAGTGTAGGGTATAGAGTGTAGGGTATAGAGTGTAGAGTGTATGGTATAGTGTGTATGGTATAGAGTGTATGATATAGATTGTAGGGTATAGAGTGTAGGGTATAGAGTGTAGAGTGTAGGGTATAGAGTGTAGAGTGTAGGGTATAGAGTGTAGGGTATAGAGTTTAGAGTGTAGGGTATACAGTGTAGGGTATAGAGTGTAGAGTGTATGGTATAGAGTGTAGGGGATAGAGTGTATGGTATAGAGTGTATGGTATAGAGTGTAGGGTATAGAGTGTAGGGTATAGAGTGTAGAGTGTAGGGTATAGAGTGTAGGGTATAGAGTGTAGGGTATAGAGTGTAGGGTGTAGAGTGTATGTAGGGTATAGAGTGTAGGGTATAGGGTGTAGGGTATGGAGTGTAGGGTGTAGAATGTAGGGTATAGAGTGTAGGGTATAGAGTGTAGGGTATAGAGTGTAGGGTATAGCGTGTAGGGTATAGAGTGTAGGGTATAGAGTGTAGGGTATAGAGTGTAGGGGATAAAGTGTAGAGTGTAGGGTATAGAGTGTAGAGTATAGAGTGTAAAGTGTAGAGTGTAGGGTGTAGAGTGTAGAGTGTAGGGTATAGAGTGTAGAGTGTAGGGTATAGAGTGTAGGGTATAGAGTGTATGGTATAGAGTGTAGGGTATAGAGTGTAGAGTGTAGGGTATATAGTGTAGGGTATAATGTGTAGAGTGTAGGGTATAGAGTGTACGGTATAGAGGGTAGGGTATATAGTGTATGGTGTATGGTGTAGAGTGTAGGGTATAGAGTGTAGGGTATAGAGTGTAGGGTATAGAGTGAATGGTATAGAGTGTAGGGTATAGAGTGTAAGCTATAAAGTGTAGGGTGAAGAGTGTAGGGTATAGAGTGTAGGGTATAGAGTGTAGGGTATAGAGTGTAGGGTATAGAGTGTAGGGTATAGAGTGTAGAGTGTAGGGTATAGAGTGTAGGGTATAGAGTGTAGAGTGTAGGGTATAGAGTGTAGGGTTTAAAGAGTAGGGTATAGAGTGTAGAGTGTAGGGTATAGAGTGTAGAGTGTAGGGTATAGAGTGTAGGGTATAGAGTGTAGAGTGTAGGGTATAGAGTGTAGGGTATAGAGTGTAGGGTATAAAGTGTAGAGTGTAGGGTATAGAGTGTAGGGTATAGAGTGTAGGGTATAGAGTGTAGAGTGTAGGGTATAGAGTGTAGGGTATAGAGTGTATGGTATAGAGTGTAGGGTATAGAGTGTAGAGTGTAGGGTATAGAGTGTAGGGTATACTGTGTAGAGTGTAGGGTATAGAGTGTAAGGTATAGAGGGTAGTGCATAGAGTGTATGGTGTAGAGTGTAGGGTATAGAGTGTAGGGTATAGAGTGTAGGGTATAGAGTGTAGAGTGTAGGGTATAGAGTGTATGGTATAGAGTGTAGGGTATAGAGTGTAGAGTGTAGGGTATAGAGTGTAGGGTATAGAGTGTAGGGTATAGAGTGTAGGGTATAGAGTGTAGGGTATAGAGTGTAGAGTGTAGGGTATAGAGTGTAGGGTATGGAGTGTAGGGTAAAGAGTGTAGGGTATAGAGTGTAGAGTGTAGGGATTAGAGTGTATGGTATAGAGTGTAGGGTATAGAGTGTAGAGTATAGGGTATAGAGTGTAGAGTATGGAGTGTAGAGTATAGAGTGTAGGTTATAGAGTGTAGAGTGTAGGGATTAGAGTGTAGGGCATAGAGTGTAGGGCATAGAGTGTATAGTGTAGGGTATAGAGTGTAGGGTATAGAGTATAGAGTGTAGGGTATAGAGTGTAGGGTATAGAGTGTAGAGTGTAGGGATTAGACTGTAGGGTATAGAGTGTAGGGTATAGAATGTATGGAATAGAGTATAGGGTATAGAGTATAGAGTGTAGGGTATAGAGTGTAGGGTATAGAGCGTAGGGTGTAGGGTATAGAGTGTAGGGTATAGAGCGTAGGGTGTAGGGTATAGAGTGTAGAATGTAGGGTCTAGAGTGTATGGTATAGAGTGTAGGGTATAGAGTGAAGGGTATAGAGTGTAGAGTGTAGGTATAGAGTGTATGGTATAGATTGTATGGTGTAGAGTGTATGGTATAGAGTTTAGGGTATAGAGTGTATGGTATAGAGTGTAGGGTATAGAGTGTAGAGTGTAGGGTATAGAGTGTAGGGTATAGAGTGTAGGGCATAGTGTGTAGGGTATAGATTGTAGGGTATAGAGTGTATAGTGTAGGGTATAGAGTGTAGGGTTTAGAGTGTATGGTATAGAGTGTAGGGAATAGAGTGTAGAGTGTATGGTATAGAGTGTAGGGTATAGAGTGTAGAGTGTAGGGTATAAAGTGTAGGGTATAGAGTGTAGGGTATAGAGTGTAGAGAGTAGGGTATAGAGTGTAGGGTATAAAGTGTAGGGTATAGAGTGTAGAGTGTAGGGATTAGAAAGTAGGTTATAGAGTGTAGGGTATAGAGTGTAGAATGTACGGTATAGAGTGTAGGGTATAGAGTATAGAGTGTAGGGTATAGAGTGTAGGGTATAGTGTGTAAAGTGTAGAGTATAGGGTATAGAGTGTAGAGTGTAGGGTATAGAGTGTAGGGTATAGAGTGTATGGAATAGAGTGTAGGGTATAGTGTGTAGAGTGTAGGGTATAGAGTGTAGGGTATAGAGCGTAGGGTGTAGGGTATAGAGTGTAGGGTATAGAGTGTAGGGTATAGAGTGTAGAGTGTAGGGTATAGAGTGTATGGTATAGAGTGTAGGGTGTAGAGTGTAGGGTATAGAGTGTAGAGTGTAGGGTATAGAGTGTAGAGTGTAGGGTATAGAGTGTAGAGTGTATGGGCTAGAGTGTAGGGGATAGAGTGTATGGTATAGAGTGTATGGTATAGAGTGTAGGGTATAGAGTGTAGGGTATAGAGTGTAGAGTGTAGGGTATAGAGTGTAGGGTATAGAGTGTAGAGTGTAGGGTATAGAGTGTAGGGTATAGAGTGTGGAGTGTATGGTATAGTGTGTATGGTATAGAGTGTATGATATAGATTGTAGGGTATAGAGTGTAGGGTATAGAGTGTAGAGTGTAGGGTATAGAGTGTAGAGTGTAGGGTATAGAGTGTAGGGTATAGAGTTTAGAGTGTAGGGTATACAGTGTAGGGTATAGAGTGTAGAGTGTATGGTATAGAGTGTAGGGGATAGAGTGTATGGTATAGAGTGTATGGTATAGAGTGTAGGGTATAGAGTGTAGGGTATAGAGTGTAGGTTATAGAGTGTAGGGTGTAGAGTGTATGTAGGGTATAGAGTGTAGGGTATAGGGTGTAGGGTATGGAGTGTAGGGTGTAGAATGTAGGGTATAGAGTGTAGGGTATAGAGTGTAGGGTATAGAGTGTAGGGTATAGCGTGTAGGGTATAGAGTGTAGGGTATAGAGTGTAGGGTATAGAGTGTAGGGGATAAAGTGTAGAGTGTAGGGTATAGAGTGTAGGGTATAGAGTGTAGAGTATAGAGTGTAAAGTGTAGAGTGTAGGGTGTAGAGTGTAGAGTGTAGGGTATAGAGTGTAGAGTGTAGGGTATAGAGTGTAGGGTATAGAGTGTATGGTATAGAGTGTAGGGTATAGAGTGTAGAGTGTAGGGTATATAGTGTAGGGTATAATGTGTAGAGTGTAGGGTATAGAGTGTACGGTATAGAGGGTAGGGTATATAGTGTATGGTGTATGGTGTAGAGTGTAGGGTATAGAGTGTAGGGTATAGAGTGTAGGGTATAGAGTGAATGGTATAGAGTGTAGGGTATAGAGTGTAAGCTATAAAGTGTAGGGTGAAGAGTGTAGGGTATAGAGTGTACGGTATAGAGTGTAGGGTATAGAGTGTAGGGTATAGAGTGTAGGGTATAGAGTGTAGAGTGTAGGGTATAGAGTGTAGGGTATAGAGTGTAGAGTGTAGGGTATAGAGTGTAGGGTTTAAAGAGTAGGGTATAGAGTGTAGAGTGTAGGGTATAGAGTGTAGAGTGTAGGGTATAGAGTGTAGGGTATAGAGTGTAGAGTGTAGGGTATAGAGTGTAGGGTATAGAGTGTAGAGTGTAGGGTATAAAGTGTAGAGAGTAGGGTATAGAGTGTAAGATATAGAGTGTAGGTTATAGAGTGTAGGGTATAGAGTGTAGAGTGTAGGGTGTAGAGTATATGGTATAGAGTGTAGGGTATAGAGTGTAGAGTGTAGGGTATAAAGTGTAGAGAGTAGGGTATAGAGTGTAGGGTATAGAGTGTAGGTTATAGAGTGTAGGGTATAGAGTGTGGAGTGTAGGGTGTAGATTGTAGGTTATAGAGTGTAGAGTGTAGGGTATAAAGTGTAGAGAGTAGGGTATAGAGTGTAGGGTATAGAGTGTAGGTTATAGAGTGTAGGGTATAGAGTGTAAGGTATAGAGTGTACGGTATAAAGTGTATGTTATAGAGTGTAGGGTATAGAGTGTAGAGTGTAGGGTATAGAGTGTAGGGTATAGAGTGTAGGGTATAGAGTGTAGAGTGTAGGGTATAGAGTGTAGGGTTTAGAGTGTATGGTATAGAGTGTAGGGTATAGATTGTAGGGTGTAGAGTGTAGAGTGTAGGGTATAGAGTGTAGGGTATAGAGTGTATGGTATAGAGTGTAAAGTGTAGAGTGTATGGTATAGAGTGTAGAGTGTAGGGTATAGAGTGTAGGGTATAGAGTGTATGGAATAGAGTGTAGGGTATAGAGTGTTGAGTGTAGGGTATAGAGTGTAGGGTATAGAGCGTAGGGTGTAGGGTATAGAGTGTAGGGTATAGAGTGTAGGGTATAGAGTTTAGAGTGTAGGGTACAGGGTGTATGGTATAGAGTGTAGGGTGTATGGTATAGAGTGCAGGGGATAGAGTGTAGAGTGTGAGGTATAGAGTGTAGGGTATAGAGTGTATGGTATAGAGAGTATGGTATAGATTGTAATGTATAGAGTGTAGGGTATAGAGTGTAGAGTGTAGGGTATAGAGTGTAGGGTTTAGAGTGTATGGTATAGAGTGTAGGGTATAGATTGTAGGGTGTAGAGTGTAGAGTGTAGGGTATAGAGTGTAGGGTATAGAGTGTATGGTATAGAGTGTAAAGTGTAGAGTGTATGGTATAGAGTGTAGAGAGTAGGGTATAGAGTGTAGGGTATAGAGTGTATGGAATAGAGTGTAGGGTATAGAGTGTTGAGTGTAGGGTATAGAGTGTAGGGTATAGAGCGTAGGGTGTAGGGTATAGAGTGTAGGGTATAGAGTGTAGGGTATAGAGTTTAGAGTGTAGGGTACAGGGTGTATGGTATAGAGTGTAGGGTGTATGGTATAGAGTGCAGGGGATAGAGTGTAGAGTGTGAGGTATAGAGTGTAGGGTATAGAGTGTATGGTATAGAGAGTATGGTATAGATTGTAATGTATAGAGTGTAGGGTATAGAGTGTAGAGTGTAGGGTATAGAGTGTAGAGTGTAGGGTATAGAGTGTAGGGTATAGAGGGTATGATATAGAGTGTATGGTATAGAGTGTATGGTATAGAGTGTACGGTATAGAGTGTAGGGTATAGAGTGTAGAGTGTAGGGTATAGAGTGTAGGGTATAGAGTGTAGGGTATAGAGTGTAGGGTATAGAGTGTAGGGTGTAGAGTTTAGGGTATAGAGTGTAGCGTGTAGGGTATAGAGTGTATGGTATAGAGTGTAGAGTGTAGGGTATAGAGTGTATGGTATAGAGTGTAGGGTGTAGAATGTATGTTATAGAGTGTAGGGTATAGAGTGTATGGTATGGAGATTAGAGTGTAGGGCATATAGTGTATGGTATAGAGTGTATGGTATAGAGTGTAGGGTATAGAGTGTAGAGTGTAGGGTATAGAGTGTATGGTATAGAGTGTAGGGTATAGAGTGTAGAGTGTAGGGTATAGAGTGTAGGGTATAGAGTGTAGGATATAGCGTGTAGGGTATAGAGTGTAGGGTATAGATTGTAGGGTATAGAGTGTAGGGTATAAAGTGTAGAGTGTAGGGTATAGAGTGAATGGTATAGAGTGTAGAGTGTATGGTATAGAGTGTATGGTATAGAGTGTAGGGTGTAGAATGTATGTTATAGAGTGTAGGGTATAGAGTGTATGGTATGGAGATTAGAGTGTAGGGCATAGAGTGTAGGGTATAGAGTGTATGGTATAGAGTGTAGGGTATAGAGTGTAGAGTGTAGGGTATAGAGTGTAGGGTATAGAGTGTAGGATATAGAGTGTATGGTATAGAGTGTAGGTTATAGAGTGTAGAGTGTAGGGTATAGAGTGTAGGGTATAGAGTGTATAGTGTAGGGTATAGAGTGTAGGGTATAGAGTGTAGAGTGTGGGGTATAGAGTGTATGGTATAGAGTGTATGGTGTAGAGTGTATGGTATAGAGTGTAGGGTATAGAGTGTATGGAATAGAGTGTAGGGTATAGAGTGTAGATTGTAGGGTATAGAGTGTAGGGTGTAGAGTGTAGGGTATAGAGTGTAGGGTATATATTGTAGGGTATAGAGTGTAGAGTGTAGGGTATAGAGTGTAGGGTATAGCGTGTATGGTATAGAGTGTAGAGTGTAGGGTATAGAGTGTATAGTGTAGGGTATAGAGTGTAGGGTATAGAGTGTATGGTATAGAGTGTAGGGAATAGAGTGTAGAGTGTATGGTATAGAGTGTAGGGTATAGAGTGTAGAGTGTAGGGTATAGAGTGTAGGGTATAGAGTGTAGGGTATAGAGTGTAGGGTGTAGAGTGTAGGGTATAGAGTGTAGGGTATAGAGTGTAGGGTATAGAGTGTAGAGTGTAGGGATTAGAGTGCAGGGTATAGAGTGTAGGGTATAGAGTGTAGAATGCACGGTATAGAGTGTAGGGTATAGAGTATAGAGTGTAGGGTATAGAGTGTAAAGTGTAGAGTGTAGGGTATAGAGTGTAGAGTGTAGGGTATAGAGTGTAGGGTATAGAGCGTATGGAATAGAGTGTAGGGTATAGAGTGTAGAGTTTAGGGTATAGAGTGTAGGGTATAGAGCGTAGGGTGTAGGGTATAGAGTGTAGGGTATAGAGTGTAGGGTATAGAGTGTAGAGTGTAGGGTATAGAGTGTATGGTATAGAGTGTAGGGTGTAGAGTGTAGGGTATAGAGTGTAGAGTGTAGGGTATAGAGTGTAGGGTGTAGAGTGTAGAGTGTAGGGTATAGAAAGTAGGGTACAGAGTGTAAAGTGTATGGTATAGAGTGTAGGGGATAGAGTGTATGGTATAGAGTGTATGGTATAGAGTGTAGGGTAGAGAATGTAGGGTATAGAGTGTAGGGTATATAGTGTAGGGTGTAGAGTGTAGGGTATAGAGTGTAGAGTGTATGGTATAGAGTGTAGGGGATAGAGTGTATGGTATAGAGTGTATGGTATAGAGTGTATGGTATAGATTGTAGGGTATAGAGTGTAGGATATCGAGTGTAGAGTGTAGGGTATAGAGTGTAGAGTGTAGGGTATAGAGTGTAGGGTATAGAGTGTAGGGTATAGAGTGTAGGGTATAGAGTGTAGAGTGTTGAGTGTAGGGTATAGAGTGTAGGGTATAGGGTGTAGGGTATAGAGTGTAGGGTGTAGAGTGTAGGGTATAGAGTGTAGGGTATAGAGTGTAGGGTATAGAGTGTAGGGTATAGCGTGTAGGGTATAGAGTGAAGGGTATAGAGTGTAGGGTATAGAGTGTAGGGTATAAAGTGTAGAGTGTAGGGTGTAGAGTGTAGAGTGTAGGGTATAGAGTGGAGGGTATAGAGTGTAGGGTATAGAGTGTAGGGTATAAAGTGTAGAGTGTAGGGTATAGAGTGTAGGGTATAGAGTGTAGAGTGTAGGGTATAGAGTGTAGGGTATAGAGTGTAGGGTATAGAGTGTATGGTATAGAGTGTAGGGTATAGAGTGTAGGGTATAAAGTGTAGAGTGTAGGGTATAGAGTGTAGGGTATAGAGTGTAGGGTATAGAATGTAGGGTATAGAGTGTAGAGTGTAGGGTATAGAGTGTAGGGTATAGAGTGTAGGGTATAAAGTGTAGAGTGTAGGGTATAGAGTGTAGGGTATAGAGTGTAGGGTATAGAGTGTAGAGTGTAGGGTATAGAGTGTAGGGTATAGAGTGTATGGTATAGAGTGTAGGGTATAGAGTGTAGAGTGTAGGGTATAGAGTGTAGGGTATACTGTGTAGAGTGTAGGGTATAGAGTGTAAGGTATAGAGGGTAGTGCATAGAGTGTATGGTGTAGAGTGTAGGGTATAGAGTGTAGGGTATAGAGTGTAGGGTATAGAGTGTAGAGTGTAGGGTATAGAGTGTATGGTATAGAGTGTAGGGTATAGAGTGTAGAGTGTAGGGTATAGAGTGTAGGGTATAGAGTGTAGGGTATAGAGTGTAGGGTATAGAGTGTAGAGTGTAGGGATTAGAGTGTATGGTATAGAGTGTAGGGTATAGAGTGTAGAGTATAGGGTATAGAGTGTAGAGTATGGAGTGTAGAGTATAGAGTGTAGGTTATAGAGTGTAGAGTGTAGGGATTAGAGTGTAGGGCATAGAGTGTAGGGCATAGAGTATAGAGTGTAGGGTATAGAGTGTAGGGTATAGAGTGTAGAGTGTAGGGATTAGACTGTAGGGTATAGAGTGTAGGGTATAGAATGTATGGAATAGAGTATAGGGTATAGAGTATAGAGTGTAGGGTATAGAGTGTAGGGTATAGAGCGTAGGGTGTAGGGTATAGAGTGTAGGGTATAGAGTGTAGGGTATAGAGTGTACAATGTAGGGTCTAGAGTGTATGGTATAGAGTGTAGGGTATAGAGTGAAGGGTATAGAGTGTAGAGTGTAGGTATAGAGTGTATGGTATAGATTGTATGGTGTAGAGTGTATGGTATAGAGTTTAGGGTATAGAGTGTATGGTATAGAGTGTAGGGTATAGAGTGTAGAGTGTAGGGTATAGAGTGTAGGGTATAGAGTGTAGGGCATAGTGTGTAGGGTATAGATTGTAGGGTATAGAGTGTATAGTGTAGGGTATAGAGTGTAGGGTTTAGAGTGTATGGTATAGAGTGTAGGGAATAGAGTGTAGAGTGTATGGTATAGAGTGTAGGGTATAGAGTGTAGAGTGTAGGGTATAAAGTGTAGGGTATAGAGTGTAGGGTATAGAGTGTAGAGAGTAGGGTATAGAGTGTAGGGTATAAAGTGTAGGGTATAGAGTGTAGAGTGTAGGGATTAGAAAGTAGGTTATAGAGTGTAGGGTATAGAGTGTAGAATGTACGGTATAGAGTGTAGGGTATAGAGTATAGAGTGTAGGGTATAGAGTGTAGGGTATAGTGTGTAAAGTGTAGAGTGTAGGGTATAGAGTGTAGAGTGTAGGGTATAGAGTGTAGGGTATAGAGTGTATGGAATAGAGTGTAGGGTATAGTGTGTAGAGTGTAGGGTATAGAGTGTAGGGTATAGAGCGTAGGGTGTAGGGTATAGAGTGTAGGGTATAGAGTGTAGGGTATAGAGTGTAGAGTGTAGGGTATAGAGTGTATGGTATAGAGTGTAGGGTGTAGAGTGTAGGGTATAGAGTGTAGAGTGTAGGGTATAGAGTGTAGAGTGTAGGGTATAGAGTGTAGAGTGTATGGGCTAGAGTGTAGGGGATAGAGTGTATGGTATAGAGTGTATGGTATAGAGTGTAGGGTATAGAGTGTAGGGTATAGAGTGTAGAGTGTAGGGTATAGAGTGTAGGGTATAGAGTGTAGAGTGTAGGGTATAGAGTGTAGGGTATAGAGTGTAGAGTGTATGGTATAGTGTGTATGGTATAGAGTGTATGATATAGATTGTAGGGTATAGAGTGTAGGGTATAGAGTGTAGAGTGTAGGGTATAGAGTGTAGAGTGTAGGGTATAGAGTGTAGGGTATAGAGTTTAGAGTGTAGGGTATACAGTGTAGGGTATAGAGTGTAGAGTGTATGGTATAGAGTGTAGGGGATAGAGTGTATGGTATAGAGTGTATGGTATAGAGTGTAGGGTATAGAGTGTAGGGTATAGAGTGTAGAGTGTAGGGTATAGAGTGTAGGGTATAGAGTGTAGGGTATAGAGTGTAGGGTGTAGAGTGTATGTAGGGTATAGAGTGTAGGGTATAGGGTGTAGGGTATGGAGTGTAGGGTGTAGAATGTAGGGTATAGAGTGTAGGGTATAGAGTGTAGGGTATAGAGTGTAGGGTATAGCGTGTAGGGTATAGAGTGTAGGGTATAGAGTGTAGGGTATAGAGTGTAGGGGATAAAGTGTAGAGTGTAGGGTATAGAGTGTAGAGTATAGAGTGTAAAGTGTAGAGTGTAGGGTGTAGAGTGTAGAGTGTAGGGTATAGAGTGTAGAGTGTAGGGTATAGAGTGTAGGGTATAGAGTGTATGGTATAGAGTGTAGGGTATAGAGTGTAGAGTGTAGGGTATATAGTGTAGGGTATAATGTGTAGAGTGTAGGGTATAGAGTGTACGGTATAGAGGGTAGGGTATATAGTGTATGGTGTATGGTGTAGAGTGTAGGGTATAGAGTGTAGGGTATAGAGTGTAGGGTATAGAGTGAATGGTATAGAGTGTAGGGTATAGAGTGTAAGCTATAAAGTGTAGGGTGAAGAGTGTAGGGTATAGAGTGTAGGGTATAGAGTGTAGGGTATAGAGTGTAGGGTATAGAGTGTAGGGTATAGAGTGTAGAGTGTAGGGTATAGAGTGTAGGGTATAGAGTGTAGAGTGTAGGGTATAGAGTGTAGGGTTTAAAGAGTAGGGTATAGAGTGTAGAGTGTAGGGTATAGAGTGTAGAGTGTAGGGTATAGAGTGTAGGGTATAGAGTGTAGAGTGTAGGGTATAGAGTGTAGGGTATAGAGTGTAGAGTGTAGGGTGTAGAGTATAGGGTATAGAGTGTAGGGTATAGAGTGTAGAGTGTAGGGTATAAAGTGTAGAGAGTAGGGTATAGAGTGTAGGGTATAGAGTGTAGGTTATAGAGTGTAGGGTATAGAGTGTGGAGTGTAGGGTGTAGATTGTAGGTTATAGAGTGTAGAGTGTAGGGTATAAAGTGTAGAGAGTAGGGTATAGAGTGTAGGGTATAGAGTGTAGGTTATAGAGTGTAGGGTATAGAGTGTGGAGGGTAGGGTGTAGAGTGTAGGGTATAGAGTGTAAGGTATAGAGTGTACGGTATAAAGTGTATGTTATAGAGTGTAGGGTATAGAGTGTAGAGTGTAGGGTATAGAGTGTAGGGTATAGAGTGTAGGGTATAGAGTGTAGAGTGTAGGGTATAGAGTGTAGGGTTTAGAGTGTATGGTATAGAGTGTAGGGTATAGATTGTAGGGTGTAGAGTGTAGAGTGTAGGGTATAGAGTGTAGGGTATAGAGTGTATGGTATAGAGTGTAGAGTGTAGGGTATAGAGTGTATATTGTAGGGTAAAAAGTGTAGGGTATAGAGAGTATGGTATAGAGTGTAGGGAATAGAGTGTAGAGTGTAGGGTATAGAGTGTAGGGTATAGAGTGTGGAGTGTAGGGTATAAAGTGTAGAGAGTAGGGTAAAGAGTGTAGGGTATAGAGTGTAGGTTATAGAGTGTAGGGTATAGAGTGTAGAGTGTAGGGTGTAGAGTGTAAGGTATAGAGTGTAAGGTATGGAGTGTAGGGTATAAAGTGTAGGGTATAGAGTGTAGGGTATAGATTGTAGGGTATAGAGTGTAGATTGTAGGGTATAGAGTCTATGGTATAGAGTGTAGAGTGTAGGGTATAGAGTGTATAGTGTAGGGTAAAGAGTGTAGGGTATAGAGTGTATGGTATAGAGTGTAGGGAATAGAGTGTAGAGTGTAGGGTATAGAGTGTAGGGTATAGAGTGTAGAGTGTAGGGTATAGAGTGTAGAGATTAGAGTGTAGGGTATAGAGTGTAGGGTATAGAGTGTAGAATGTACGGTATAGAGTGTATGGTATAGAGTATAGAGTGTAGGGTATAGAGTATAGAGTGTAGGGTATAGAGTGTAGGGTATAGAGTGTAAAGTGTAGAGTGTATGGTATAGAGTGTAGAGTGTAGGGTATAGAGTGTAGGGTATAGAGTGTATGGAATAGAGTGTAGGGTATAGAGTGTTGAGTGTAGGGTATAGAGTGTAGGGTATAGAGCGTAGGGTGTAGGGTATAGAGTGTAGGGTATATAGTGTAGGGTATAGAGTTTAGAGTGTAGGGTACAGAGTGTAGGGTGTATGGTATAGAGTGCAGGGGATAGAGTGTAGAGTGTGAGGTATAGAGTGTAGGGTATAGAGTGTATGGTATAGAGTGTATGGTATAGATTGTAATGTATAGAGTGTAGGGTATAGAGTGTAGAGTGTAGGGTATAGAGTGTAGAGTGTAGGGTATAGAGTGTAGGGTATAGAGGGTATGATATAGAGTGTATGGTATAGAGTGTATGGTATAGAGTGTACGGTATAGAGTGTAGGGTATAGAGTGTAGAGTGTAGGGTATAGAGTGTAGGGTATAGAGTGTAGGGTATAGAGTGTAGGGTATAGAGTGTAGGGTGTAGAGTTTAGGGTATAGAGTGTAGCGCGTAGGGTATAGAGTGTATGGTATAGAGTGTAGAGTGTAGGGTATAGAGTGTATGGTATAGAGTGTAGGGTGTAGAATGTATGTTATAGAGTTTAGGGTACAGAGTGTATGGTATGGAGATTAGAGTGTAGGGCATATAGTGTATGGTATAGAGTGTATGGTATAGAGTGTAGGGTATAGAGTGTAGAGTGTAGGGTATAGAGTGTATGGTATAGAGTGTAGGGTATAGAGTGTAGAGTGCAGGGTATAGAGTGTAGGGTATAGAGTGTAGGGTATAGATTGTAGGGTATAGAGTGTAGGGTATAAAGTGTAGAGTGTAGGGTATAGAGTGTATGGTATAGAGTGTAGAGTGTATGGTATAGAGTGTATGGTATAGAGTGTAGGGTGTAGAATGTATGTTATAGAGTGTAGGGTATAGAGTGTATGGTATGGAGATTAGAGTGTAGGGCATAGAGTGTAGGGTATAGAGTGTATGGTATAGAGTGTAGGGTATAGAGTGTAGAGTGTAGGGTATAGAGTGTAGGGTATAGAGTGTAGGATATAGAGTGTATGGTATAGAGTGTAGGTTATAGAGTGTAGAGTGTAGGGTATAGAGTGTAGGGTATAGAGTGTAGGGTAAAGAGTGTAAGGTATAGATTGTAAGGTATAGAGTGTATAGCGTAGAGTATAGAGTGTAGGGTATAGAGTGTATGGTGTAGAGTGTAGGGTATAGAGTGTATAGTGTAGGGTATAGAGTGTAGGGTATAGAGTGTATAGTATAGAGTGTAGTGTATAGAGTGTAGGGTATAGAGTGTAGAGTGTGGGGTATAGAGTGTATGGTATAGAGTGTATGGTGTAGAGTGTATGGTATAGAGTGTAGGGTATAGAGTGTATTTTATAGAGTGTAGGGTATAGAGTGTAGATTGTAGGGTATAGAGTGTAGGGTGTAGAGTGTAGGGTATAGAGTGTAGGGTATAGATTGTAGGGTATAGAGTGTAGAGTGTAGGGTATAGAGTGTAGGGTATAGAGTGTATGGTATAGAGTGTAGAGTGTAGGGTATAGAGTATATAGTGTAGGGTATAGAGTGTAGGGTATAGAGTGTATGGCATAGAGTGTAGGGAATAGAGTGTAGCGTGTATGGTATAGAGTGTAGGGTATAGAGTGTAGAGTGTAGGGTATAGAGTGTAGGGTATAGAGTGTAGGGTATAGAGTGTAGGGTGTAGAGTGTAGGGTATAGAGTGTAGGGTATAGAGTGTAGGGTATAGAGTGTAGAGTGTAGGGATTAGAATGTAGGGTATAGAGTGTAGGGTATAGAGTGTAGAATGTACGGTATAGAGTGTAGGGTATAGAGTATAGAGTGTAGGGTATAGAGTGTAAAGTGTAGAGTGTAGGGTATAGAGTGTAGAGTGTAGGGTATAGAGTGTAGGGTATAGAATGTATGGAATAGAGTGTAGGGTATAGAGTGTAGAGTGTAGGGTATAGAGTGTAGGGTATAGAGTGTAGGGTATAGAGTGTAGATTGTAGGGTATAGAGTGTATGGTATAGAGTGTAGGGTGTAGAGTGTAGGGTATAGAGTGTAGAGTGTAGGGTATAGAGTGTAGAGTGTAGGGTATAGAGTGTAGAGTGTAGGGTATAGAGTGTAGGGTATAGAGCGTAAAGTGTATGGTATAGAGTGTAGGGGATAGAGTGTATGGTATAGAGTGTATGGTATAGAGTGTAGGGTAGAGAATGTAGGGTATAGAGTGTAGGGTGTATAGTGTAGGGTATAGAGTGTAGAGTGTATGGTATAGAGTGTAGGGGATAGAGTGTATGGTATAGAGTGTATGGTATAGAGTGTATGATATAGATTGTAGGGTATAGAGTGTAGGGTATCGAGTGTAGAGTGTAGGGTATAGAGTGTAGAGTGTAGGGTATAGAGTGTAGGGTATAGAGTGTAGGGTATAGAGTGTAGGGTGTTGAGTTTAGGGTATAGAGTGTAGGGTATAGGGTGTAGGGTGTAGAGTGTAGGGTGTAGAGTGTAGGGTATAGAGTGTAGGGTATAGAGTGTAGGGTATAGCGTGTAGGGTATAGAGTGAAGGGTATAGAGTGTAGGGTATAGAGTGTAGGGTATAAAGTGTAGAGTGTAGGGTGTAGAGTGTAGAGTATAGAGTGGAGGGTATAGAGTGTAGGGTATAGAGTGTAGGGTATAAAGTGTAGAGTGTAGGGTATAGAGTGTAGGGTATAGAGTGTAGGGTATAGAGTGTAGAGTGTAGGGTATAGAGTGTAGGGTATAGAGTGTAGGGTACAGAGTGTATGGTATAGAGTGTAGGGTATAGAGTGTAGGGTATTAAGTGTAGAGTGTAGGGTATAGAGTGTAGGGTATAGAGTGTAGGGTATAGAGTGTAGAGTATAGAGTGTAGGGTATAGAGTGTAGAGTGTAGGGTATAGAGTGTAGGGTATAGAGTGTAGGGTATAGAGTGTAGGGTATAGAGTGTAGGGTATAAAGTGTAGAGTGTAGGGTATAGAGTGTAGGGTATAGAGTGTAGGGTATAGAGTGTAGAGTGTAGGGTATAGAGTGTAGGGTATAGAGTGTATGGTATAGAGTGTAGGGTATAGAGTGTAGAGTGTAGGGTATAGAGTGTAGGGTATACTGTGTAGAGTGTAGGGTATAGAGTGTAAGGTATAGAGGGTAGGGTATAGAGTGTATGGTGTAGAGTGTAGGGTATAGAGTGTAGGGTATTGAGTGTAGGGTATAGAGTGTATGGTATAGAGTTTAGGGTATAGAGTGTAGGGTATAGAGTGTAAGCTATAAAGTGTAGGGTGTAGAGTGTCGGGTATAGAGTGTAGGGTATAGAGTGTAGAGTATAGAGTGTAGGGTATAGAGTGTAGGGTATAGAGTGTAGAGTGTAGGGTATAGAGTGTAGGGTATAGAGTGTAGAGTGTAGGGTATAGAGTGTAGGGTTTAGAGAGTAGGGTATAGAGTGTAGAGTGTAGGGTATTGAGTGTAGAGTGTAGGGTATAGAGTGTAGGGTATAGAGTGTAGAGTGTAGGGTATAGAGTGTAGGGTTTAGAGAGTTGGGTATAGAGTGTAGAGTGTAGGGTATAGAGTATAGAGTGTAGGGTATAGAGTGTAGAGTGTAGGGTATAGAGTGTAGGGTATAGAGTGTAGAGTGTAGGGTATAGAGTGTAGTGTATAGATTGTAGGGTATAGAGTGTAGATTGTAGGGTATAGAGTGTAGGGTATAGAGTGTATGGTATAGAGTGTAGGGAATAGAGTGTAGGCTATAGAGTGTATGATATAGAGTGTAGGGTATAGAGTGTATGGTATAGAGTGTAGGGTATAGATTGTAGGGTATAGAGTGTAGGGTATAGAGTGTATGGTATAGAGTGTATGGTATAGATTGTAGAGTGTAGGGTATAGAGTGTAGGGTATAGAGTGTAGGGTATAGAGTGTAGATTGTAGGGTATAGAGTGTATGGTATAGAGTGTAGGGTGTAGAGTGTAGGGTATAGAGTGTAGAGTGTAGGGTATAGAGTGTAGAGTGTAGGGTATAGAGTGTAGAGTGTAGGGTATAGAGTGTAGGGTATAGAGCGTAAAGTGTATGGTATAGAGTGTAGGGGATAGAGTGTATGGTATAGAGTGTATGGTATAGAGTGTAGGGTAGAGAATGTAGGGTATAGAGTGTAGGGTGTATAGTGTAGGGTATAGAGTGTAGAGTGTATGGTATAGAGTGTAGGGGATAGAGTGTATGGTATAGAGTGTATGGTATAGAGTGTATGATATAGATTGTAGGGTATAGAGTGTAGGGTATCGAGTGTAGAGTGTAGGGTATAGAGTGTAGAGTGTAGGGTATAGAGTGTAGGGTATAGAGTGTAGGGTATAGAGTGTAGGGTGTTGAGTTTAGGGTATAGAGTGTAGGGTATAGGGTGTAGGGTGTAGAGTGTAGGGTGTAGAGTGTAGGGTATAGAGTGTAGGGTATAGAGTGTAGGGTATAGCGTGTAGGGTATAGAGTGAAGGGTATAGAGTGTAGGGTATAGAGTGTAGGGTATAAAGTGTAGAGTGTAGGGTGTAGAGTGTAGAGTATAGAGTGGAGGGTATAGAGTGTAGGGTATAGAGTGTAGGGTATAAAGTGTAGAGTGTAGGGTATAGAGTGTAGGGTATAGAGTGTAGGGTATAGAGTGTAGAGTGTAGGGTATAGAGTGTAGGGTATAGAGTGTAGGGTACAGAGTGTATGGTATAGAGTGTAGGGTATAGAGTGTAGGGTATTAAGTGTAGAGTGTAGGGTATAGAGTGTAGGGTATAGAGTGTAGGGTATAGAGTGTAGAGTATAGAGTGTAGGGTATAGAGTGTAGAGTGTAGGGTATAGAGTGTAGGGTATAGAGTGTAGGGTATAGAGTGTAGGGTATAGAGTGTAGGGTATAAAGTGTAGAGTGTAGGGTATAGAGTGTAGGGTATAGAGTGTAGGGTATAGAGTGTAGAGTGTAGGGTATAGAGTGTAGGGTATAGAGTGTATGGTATAGAGTGTAGGGTATAGAGTGTAGAGTGTAGGGTATAGAGTGTAGGGTATACTGTGTAGAGTGTAGGGTATAGAGTGTAAGGTATAGAGGGTAGGGTATAGAGTGTATGGTGTAGAGTGTAGGGTATAGAGTGTAGGGTATTGAGTGTAGGGTATAGAGTGTATGGTATAGAGTTTAGGGTATAGAGTGTAGGGTATAGAGTGTAAGCTATAAAGTGTAGGGTGTAGAGTGTCGGGTATAGAGTGTAGGGTATAGAGTGTAGAGTATAGAGTGTAGGGTATAGAGTGTAGGGTATAGAGTGTAGAGTGTAGGGTATAGAGTGTAGGGTATAGAGTGTAGAGTGTAGGGTATAGAGTGTAGGGTTTAGAGAGTAGGGTATAGAGTGTAGAGTGTAGGGTATTGAGTGTAGAGTGTAGGGTATAGAGTGTAGGGTATAGAGTGTAGAGTGTAGGGTATAGAGTGTAGGGTTTAGAGAGTTGGGTATAGAGTGTAGAGTGTAGGGTATAGAGTATAGAGTGTAGGGTATAGAGTGTAGAGTGTAGGGTATAGAGTGTAGGGTATAGAGTGTAGAGTGTAGGGTATAGAGTGTAGTGTATAGATTGTAGGGTATAGAGTGTAGATTGTAGGGTATAGAGTGTAGGGTATAGAGTGTATGGTATAGAGTGTAGGGAATAGAGTGTAGGCTATAGAGTGTATGATATAGAGTG
This sequence comes from Ranitomeya imitator, assembly GCF_032444005.1. Lineage (NCBI taxonomy): Eukaryota > Metazoa > Chordata > Amphibia > Anura > Dendrobatidae > Ranitomeya > Ranitomeya imitator. Next base: position 93,883 of record NW_027193904.1, on the reverse strand, counting down.
TAGGGTATAGAGTGTATGGTATAGAGTGTAGGGTATAGATTGTAGGGTATAGAGTGTAGGGTATAGAGTGTATGGTATAGAGTGTATGGTATAGATTGTAGGGTATAGAGTGTAGGGTATAGAGTGTAGGGTATAGAGCGTAAAGTGTATGGTATAGAGTGTAGGGGATAGAGTGTATGGTATAGAGTGTATGGTATAGAGTGTAGGGTAGAGAATGTAGGGTATAGAGTGTAGTGTGTATAGTGTAGGGTATAGAGTGTAGAGTGTATGGTATAGAGTGTAGGGGAGAGAGTGTATGGTATAGAATGTATGGTATAGAGTGTATGATATAGATTGTAGGGTATAGAGTGTAGGGTATCGAGTGTAGAGTGTAGGGTATAGAGTGTAGAGTGTAGGGTATAGAGTGTAGGGTATAGAGTGTAGGGTATAGAGTGTAGGGTGTTGAGTTTAGGGTATAGAGTGTAGGGTATAGGGTGTAGGGTATAGAGTGTAGGGTGTAGAGTGTAGGGTATAGAGTGTAGGGTATAGAGTGTAGGGTATAGCGTGTAGGGTATAGAGTGAAGGGTATAGAGTGTAGGGTATAGAGTGTAGGGTATAAAGTGTAGAGTGTAGGGTGTAGAGTGTAGAGTATAGAGTGGAGGGTATAGAGTGTAGGGTATAGAGTGTAGGGTATAAAGTGTAGAGTGTAGGGTATAGAGTGTAGGGTATAGAGTGTAGGGTATAGAGTGTAGAGTGTAGGGTATAGAGTGTAGGGTATAGAGTGTAGGGTACAGGGTGTATGGTATAGAGTGTAGGGTATAGAGTGTAGGGTATTAAGTGTAGAGTGTAGGGTATAGAGTGTAGGGTATAGAGTGTAGGGTATAGAGTGTAGGGTATAGAGTGTAGGGTATAGAGTGTAGAGTGTAGGGTATAGAGTGTAGGGTATAGAGTGTAGGGTATAGAGTGTAGGGTATAGAGTGTAGGGTATAAAGTGTAGAGTGTCGGGTATAGAGTGTAGGGTATAGAGTGTAGGGTATAGAGTGTAGAGTGTAGGGTATAGAGTGTAGGGTATAGAGTGTATGGTATAGAGTGTAGGGTATAGAGTGTAGAGTGTAGGGTATAGAGTGTAGGGTATACTGTGTAGAGTGTAGGGTATAGAGTGTAAGGTATAGAGGGTAGGGTATAGAGTGTATGGTGTAGAGTGTAGGGTATAGAGTGTAGGGTATTGAGTGTAGGGTATAGAGTGTATGGTATAGAGTTTAGGGTATAGAGTGTAGGGTATAGAGTGTAAGCTATAAAGTGTAGGGTGTAGAGTGTCGGGTATAGAGTGTAGGGTATAGAGTGTAGAGTATAGAGTGTAGGGTATAGAGTGTAGGGTATAGAGTGTAGAGTGTAGGGTATAGAGTGTAGGGTATAGAGTGTAGAGTGTAGGGTATAGAGTGTAGGGTTTAGAGAGTAGGGTATAGAGTGTAGAGTGTAGGGTATTGAGTGTAGAGTGTAGGGTATAGAGTGTAGGGTATAGAGTGTAGAGTGTAGGGTATAGAGTGTAGGGTTTAGAGAGTTGGGTATAGAGTGTAGAGTGTAGGGTATAGAGTATAGAGTGTAGGGTATAGAGTGTAGAGTGTAGGGTATAGAGTGTAGGGTATAGAGTGTAGAGTGTAGGGTATAGAATGTAGTGTATAGATTGTAGGGTATAGAGTGTAGATTGTAGGGTATAGAGTGTAGGGTATAGAGTGTATGGTATAGAGTGTAGGGAATAGAGTGTAGGCTATAGAGTGTATGATATAGAGTGTAGGGTATAGAGTGTATGGTATAGAGTGTAGGGTATAGATTGTAGGGTATAGAGTGTAGGGTATAGAGTGTATGGTATAGAGTGTATGGTATAGATTGTAGGGTATAGAGTGTAGGGTATAGAGTGTAGAGTGTAGGGTATAGAGTGTAGAGTGTAGGGTATAGAGTGTAGGGTATAGAGTGTAGAGTGTAGGGTATAGAGTGTAGGGTATAGAGTGTAGAGTGTATGGTATAGAGTGCAGGGGATAGAGTGTAGAGTGTGAGATATAGAGTGTAGGGTATAGAGTGTATGGTATAGCGTGTATGGTATAGATTGTAGGGTATAGAGTGTAGGGTATACAGTGTAGAGTGTAGGGTATAGAGTGTAGAGTGTAGGGTATAGAGTGTAGGGTATAGAGTGTATGGTATAGAGTGTAGGGTATAGAGTGTAGAGTGTAGGGTATAGAGTGTAGGGTATACTGTGTAGAGTGTAGGGTATAGAGTGTAAGGTATAGAGGGTAGGGTATAGAGTGTATGGTGTAGAGTGTAGGGTATAGAGTGTAGGGTATTGAGTGTAGGGTATAGAGTGTATGGTATAGAGTTTAGGGTATAGAGTGTAGGGTATAGAGTGTAAGCTATAAAGTGTAGGGTGTAGAGTGTCGGGTATAGAGTGTAGGGTATAGAGTGTAGAGTATAGAGTGTAGGGTATAGAGTGTAGTGTATAGAGTGTAGAGTGTAGGGTATAGAGTGTAGGGTATAGAGTGTAGAGTGTAGGGTATAGAGTGTAGGGTTTAGAGAGTAGGGTATAGAGTGTAGAGTGTAGGGTATTGAGTGTAGAGTGTAGGGTATAGAGTGTAGGGTATAGAGTGTAGAGTGTAGGGTATAGAGTGTAGGGTTTAGAGAGTTGGGTATAGAGTGTAGAGTGTAGGGTATAGAGTATAGAGTGTAGGGTATAGAGTGTAGAGTGTAGGGTATAGAGTGTAGGGTATAGAGTGTAGAGTGTAGGGTATAGAATGTAGTGTATAGATTGTAGGGTATAGAGTGTAGATTGTAGGGTATAGAGTGTAGGGTATAGAGTGTATGGTATAGAGTGTAGGGAATAGAGTGTAGGCTATAGAGTGTATGATATAGAGTGTAGGGTATAGAGTGTATGGTATAGAGTGTAGGGTATAGATTGTAGGGTATAGAGTGTAGGGTATAGAGTGTATGGTATAGAGTGTATGGTATAGATTGTAGGGTATAGAGTGTAGGGTATAGAGTGTAAAGTGTAGGGTATAGAGTGTAGAGTGTAGGGTATAGAGTGTAGGGTATAGAGTGTAGAGTGTAGGGTATAGAGTGTAGGGTATAGAGTGTAGAGTGTATGGTATAGAGTGCAGGGGATAGAGTGTAGAGTGTGAGATATAGAGTGTAGGGTATAGAGTGTATGGTATAGCGTGTATGGTATAGATTGTAGGGTATAGAGTGTAGGGTATACAGTGTAGAGTGTAGGGTATAGAGTGTAGAGTGTAGGGTATAGAGTGTAGGGTATAGAGTGTAGGGTATAGAGTGTAGAGTGTAGGGTATAGAGTGTAGGGTATAGAGTGTATGGTATAGAGTGTATGGTATAGATTGTAGGGTATAGAGTGTAGGGTATAGAGTGTAGAGTGTAGGGTATAGAGTGTAGAGTGTAGGGTATAGAGTGTAGAGTGTAGGGTATAGAGTGTAGGGTATAGAATGTAGAGTGTAGGGTATAGAGTGTAGGGTATAGAGTGTAGAGTGTATGGTATAGAGTGCAGGGGATATAGTGTAGAGTGTGAGGTATAGAGTGTAGGGTACAGAGTATATGGTATAGAGTGTATTGTATAGAGTGTAGGGTACAGAGTGTAGAGTGTAGGGTATAGAGTGTAGAGTGTAGGGTATAGAGTGTAGGGTATAGAATGTAGAGTGTAGGGTATAGAGTGTAGGGTATAGAGTGTAGAGTGTATGGTATAGAGTGCAGGGGATATAGTGTAGAGTGTGAGGTATAGAGTGTAGGGTACAGAGTATATGGTATAGAGTGTAGGGTATAGAGTGTAGGGTACAGAGTGTAGTGTATAGAGTGTAGAGTGTAGGGTATAGAGTGTAGGTTGTAGAGTGTATGGTATAGAGTGTATGGTATAGATTGTAGGGTATAGAGTGTAGGGTATAGAGTGTAGAGTGTAGGGTATAGAGTGTAGAGTGTAGGGTATAGAGTGTAGGGTATAGAGTGTAGAGTGTAGGATATAGAGTGTAGGGTATAGAGTGTAGAGTGTGTGTTATAGAGTGCAGGGGATAGCGTGTAGAGTGTGAGGTATAGAGTGTAGGGTATAGAGTGTATGGTATAGAGTGTATGGTTTAGATTGTAGGGTATAGAGTGTAGGGTATAGAGTGTAGAGTGTAGGGTATAGAGTGTAGAGTGTAGGGTATAGAGTGTATGGTATAGAGTGTATGGTATAGATTGTAGGGTATAGAGTGTAGGGTATAGAGTGTAGAGTGTATGGTATAGAGTGCAGGGGATAGAGTGTAGAGTGTGAGGTATAGAGTGTAGGGTATAGAGTGTATGGTATAGAGTGTATGGTATAGATTGTAGGGTATAGAGTGTAGGGTATAGAGTGTAGAGTGTAGGGTATAGAGTGTAGAGTGTAGGGTATAGAGTGTATGGTATAGAGTGTATGGTATAGATTGTAGGGTATAGAGTGTAGGGTATAGAGTGTAGAGTGTATGGTATAGAGTGCAGGGGATAGAGTGTAGAGTGTGAGATATAGAGTGTAGGGTATAGAGTGTATGGTATAGCGTGTATGGTATAGATTGTAGGGTATAGAGTGTAGGGTATACAGTGTAGAGTGTAGGGTATAGAGTGTAGAGTGTAGGGTATAGAGTGTAGGGTATAGAGTGTAGGGTATAGAGTGTAGAGTGTAGGGTATAGAGTGTAGGGTATAGAGTGTATGGTATAAAGTGTATGGTATAGATTGTAGGGTATAGAGTGTAGGGTATAGAGTGTAGAGTGTAGGGTATAGAGTGTAGAGTGTAGGGTATAGAGTGTAGGGTATAGAATGTAGAGTGTAGGGTATAGAGTGTAGGGTATAGAGTGTAGAGTGTATGGTATAGAGTGCAGGGGATATAGTGTAGAGTGTGAGGTATAGAGTGTAGGGTACAGAGTATATGGTATAGAGTGTAGGGTATAGAGTGTAGGGTACAGAGTGTAGTGTATAGAGTGTAGAGTGTAGGGTATAGAGTGTAGGTTGTAGAGTGTATGGTATAGAGTGTATGGTATAGATTGTAGGGTATAGAGTGTAGGGTATAGAGTGTAGAGTGTAGGGTATAGAGTGTAGAGTGTAGGGTATAGAGTGTAGGGTATAGAGTGTAGAGTGTAGGATATAGAGTGTAGGGTATAGAGTGTAGAGTGTGTGTTATAGAGTGCAGGGGATAGAGTGTAGAGTGTGAGGTATAGAGTGTAGGGTATAGAGTGTATGGTATAGAGTGTATGGTATAGATTGTAGGGTATAGAGTGTAGGGTATAGAGTGTAGAGTGTAGGGTATAGAGTGTAGAGTGTAGGGTATAGAGTGTATGGTATAGAGTGTATGGTATAGATTGTAGGGTATAGAGTGTAGGGTATAGAGTGTAGAGTGTAGGGTATAGAGTGTAGAGTGTAGGGTATAGAGTGTAGGGTATAGAGTGTAGAGTGTAGGGTATAGAGTGTAGAGTATAGAGTGTAGAGTGTATGGTATAGAGTGCAGGGGATAGAGTGTAGAGTGTAGGGTATAGAGTGTAGGGTATAGAGTGTAGAGTGTAGGGTATAGAGTGTAGGGTTTAGAGAGTAGGGTATAGAGTGTAGAGTGTAGGGTATAGAGTGTAGAGTGTAGGGTATAGAGTGTAGGGTATAGAGTGTAGAGTGTAGGGTATAGAGTGTAGTGTTTAGATAGTTGGGTATAGAGTGTAGAGTGTAGGGTATAGAGTATAGAGTGTAGGGTATAGAGTGTAGGGTATAGAGTGTAGAGTGTAGGGTATAAAGTGTAGAGAGTAGGGTGTAGAGTGTAGGGTATAGAGTGTAGGTTATAGAGTGTAGGGTATAGATTGTAGATTGTAGGGTGTAGATTGTAGGTTATAGAGTGTAGAGTGTAGGGTATAAAGTGTAGAGAGTAGGGTATAGAGTGTAGGTTATAGAGTGTAGGGTATAGAGTGTAGGGTGTAGAGTGTAGGGTATAGAGTGTAAGGTATAGAGTGTACGGTATAAAGTGTATGTTATAGAGTGTAGGGTATAGAGTGTAGAGTGTAGGGTATAGAGTGTAGGGTATAGAGTGTAGGGTATAGAGTGTATGGTATAGAGTGTAGGGTATAGAGTGTAGAGTGTAGGGTACAGAGTGTAGCGTTTAGAGTGTAGGGTATAGAGTGTAGGGTATAGATTGTAGGGTATAGAGTGTAGAGTGTAGGGTATAGAGTGTAGGGTATAGAGTGTAGAGTGTAGGGTATAGAGTGTATATTGTAGGGTAAAAAGTGTAGGGTATAGAGAGTATGGTATAGAGTGTAGGGAATAGAGTGTATGGTATAGAGTGTATGGTATAGATTGTAGGGTATAGAGTGTAGGGTATAGAGTGTAGAGTGTAGGGTATAGAGTGTAGAGTGTAGGGTATAGAGTGTATGGTATAGAGTGTATGGTATAGATTGTAGGGTATAGAGTGTAGGGTACAGAGTGTAGAGTGTAGGGTATAGAGTGTAGAGTGTAGGGTATAGAGTGTAGGGTATAGAGTGTAGAGTGTAGGGTATAGAGTGTAGAGTATAGAGTGTAGAGTGTATGGTATAGAGTGCAGGGGATAGAGTGTAGAGTGTAGGGTATAGAGTGTAGGGTATAGAGTGTAGAGTGTAGGGTATAGAGTGTAGGGTTTAGAGAGTAGGGTATAGAGTGTAGAGTGTAGGGTATAGAGTGTAGAGTGTAGGGTATAGAGTGTAGGGTATAGAGTGTAGAGTGTAGGGTATAGAGTGTAGTGTTTAGATAGTTGGGTATAGAGTGTAGAGTGTAGGGTATAGAGTATAGAGTGTAGGGTATAGAGTGTAGGGTATAGAGTGTAGAGTGTAGGGTATAAAGTGTAGAGAGTAGGGTGTAGAGTGTAGGGTATAGAGTGTAGGTTATAGAGTGTAGGGTATAGATTGTAGATTGTAGGGTGTAGATTGTAGGTTATAGAGTGTAGAGTGTAGGGTATAAAGTGTAGAGAGTAGGGTATAGAGTGTAGGTTATAGAGTGTAGGGTATAGAGTGTAGGGTGTAGAGTGTAGGGTATAGAGTGTAAGGTATAGAGTGTACGGTATAAAGTGTATGTTATAGAGTGTAGGGTATAGAGTGTAGAGTGTAGGGTATAGAGTGTAGGGTATAGAGTGTAGGGTATAGAGTGTATGGTATAGAGTGTAGGGTATAGAGTGTAGAGTGTAGGGTACAGAGTGTAGCGTTTAGAGTGTAGGGTATAGAGTGTAGGGTATAGATTGTAGGGTATAGAGTGTAGAGTGTAGGGTATAGAGTGTAGGGTATAGAGTGTAGAGTGTAGGGTATAGAGTGTATATTGTAGGGTAAAAAGTGTAGGGTATAGAGAGTATGGTATAGAGTGTAGGGAATAGAGTGTATGGTATAGAGTGTATGGTATAGATTGTAGGGTATAGAGTGTAGGGTATAGAGTGTAGAGTGTAGGGTATAGAGTGTAGAGTGTAGGGTATAGAGTGTATGGTATAGAGTGTATGGTATAGATTGTAGGGTATAGAGTGTAGGGTATAGAGTGTAGAGTGTAGGGTATAGAGTGTAGAGTGTAGGGTATAGAGTGTAGGGTATAGAGTGTAGAGTGTAGGGTATAGAGTGTAGAGTATAGAGTGTAGAGTGTATGGTATAGAGTGCAGGGGATAGAGTGTAGAGTGTAGGGTATAGAGTGTAGGGTATAGAGTGTAGAGTGTAGGGTATAGAGTGTAGGGTTTAGAGAGTAGGGTATAGAGTGTAGAGTGTAGGGTATAGAGTGTAGAGTGTAGGGTATAGAGTGTAGGGTATAGAGTGTAGAGTGTAGGGTATAGAGTGTAGTGTTTAGATAGTTGGGTATAGAGTGTAGAGTGTATTGTATAGAGTATAGAGTGTAGGGTATAGAGTGTAGGGTATAGAGTGTAGAGTGTAGGGTATAAAGTGTAGAGAGTAGGGTGTAGAGTGTAGGGTATAGAGTGTAGGTTATAGAGTGTAGGGTATAGATTGTAGATTGTAGGGTGTAGATTGTAGGTTATAGAGTGTAGAGTGTAGGGTATAAAGTGTAGAGAGTAGGGTATAGAGTGTAGGTTATAGAGTGTAGGGTATAGAGTGTAGGGTGTAGAGTGTAGGGTATAGAGTGAAAGGTATAGAGTGTACGGTATAAAGTGTATGTTATAGAGTGTAGGGTATAGAGTGTAGAGTGTAGGGTATAGAGTGTAGGGTATAGAGTGTAGGGTATAGAGTGTATGGTATAGAGTGTAGGGTATAGAGTGTAGAGTGTAGGGTACAGAGTGTAGCGTTTAGAGTGTAGGGTATAGAGTGTAGGGTATAGATTGTAGGGTATAGAGTGTAGAGTGTAGGGTATAGAGTGTAGGGTATAGAGTGTAGAGTGTAGGGTATAGAGTGTATATTGTAGGGTAAAAAGTGTAGGGTATAGAGAGTATGGTATAGAGTGTAGGGAATAGAGTGTGGAGTGTAGGGAATAGAGTGTAGAGTGTAGGGTGTAGAGTGTAGGGTATAAAGTGTAGAGAGTAGGGTAAAGAGTGTAGGGTATAGAGTGTAGGTTATAGAGTGTAGGGTATAGAGTGTAGAGTGTAGGGTGTAGAGTGTAGGGTATAGAGTGTAAGGTATAGAGTGTAGGGTATAACGTGTACGGTATAGAGTGTAGGGTATAGATTGTAGGGTATAGAGTGTAGATTGTAGGGTATAGAGTCTATGGTATAGAGTGTAGAGTGTAGGGTATAGAGTGTATAGTGTAGGGTAAAGAGTGTAGGGTATAGAGTGTATGGTATAGAGTGTAGGGAATAGAGTGTAGAGTGTAGGGTATAGAGTGTATGGTATAGAGTGTAGGGTATAGAGTGTAGAGTGTAGGGTATAGAGTGTAGGGTATAGAGTGTAGGGTATAGAGTGTAGAGTGTAGGGATTAGAGTGTAGGGTATAGAGTGTAGGGTATATAGTGTAGAATGTACGGTATAGAGTGTATTGTATAGAGTATAGAGTGTAGGGTATAGAGTATAGAGTGTAGGGTATAGAGTGTAAGGTATAGAGTGTAAAGTGTAGAGTGTATGGTATAGAGTGTAGAGTGTAGGGTATAGAGTGTAGGGTATAGAGTGTATGGAATAGAGTGTAGGGTATAGAGTGTTGAGTGTAGGGTATAGAGTGTAGGGTATAGAGCGTAGGGTGTAGGGTATAGAGTGTAGGGTATAGAGTGTAGGGTATAGAGTTTAGAGTGTAGGGTACAGGGTGTATGGTATAGAGTGTAGGGTGTATGGTATAGAGTGCAGGGGATAGAGTGTAGAGTGTGAGGTATAGAGTGTAGGGTATAGAGTGTATGGTATAGAGTGTATGGTATAGATTGTAATGTATAGAGTGTAGGGTATAGAGTGTAGAGTGTAGGGTATAGAGTGTAGAGTGTAGGGTATAGAGTGTAGGGTATAGAGGGTATGATATAGAGTGTATGGTATAGAGTGTATGGTATAGAGTGTACGGTATAGAGTGTAGGGTATAGAGTGTAGAGTGTAGGGTATAGAGTGTAGGGTATAGAGTGTAGGGTATAGAGTGTAGGGTATAGAGTGTAGGGTGTAGAGTTTAGGGTATAGAGTGTAGCGTGTAGGGTATAGAGTGTATGGTATAGAGTGTAGAGTGTAGGGTATAGAGTGTATGGTATAGAGTGTAGGGTGTAGAATGTATGTTATAGAGTGTAGGGTATAGAGTGTATGGTATGGAGATTAGAGTGTAGGGCATATAGTGTATGGTATAGAGTGTAAGGGGATGTTATCTGAGGGATGTTATTCTGGATTATCTCAATGAGAATAACTGTTTAACTCCATATCAGCATGGGTTTATGAGAAATCGCTCCTGTCAAACCAATCTAATCAGTTTTTATGAAGAGGTAAGCTATAGGCTGGACCACGGTGAGTCATTGGACGTGGTATATCTCGATTTTTCCAAAGCGTTTGATTCCGTGCCGCACAAGAGGTTGGTACACAAAATGAGAATGCTTGGTCTGGGGGAAAATGTGTGTAAATGGGTTAGTAACTGGCTTAGTGATAGAAAGCAGAGGGTGGTTATAAATGGTATAGTCTCTAACTGGGTCGCTGTGACCAGTGGGGTACCGCAGGGGTCAGTATTGGGACCTGTTCTCTTCAACATATTCATTAATGATCTGGTAGAAGGTTTACACAGTAAAATATCAATATTTGCAGATGATACAAAACTATGTAAAGCAGTTAATACAAGAGAAGATAGTATTCTGCTACAGATGGATCTGGATAAGTTGGAAACTTGGGCTGAAAGGTGGCAGATGAGGTTTAACAATGATAAATGTAAGGTTATACACATGGGAAGAGGGAATCAATATCACCATTACACACTGAACGGGAAACCACTGGGTAAATCTGACAGGGAGAAGGACTTGGGGATCCTAGTTAATGATAAACTTACCTGGAGCAGCCAGTGCCAGGCAGCAGCTGCCAAGGCAAACAGGATCATGGGGTGCATTAAAAGAGGTCTGGATACACATGATGAGAGCATTATACTGCCTCTGTACAAATCCCTAGTTAGACCGCACATGGAGTACTGTGTCCAGTTTTGGGCACCGGTGCTCAGGAAGGATATAATGGAACTAGAGAGAGTACAAAGGAGGGCAACAAAATTAATAAAGGGGATGGGAGAACTACAATACCCAGATAGATTAGCGAAATTAGGATTATTTAGTCTAGAAAAAAGACGACTGAGGGGCGATCTAATAACCATGTATAAGTATATAAGGGGACAATACAAATATCTCGCTGAGGATCTGTTTATACCAAGGAAGGTGACGGGCACAAGGGGGCATTCTTTGCGTCTGGAGGAGAGAAGGTTTTTCCACCAACATAGAAGAGGATTCTTTACTGTTAGGGCAGTGAGAATCTGGAATTGCTTGCCTGAGGAGGTGGTGATGGCGAACTCAGTCGAGGGGTTCAAGAGAGGCCTGGATGTCTTCCTGGAGCAGAACAATATTGTATCATACAATTATTAGGTTCTGTAGAAGGACGTAGATCTGGGTATTTATTATAATGGAATATAGGCTGAACTGGATGGACAAATGTCTTTTTTCGGCCTTACTAACTATGTTACTATGTTACTATGTATAGAGTGTATGGTATAGAGTGTAGGGTATAGAGTGTAGAGTGTAGGGTATAGAGTGTATGGTATAGAGTGTAGGGTATAGAGTGTAGAGTGTAGGGTATAGAGTGTAGGGTATAGAGTGTAGGATATAGCGTGTAGGGTATAGAGTGTAGGGTATAGATTGTAGGGTATAGAGTGTAGGGTATAAAGTGTAGAGTGTAGGGTATAGAGTGAATGGTATAGAGTGTAGAGTGTATGGTATAGAGTGTATGGTATAGAGTGTAGGGTGTAGAATGTATGTTATAGAGTGTAGGGTATAGAGTGTATGGTATGGAGATTAGAGTGTAGGGCATAGAGTGTAGGGTATAGAGAGTATGGTATAGAGTGTAGGGTATAGAGTGTAGAGTGTAGGGTATAGAGTGTAGGGTATAGAGTGTAGGATATAGAGTGTATAGTATAGAGTGTAGGTTATAGAGTGTAGAGTGTAGGGTATAGAGTGTAGGGTATAGAGTGTATTGTAAAGAGTGTAAGGTATAGATTGTAAGGTATAGAGTGTATAGCGTAGAGTATAGAGTGTAGGGTATAGAGTGTATGGTGTAGAGTGTAGGGTATAGAGTGTATAGTGTAGGGTATAGAGTGTAGGGTATAGAGTGTAGAGTGTGGGGTATAGAGTGTATGGTATAGAGTGTATGGTGTAGAGTGTATGGTATAGAGTGTAGGGTATAGAGTGTATGGAATAGAGTGTAGGGTATAGAGTGTAGATTGTAGGGTATAGAGTGTAGGGTGTAGAGTGTAGGGTATAGAGTGTAGGGTATAGATTGTAGGGTATAGAGTGTAGAGTGTAGGGTATAGAGTGTAGGGTATAGAGTGTATGGTATAGAGTGTAGGGAATAGAGTGTAGAGTGTATGGTATAGAGTGTAGGGTATAGAGTGTAGAGTGTAGGGTATAGAGTGTAGGGTATAGAGTGTAGGGTATAGAGTGTAGGGTGTAGAGTGTAGGGTATAGAGTGTAGGGTATAGAGTGTAGGGTATAGAGTGTAGAGTGTAGGGATTAGAGTGCAGGGTATAGAGTGTAGAGTATAGAGTGTAGAATGCACGGTATAGAGTGTAGGGTATAGAGTATAGAGTGTAGGGTATAGAGTGTAAAGTGTAGAGTGTAGGGTATAGAGTGTAGAGTGTAGGGTATAGAGTGTAGGGTATAGAGTGTATGGAATAGAGTGTAGGGTATAGAGTGTAGAGTTTAGGGTATAGAGTGTAGGGTATAGAGCGTAGGGTGTAGGGTATAGAGTGTAGGGTATAGAGTGTAGGGTATAGAGTGTAGAGTGTAGGGTATAGAGTGTATGGTATAGAGTGTAGGGTGTAGAGTGTAGGGTATAGAGTGTAGAGTGTAGGGTATAGAGTGTAGAGTGTAGGGTATAGAGTGTAGGGTGTAGAGTGTAGAGTGTAGGGTATAGAAAGTAGGGTATAGAGTGTAAAGTGTATGGTATAGAGTGTAGGGGATAGAGTGTATGGTATAGAGTGTATGGTATAGAGTGTAGGGTAGAGAATGTAGGGTATAGAGTGTAGAGTGTAGGGTATATAGTGTAGGGTGTAGAGTGTAGGGTATAGAGTGTAGAGTGTATGGTATAGAGTGTAGGGGATAGAGTGTATGGTATAGAGTGTATGGTATAGAGTGTATGGTATAGATTGTAGGGTATAGAGTGTAGGGTATCGAGTGTAGAGTGTAGGGTGTAGAGTGTAGGGTATAGAGTGTAGGGTATAGAGTGTAGGGTATAGAGTGTAGAGTGTTGAGTGTTGGGTATAGAGTGTAGGGTATAGGGTGTAGGGTATAGAGTGTAGGGTGTAGAGTGTAGGGTATAGAGTGTAGGGTATAGAGTGTAGGGTATAGAGTGTAGGGTATAGCGTGTAGGGTATAGAGTGAAGGGTATAGAGTGTAGGGTATAGAGTGTAGGGTATAAAGTGTAGAGTGTAGGGTGTAGAGTGTAGAGTGTAGGGTATAGAGTGGAGGGTATAGAGTGTAGGGTATAGAGTGTATGGTATAGAGTGTAGGGTGTATGGTATAGAGTGCAGGGGATAGAGTGTAGAGTGTGAGGTATAGAGTGTAGGGTATAGAGTGTATGGTATAGAGTGTATGGTATAGATTGTAATGTATAGAGTGTAGGGTATAGAGTGTAGAGTGTAGGGTATAGAGTGTAGAGTGTAGGGTATAGAGTGTAGGGTATAGAGGGTATGATATAGAGTGTATGGTATAGAGTGTATGGTATAGAGTGTACGGTATAGAGTGTAGGGTATAGAGTGTAGAGTGTAGGGTATAGCGTGTAGGGTATAGAGTGTAGGGTATAGAGTGTAGGGTATAGAGTGTAGGGTGTAGAGTTTAGGGTATAGAGTGTAGCGTGTAGGGTATAGAGTGTATGGTATAGAGTGTAGAGTGTAGGGTATAGAGTGTATGGTATAGAGTGTAGGGTGTAGAATGTATGTTATAGAGTGTAGGGTATAGAGTGTATGGTATGGAGATTAGAGTGTAGGGCATATAGTGTATGGTATAGAGTGTATGGTATAGAGTGTAGGGTATAGAGTGTAGAGTGTAGGGTATAGAGTGTATGGTATAGAGTGTAGGGTATAGAGTGTAGAGTGTAGGGTATAGAGTGTAGGGTATAGAGTGTAGGATATAGCGTGTAGGGTATAGAGTGTAGGGTATAGATTGTAGGGTATAGAGTGTAGGGTATAAAGTGTAGAGTGTAGGGTATAGAGTGAATGGTATAGAGTGTAGAGTGTATGGTATAGAGTGTATGGTATAGAGTGTAGGGTGTAGAATGTATGTTATAGAGTGTAGGGTATAGAGTGTATGGTATGGAGATTAGAGTGTAGGGCATAGAGTGTAGGGTATAGAGTGTATGGTATAGAGTGTAGGGTATAGAGTGTAGAGTGTAGGGTATAGAGTGTAGGGTATAGAGTGTAGGATATAGAGTGTATGGTATAGAGTGTAGGTTATAGAGTGTAGAGTGTAGGGTATAGAGTGTAGGGTATAGAGTGTATTGTAAAGAGTGTAAGGTATAGATTGTAAGGTATAGAGTGTATAGCGTAGAGTATAGAGTGTAGGGTATAGAGTGTATGGTGTAGAGTGTAGGGTATAGAGTGTATAGTGTAGGGTATAGAGTGTAGGGTATAGAGTGTAGAGTGTGGGGTATAGAGTGTATGGTATAGAGTGTATGGTGTAGAGTGTATGGTATAGAGTGTAGGGTATAGAGTGTATGGAATAGAGTGTAGGGTATAGAGTGTAGATTGTAGGGTATAGAGTGTAGGGTGTAGAGTGTAGGGTATAGAGTGTAGGGTATAGATTGTAGGGTATAGAGTGTAGAGTGTAGGGTATAGAGTGTAGGGTATAGAGTGTATGGTATAGAGTGTAGAGTGTAGGGTATAGAGTGTATAGTGTAGGGTATAGAGTGTAGGGTATAGAGTGTATGGTATAGAGTGTAGGGAATAGAGTGTAGAGTGTATGGTATAGAGTGTAGGGTATAGAGTGTAGAGTGTAGGGTATAGAGTGTAGGGTATAGAGTGTAGGGTATAGAGTGTAGGGTGTAGAGTGTAGGGTATAGAGTGTAGGGTATAGAGTGTAGGGTATAGAGTGTAGAGTGTAGGGATTAGAGTGCAGGGTATAGAGTGTAGAGTATAGAGTGTAGAATGCACGGTATAGAGTGTAGGGTATAGAGTATAGAGTGTAGGGTATAGAGTGTAAAGTGTAGAGTGTAGGGTATAGAGTGTAGAGTGTAGGGTATAGAGTGTAGGGTATAGAGTGTATGGAATAGAGTGTAGGGTATAGAGTGTAGAGTTTAGGGTATAGAGTGTAGGGTATAGAGCGTAGGGTGTAGGGTATAGAGTGTAGGGTATAGAGTGTAGGGTATAGAGTGTAGAGTGTAGGGTATAGAGTGTAGGGTATAGAGTGTATGGTATAGAGTGTAGAGTGTAGGGTATAGAGTGTATAGTGTAGGGTATAGAGTGTAGGGTATAGAGTGTATGGTATAGAGTGTAGGGAATAGAGTGTAGAGTGTATGGTATAGAGTGTAGGGTATAGAGTGTAGAGTGTAGGGTATAGAGTGTAGGGTATAGAGTGTAGGGTATAGAGTGTAGGGTGTAGAGTGTAGGGTATAGAGTGTAGGGTATAGAGTGTAGGGTATAGAGTGTAGAGTGTAGGGATTAGAGTGCAGGGTATAGAGTGTAGAGTATAGAGTGTAGAATGCACGGTATAGAGTGTAGGGTATAGAGTATAGAGTGTAGGGTATAGAGTGTAAAGTGTAGAGTGTAGGGTATAGAGTGTAGAGTGTAGGGTATAGAGTGTAGGGTATAGAGTGTATGGAATAGAGTGTAGGGTATAGAGTGTAGAGTTTAGGGTATAGAGTGTAGGGTATAGAGCGTAGGGTGTAGGGTATAGAGTGTAGGGTATAGAGTGTAGGGTATAGAGTGTAGAGTGTAGGGTATAGAGTGTATGGTATAGAGTGTAGGGTGTAGAGTGTAGGGTATAGAGTGTAGAGTGTAGGGTATAGAGTGTAGAGTGTAGGGTATAGAGTGTAGGGTGTAGAGTGTAGAGTGTAGGGTATAGAAAGTAGGGTATAGAGTGTAAAGTGTATGGTATAGAGTGTAGGGGATAGAGTGTATGGTATAGAGTGTATGGTATAGAGTGTAGGGTAGAGAATGTAGGGTATAGAGTGTAGAGTGTAGGGTATATAGTGTAGGGTGTAGAGTGTAGGGTATAGAGTGTAGAGTGTATGGTATAGAGTGTAGGGGATAGAGTGTATGGTATAGAGTGTATGGTATAGAGTGTATGGTATAGATTGTAGGGTATAGAGTGTAGGGTATCGAGTGTAGAGTGTAGGGTGTAGAGTGTAGGGTATAGAGTGTAGGGTATAGAGTGTAGGGTATAGAGTGTAGAGTGTTGAGTGTAGGGTATAGAGTGTAGGGTATAGGGTGTAGGGTATAGAGTGTAGGGTGTAGAGTGTAGGGTATAGAGTGTAGGGTATAGAGTGTAGGGTATAGAGTGTAGGGTATAGCGTGTAGGGTATAGAGTGAAGGGTATAGAGTGTAGGGTATAGAGTGTAGGGTATAAAGTGTAGAGTGTAGGGTGTAGAGTGTAGAGTGTAGGGTATAGAGTGGAGGGTATAGAGTGTAGGGTATAGAGTGTAGGGTATAAAGTGTAGAGTGTAGGGTATAGAGTGTAGGGTATAGAGTGTAGAGTGTAGGGTATAGAGTGTAGGGTATAGAGTGTAGGGTATAGAGTGTATGGTATAGAGTGTAGGGTATAGAGTGTAGGGTATAAAGTGTAGAGTGTAGGGTATAGAGTGTAGGGTATAGAGTGTAGGGTATAGAGTGTAGGGTATAGAGTGTAGAGTGTAGGGTATAGAGTGTAGGGTATAGAGTGTAGGGTATAGAGTGTAGGGTATAAAGTGTAGAGTGTAGGGTATAGAGTGTAGGGTATAGAGTGTAGGGTATAGAGTGTAGAGTGTAGGGTATAGAGTGTAGGGTATAGAGTGTATGGTATAGAGTGTAGGGTATAGAGTGTAGAGTGTAGGGTATAGAGTGTAGGGTATACTGTGTAGAGTGTAGGGTATAGAGTGTAA
Source organism: Ranitomeya imitator (assembly GCF_032444005.1). Taxonomy (NCBI): domain Eukaryota; kingdom Metazoa; phylum Chordata; class Amphibia; order Anura; family Dendrobatidae; genus Ranitomeya; species Ranitomeya imitator. The sequence continues at coordinate 77,203 of NW_027193904.1, read as the reverse complement.
GGTATAGAGGGTAGTGCATAGAGTGTATGGTGTAGAGTGTAGGGTATAGAGTGTAGGGCATAGAGTGTAGGGTATAGAGTGTATGGTATAGAGTTTAGGGTATAGAGTGTAGGGTATAGAGTGTAAGCTATAAAGTGTAGGGTGTAGCGTGTAGGGTATGGAGTGTAGGGTATAGAGTGTAGGGTATAGAGTGTAGGGTATAGAGTGTAGAGTGTAGGGTATAGAGTGTAGGGTATAGAGTGTAGAGTGTAGGGTATAGAGTGTAGGGTTTAGAGAGTAGGGTATAGAGTGTAGAGTGTAGGGTATAGAGTGTAGAGTGTAGGGTATAGAGTGTAGGGTATAGAGTGTAGAGTGTAGGGTATAGAGTGTAGGGTTTAGAGAGTTGGGTATAGAGTGTAGAGTGTAGGGTATAGAGTATAGAGTGTAGGGTATAGAGTGTAGGGTATAGAGTGTAGAGTGTAGGGTATAGAGTGTAGGGTATAGAGTGTAGAGTGTAGGGTTTAGAGTGTAGTGTATAGATTGTAGGGTATAGAGTGTAGATTGTAGGGTATAGAGTGTAGGGTATAGAGTGTATGGTATAGAGTGTAGAGAGTAGGGTATAGAGTGTATAGTGTAGGGTATAGAGTGTAGGGTATAGAGTGTATGGTATAGAGTGTAGGGAATAGAGTGTAGGCTATAGAGTGTATGATATAGAGTGTAGGGTATAGAGAGTATGGTATAGAGTGTAGGGTATAGAGTGTAGGGTATATTGTGTAGGGTATAGAGTGTATGGTATAGAGTGTATGGTATAGATTGTAGGGTATAGAGTGTAGGGTATAGAGTGTAGAGTGTAGGGTATAGAGTGTAGAGTGTAGGGTATAGAGTGTAGGGTATAGAGTGTAGAGTGTAGGGTATAGAGTGTAGGGTATAGAGTGTAGACTGTATGGTATAGAGTGCAGGGGATAGAGTGTAGAGTGTGAGGTATAGAGTGTAGGGTATAGAGTGTATGGTATAGCGTGTATGGTATAGATTGTAGGGTATAGAGTGTAGGGTATAGAGTGTAGAGTGTAGGGTATAGAGTGTAGAGTGTAGGGTATAGAGTGTAGGGTATAGAGTGTAGGGTATAGATTGTAGGGTATAGAGTGTAGGGTATAGAGTGTAGAGTGTAGGGTATAGAGTGTAGAGTGTAGGGTATAGAGTGTAGGGTATAGAGTGTAGAGTGTAGGGTATAGAGTGTAGGGTATAGAGTGTAGAGTGTATGGTATAGAGTGCAGGGGATATAGTGTAGAGTGTGAGGTATAGAGTGTAGGGTACAGAGTGTATGGTATAGAGTGTAGGGTATAGAGTGTATGGTACAGAGTGTAGCGTATAGAGTGTAGAGTGTAGGGTATAGAGTGTAGGTTGTAGAGTGTATGGTATAGAGTGTATGGTATAGATTGTAGGGTATAGAGTGTAGGGTATAGAGTGTAGAGTGTAGGGTATAGAGTGTAGAGTGTAGGGTATAGAGTGTAGAGTGTAGGGTATAGAGTGTAGGGTATAGAGTGTAGAGGGTAGGATATAGAGTGTAGGGTATAGAGTGTAGAGTGTGTGTTATAGAGTGCAGGGGATAGAGTGTAGAGTGTGAGGTATAGAGTGTAGGGTATAGAGTGTATGGTATAGAGTGTATGGTATAGATTGTAGGGTATAGAGTGTAGGGTATAGAGTGTAGAGTGTAGGGTATAGAGTGTAGAGTGTAGGGTATAGAGTGTATGGTATAGAGTGTATGGTATAGATTGTAGGGTATAGAGTGTAGGGTATAGAGTGTAGAGTGTAGAGTATAGAGTGTAGAGTGTAGGGTATAGAGTGTAGGGTATAGAGTGTAGAGTGTAGGGTACAGAGTGTAGAGTATAGAGTGTAGAGTGTATGGTATAGAGTGCAGGGGATAGAGTGTAGAGTGTAGGGTATAGAGTGTAGGGTATAGAGTGTAGAGTGTAGGGTATAGAGCGTAGGGTTTAGAGAGTAGGGTATAGAGTGTAGAGTGTAGGGTATAGAGTGTAGAGTGTAGGGTATAGAGTGTAGGGTGTAGAGTGTAGAGTGTAGGGTATAGAAAGTAGGGTATAGAGTGTAAAGTGTATGGTATAGAGTGTAGGGGATAGAGTGTATGGTATAGAGTGTATGGTATAGAGTGTAGGGTAGAGAATGTAGGGTATAGAGTGTAGAGTGTAGGGTATATAGTGTAGGGTGTAGAGTGTAGGGTATAGAGTGTAGAGTGTATGGTATAGAGTGTAGGGGATAGAGTGTATGGTATAGAGTGTATGGTATAGAGTGTATGGTATAGATTGTAGGGTATAGAGTGTAGGGTATCGAGTGTAGAGTGTAGGGTGTAGAGTGTAGGGTATAGAGTGTAGGGTATAGAGTGTAGGGTATAGAGTGTAGAGTGTTGAGTGTAGGGTATAGAGTGTAGGGTATAGGGTGTAGGGTATAGAGTGTAGGGTGTAGAGTGTAGGGTATAGAGTGTAGGGTATAGAGTGTAGGGTATAGAGTGTAGGGTATAGCGTGTAGGGTATAGAGTGAAGGGTATAGAGTGTAGGGTATAGAGTGTAGGGAATAAAGTGTAGAGTGTAGGGTGTAGAGTGTAGAGTGTAGGGTATAGAGTGGAGGGTATAGAGTGTAGGGTATAGAGTGTAGGGTATAAAGTGTAGAGTGTAGGGTATAGAGTGTAGGGTATAGAGTGTAGAGTGTAGGGTATAGAGTGTAGGGTATAGAGTGTAGGGTATAGAGTGTATGGTATAGAGTGTAGGGTATAGAGTGTAGGGTATAAAGTGTAGAGTGTAGGGTATAGAGTGTAGGGTATAGAGTGTAGGGTATAGAGTGTAGGGTATAGAGTGTAGAGTGTAGGGTATAGAGTGTAGGGTATAGAGTGTAGGGTATAGAGTGTAGGGTATAAAGTGTAGAGTGTAGGGTATAGAGTGTAGGGTATAGAGTGAAGGGTATAGAGTGTAGAGTGTAGGGTATAGAGTGTAGGGTATAGAGTGTATGGTATAGAGTGTAGGGTATAGAGTGTAGGGTATAGAGTGTAGGGTATACTGTGTAGAGTGTAGGGTATAGAGTGTAAGGTATAGAGGGTAGTGCATAGAGTGTATGGTGTAGAGTGTAGGGTATAGAGTGTAGGGTATAGAGTGTAGGGTATAGAGTGTATGGTATAGAGTTTAGGGTATAGAGTGTAGGGTATAGAGTGTAAGCTATAAAGTGTAGGGTGTAGCGTGTAGGGTATGGAGTGTAGGGTATAGAGTGTAGGGTATAGAGTGTAGGGTATAGAGTGTAGAGTGTAGGGTATAGAGTGTAGGGTATAGAGTGTAGAGTGTAGGGTATAGAGTGTAGGGTTTAGAGAGTAGGGTATAGAGTGTAGAGTGTAGGGTATAGAGTGTAGAGTGTAGGGTATAGAGTGTAGGGTATAGAGTGTAGAGTGTAGGGTATAGAGTGTAGGGTTTAGAGAGTTGGGTATAGAGTGTAGAGTGTAGGGTATAGAGTATAGAGTGTAGGGTATAGAGTGTAGGGTATAGAGTGTAGAGTGTAGGGTATAGAGTGTAGGGTATAGAGTGTAGAGTGTAGGGTTTAGAGTGTAGTGTATAGATTGTAGGGTATAGAGTGTAGATTGTAGGGTATAGAGTGTAGGGTATAGAGTGTATGGCATAGAGTGTAGAGAGTAGGGTATAGAGTGTATAGTGTAGGGTATAGAGTGTAGGGTATAGAGTGTATGGTATAGAGTGTAGGGAATAGAGTGTAGGCTATAGAGTGTATGATATAGAGTGTAGGGTATAGAGAGTATGGTATAGAGTGTAGGGTATAGAGTGTAGGGTATATTGTGTAGGGTATAGAGTGTATGGTATAGAGTGTATGGTATAGATTGTAGGGTATAGAGTGTAGGGTATAGAGTGTAGAGTGTAGGGTATAGAGTGTAGAGTGTAGGGTATAGAGTGTAGGGTATAGAGTGTAGAGTGTAGGGTATAGAGTGTAGGGTATAGAGTGTAGACTGTATGGTATAGAGTGCAGGGGATAGAGTGTAGAGTGTGAGGTATAGAGTGTAGGGTATAGAGTGTATGGTATAGCATGTATGGTATAGATTGTAGGGTATAGAGTGTAGGGTATAGAGTGTAGAGTATAGGGTATAGAGTGTAGAGTGTAGGGTATAGAGTGTAGGGTATAGAGTGTAGGGTATAGATTGTAGGGTATAGAGTGTAGGGTATAGAGTGTAGAGTGTAGGGTATAGAGTGTACAGTGTAGGGTATAGAGTGTAGGGTATAGAGTGTAGAGTGTAGGGTATAGAGTGTAGGGTATAGAGTGTAGAGTGTATGGTATAGAGTGCAGGGGATATAGTGTAGAGTGTGAGGTATAGAGTGTAGGGTGCAGAGTGTATGGTATAGAGTGTAGGGTATAGAGTTTATGGTACAGAGTGTAGCGTATAGAGTGTAGAGTGTAGGGTATAGAGTGTAGGTTGTAGAGTGTATGGTATAGAGTGTATGGTATAGATTGTAGGGTATAGAGTGTAGGGTATAGAGTGTAGAGTGTAGGGTATAGAGTGTAGAGTGTAGGGTATAGAGTGTAGAGTGTAGGGTATAGAGTGTAGGGTATAGAGTGTAGAGTGTAGGATATAGAGTGTAGGGTATAGAGTGTAGAGTGTGTGTTATAGAGTGCAGGGGATAGAGTGTAGATTGTGAGGTATAGAGTGTAGGGTATAGAGTGTATGGTATAGAGTGTATGGTATAGATTGTAGGGTATAGAGTGTAGGGTATAGAGTGTAGAGTGTAGGGTATAGAGTGTAGAGTGTAGGGTATAGAGTGTATGGTATAGAGTGTATGGTATAGATTGTAGGGTATAGAGTGTAGGGTATAGAGTGTAGAGTGTAGAGTATAGAGTGTAGAGTGTAGGGTATAGAGTGTAGGGTATAGAGTGTAGAGTGTAGGGTATAGAGTGTAGAGTATAGAGTGTAGAGTGTATGGTATAGAGTGCAGGGGTTAGAGTGTAGAGTGTAGGGTATAGAGTGTAGGGTATAGAGTGTAGAGTGTAGGGTATAAAGAGTAGGGTTTAGAGAGTAGGGTATAGAGTGTAGAGTGTAGGGTATAGAGTGTAGAGTGTAGGGTATAGAGTGTAGGGTATAGAGTGTAGGGTATAGAGTGTAGAGTGTAGGGTATAGAGTGTAGGGTATAGAGTGTATGGTATAGAGTTTAGGGTATAGAGTGTAGGGTATAGAGTGTAAGCTATAAAGTGTAAGGTGTAGCGTGTAGGGTATGGAGTGTAGGGTATAGAGTGTAGGGTATAGAGTGTAGGGTATAGAGTGTAGAGTGTAGGGTATAGAGTGTAGGGTATAGAGTGTAGAGTGTAGGGTATAGAGTGTAGGCTTTAGAGAGTAGGGTATAGAGTGTAGAGTGTAGGGTATAGAGTGTAGAGTGTAGGGTATAGAGTGTAGGGTATAGAGTGTAGAGTGTAGGGTATAGAGTGTAGGGTTTAGAGAGTTGGGTATAGAGTGTAGAGTGTAGGGTATAGAGTATAGAGTGTAGGGTATAGAGTGTAGGGTATAGAGTGTAGAGTGTAGGGTATAGAGTGTAGGGTATAGAGTGTAGAGTGTAGGGTTTAGAGTGTAGTGTATAGATTGTAGGGTATAGAGTGTAGATTGTAGGGTATAGAGTGTAGGGTATAGAGTGTATGGTATAGAGTGTAGAGAGTAGGGTATAGAGTGTATAGTGTAGGGTATAGAGTGTAGGGTATAGAGTGTATGGTATAGAGTGTAGGGAATAGAGTGTAGGCTATAGAGTGTATGATATAGAGTGTAGGGTATAGAGAGTATGGTATAGAGTGTAGGGTATAGAGTGTAGGGTATATTGTGTAGGGTATAGAGTGTATGGTATAGAGTGTATGGTATAGATTGTAGGGTATAGAGTGTAGGGTATAGAGTGTAGAGTGTAGGGTATAGAGTGTAGAGTGTAGGGTATAGAGTGTAGGGTATAGAGTGTAGAGTGTAGGGTATAGAGTGTAGGGTATAGAGTGTAGACTGTATGGTATAGAGTGCAGGGGATAGAGTGTAGAGTGTGAGGTATAGAGTGTAGGGTATAGAGTGTATGGTATAGCGTGTATGGTATAGATTGTAGGGTATAGAGTGTAGGGTATAGAGTGTAGAGTGTAGGGTATAGAGTGTAGAGTGTAGGGTATAGAGTGTAGGGTATAGAGTGTAGGGTATAGATTGTAGGGTATAGAGTGTAGGGTATAGAGTGTAGAGTGTAGGGTATAGAGTGTAGAGTGTAGGGTATAGAGTGTAGAGTGTAGGGTATAGAGTGTAGGGTATAGAGTGTAGAGTGTATGGTATAGAGTGCAGGGGATATAGTGTAGAGTGTGAGGTATAGAGTGTAGGGTACAGAGTGTATGGTATAGAGTGTAGGGTATAGAGTGTATGGTACAGAGTGTAGCGTATAGAGTGTAGAGTGTAGGGTATAGAGTGTAGGTTGTAGAGTGTATGGTATAGAGTGTATGGTATAGATTGTAGGGTATAGAGTGTAGGGTATAGAGTGTAGAGTGTAGGGTATAGAGTGTAGAGTGTAGGGTATAGAGTGTAGAGTGTAGGGTATAGAGTGTAGGGTATAGAGTGTAGAGTGTAGGATATAGAGTGTAGGGTATAGAGTGTAGAGTGTGTGTTATAGAGTGCAGGGGATAGAGTGTAGAGTGTGAGGTATAGAGTGTAGGGTATAGAGTGTATGGTATAGAGTGTATGGTATAGATTGTAGGGTATAGAGTGTAGGGTATAGAGTGTAGAGTGTAGGGTATAGAGTGTAGAGTGTAGGTTATAGAGTGTATGGTATAGAGTGTATGGTATAGATTGTAGGGTATAGAGTGTAGGGTATAGAGTGTAGAGTGTAGAGTATAGAGTGTAGAGTGTAGGGTATAGAGTGTAGGGTATAGAGTGTAGAGTGTAGGGTATAGAGTGTAGAGTATAGAGTGTAGAGTGTATGGTATAGAGTGCAGGGGATAGAGTGTAGAGTGTAGGGTATAGAGTGTAGGGTATAGAGTGCAGAGTGTAGGGTATAGAGTGTAGGGTTTAGAGAGTAGGGTATAGAGTGTAGAGTGTAGGGTATAGAGTGTAGAGTGTAGGGTATAGAGTGTAGGGTATAGAGTGTAGGGTATAGAGTGTAGAGAGTAGGGTATAGAGTGTAGGGTATAGAGTCTATGGTATAGAGTGTATGGTATAGATTGTAGGGTATAGAGTGTAGGGTATAGAGTGTAGAGTGTAGGGTATAGAGTGTAGGGTATAGAGTGTAGAGTGTAGGGTATAGAGTGTAGGGTATAGAGTGTAGAGTGTATGGTATAGAGTGCAGGGGATATGGTGTAGAGTGTGAGTTATAGAGTGTAGGGTACAGAGTGTATGGTATAGAGTGTAGGGTATAGAGTGTAGGGTACAGAGTGTAGTGTATAGAGTGTAGAGTGTAGGGTATAGAGTGTAGGTTGTAGAGTGTATGGTATAGAGTGTATGGTATAGATTGTAGGGTATAGAGTGTAGGGTATAGAGTGTAGAGTGTAGGGTATAGAGTGTAGAGTGTAGGGTATAGAGTGTAGGGTATAGAGTGTAGAGTGTAGGATATAGAGTGTAGGGTATAGAGTGTAGAGTGTGTGTTATAGAGTGCAGGGGATAGAGTGTAGAGTGTGAGGTATAGAGTGTAGGGTATAGAGTGTATGGTATAGAGTGTATGGTATAGATTGTACGGCATAGAGTGTAGGGTGTAGAGTGTAGAGTGTAGGGTATAGAGTGTAGAGTGTAGGGTATAGAGTGTATGGTATAGAGTGTATGGTATAGATTGTAGGGTATAGAGTGTAGGGTATAGAGTGTAGAGTGTAGGGTATCGAGTGTAGAGTGTAGGGTATAGAGTGTAGGGTATAGAGTGTAGAGTGTAGGGTATAGAGTGTAGAGTATAGAGTGTAGAGTGTATGGTATAGAGTGCAGGGGATAGAGTGTAGAGTGTAGGGTATAGAGTGTAGGGTATAGAGTGTAGAGTGTAGGGTATAGAGTGTAGGGTTTAGAGAGTAGGGTTTAGAGTGTAGAGTGTAGGGTATAGAGTGTAGAGTGTAGGGTATAGAGTGTAGGGTATAGAGTGTAGAGTGTAGGGTATAGAGTGTAGTGTTTAGAGAGTTGGGTATAGAGTGTAGAGTGTAGGGTATAGAGTATAGAGTGTAGGGTATAGAGTGTAGGGTATAGAGTGTAGAGTGTAGGGTATAAAGTGTAGAGAGTAGGGTGTAGAGTATAGGGTATAGAGTGTAGGTTATAGAGTGTAGGGTATAGATTGTAGATTGTAGGATGTAGATTGTAGGTTATAGAGTGTAGGGTATAAAGTGTAGAGAGTAGGGTATAGAGTGTAGAGTATAGAGTGTAGGTTATAGAGTGTAGGGTATAGAGTGTAGGGTATAGAGTGTAGGGTATAGAGTGTAAGGTATTGAGTGTACGGTATAAAGTGTATGTTATAGAGTGTAGGGTATAGAGTGTAGAGTGTAGGGTATAGAGTGTAGGGTATAGAGTTTAGGGTATAGAGTGTATGGTATAGAGTGTAGGGTATAGAGTGTAGAGTGTAGGGTATAGAGTGTAGGGTTTAGAGTGTAGGGTATAGAGTGTAGGGTATAGATTGTAGGGTATAGAGTGTAGAGTGTAGGGTATAGAGTGTAGGGTATAGAGTGTATGGTATAGAGTGTAGGGTATAGAGTGTAGAGTGTAGGGAATAGAGTGTAGGGTATACTGTGTAGAGTGTAGGGTATAGAGTGTAAGGTATAGAGGGTAGTGCATAGAGTGTATGGTGTAGAGTGTAGGGTATAGAGTGTAGGGTATAGAGTGTATGGTATAGAGTTTAGGGTATAGAGTGTAGGGTATAGAGTGTATGGTATAGAGTGTAGGGTATAGAGTGTAGAGTGTAGGGTATAGAGTGTAGGGTATACTGTGTAGAGTGTAGGGTATAGAGTGTAAGGTATAGAGGGTAGTGCATAGAGTGTATGGTGTAGAGTGTAGGGTATAGAGTGTAGGGTATAGAGTGTATGGTATAGAGTTTAGGGTATAGAGTGTAGGGTATAGAGTGTAAGCTATAAAGTGTAGGGTGTAGCGTGTAGGGTATGGAGTGTAGGGTATAGAGTGTAGGGTATAGAGTGTAGGGTATAGAGTGTAGAGTGTAGGGTATAGAGTGTAGGGTATAGAGTGTAGAGTGTAGGGTATAGAGTGTAGGGTTTAGAGAGTAGGGTATAGAGTGTAGAGTGTAGGGTATAGAGTGTAGAGTGTAGGGTATAGAGTGTAGGGTATAGAGTGTAGAGTGTAGGGTATAGAGTGTAGGGTATAGAGTGTAGAGTGTAGGGTTTAGAGTGTAGTGTATAGATTGTAGGGTATAGAGTGTAGATTGTAGGGTATAGAGTGTAGGGTATAGAGTGTATGGTATAGAGTGTAGAGAGTAGGGTATAGAGTGTATAGTGTAGGGTATAGAGTGTAGGGTATAGAGTGTATGGTATAGAGTGTAGGGAATAGAGTGTAGGCTATAGAGTGTATGATATAGAGTGTAGGGTATAGAGAGTATGGTATAGAGTGTAGGGTATAGAGTGTAGGGTATATTGTGTAGGGTATAGAGTGTATGGTATAGAGTGTATGGTATAGATTGTAGGGTATAGAGTGTAGGGTATAGAGTGTAGAGTGTAGGGTATAGAGTGTAGAGTGTAGGGTATAGAGTGTAGGGTATAGAGTGTAGAGTGTAGGGTATAGATTGTAGGGTATAGAGTGTAGACTGTATGGTATAGAGTGCAGGGGATAGAGTGTAGAGTGTGAGGTATAGATTGTAGGGTATAGAGTGTATGGTATAGCGTGTATGGTATAGATTGTAGGGTATAGAGTGTAGGGTATAGAGTGTAGAGTGTAGGGTATAGAGTGTAGAGTGTAGGGTATAGAGTGTAGGGTATAGAGTGTAGGGTATAGATTGTAGGGTATAGAGTGTAGGGTATAGAGTGTAGGGTGTAGGGTATAAAGTGTAGAGTGTAGGGTATAGAGTGTAGGGTATAGAGTGTAGAGTGTAGGGTATAGAGTGTAGGGTATAGAGTGTAGAGTGTATGGTATAGAGTGCAGGGGATATAGTGTAGAGTGTGAGGTATAGAGTGTAGGGTACAGAGTGTATGGTATAGAGTGTAGGGTATAGAGTGTATGGTACAGAGTGTAGCGTATAGAGTGTAGAGTGTAGGGTATAGAGTGTAGGTTGTAGAGTGTATGGTATAGAGTGTATGGTATAGATTGTAGGGTATAGAGTGTAGGGTATAGAGTGTAGAGTGTAGGGTATAGAGTGTAGAGTGTAGGGTATAGAGTGTAGGGTATAGAGTGTAGAGTGTAGGATATAGAGTGTAGGGTATAGAGTGTAGAGTGTGTGTTATAGAGTGCAGGGGATAGAGTGTAGAGTGTGAGGTATAGAGTGTAGGGTATAGAGTGTATGGTATAGAGTGTATGGTATAGATTGTAGGGTATAGAGTGTAGGGTATAGAGTGTAGGGTATAGAGTGTAGAGTGTAGGGTATAGAGTGTATGGTATAGAGTGTATGGTATAGATTGTAGGGTATAGAGTGTAGGGTATAGAGTGTAGAGTGTAGAGTATAGAGTGTAGAGTGTAGGGTATAGAGTGTAGGGTATAGAGTGTAGAGTGTAGGGTATAGAGTGTAGAGTATACAAGGAAACTCCCTTGACTTGGTCTTCTCCCGACTTTGCTCAGTGGATGACTTCACAAACTCCCCTCTCCCGCTCTCTGACCACAACCTTCTTTCATTCTCTATCAAGAACTGCCATCCCGCTCAGGTCACCCCCACTTTCCACACCTATAGAAACATACAGGCCATTAACACCCAGAAACTTATGATGAACTTGCAGTCCTCATTGGCCCCTATTTCCTCCATCTCATGTCCTGATTCTGCATTGAAGCATTACAATGAAACCCTGCAAAGTGCTCTGGATGAAGCTGCTCCTCCTATACATAAAACAACTCGGCACAGACGGCAACAACCGTGGCACACGCTGCAAACACGTTTCCTGCAGCGGTGCTCCAGGTGCGCAGAACGTCTGTGGAGAAAATCTAATCTACCCGAAGATTTCATCCATTATAAGTTCATGCTAAAGACATACAATTCTGCCCTTCACCTCTCCAAACAAACCTACTTCAACACCCTCATCACCTCCCTGTCCAATAACCCTAAACGTCTCTTTGACACGTTCCAGTCCCTACTCAACCCAAGAGAGCAGGCCCCAACCACGGATCTCCGTGCTGACGATCTGGCCAATTACTTCAAAGAAAAAATTGACCACATTCGACAGGAAATCATCTCCCAATCTCTTCATACCATGCACTGTCCTCCCTCCCCCACTGCATCTAGTTCACTCTCTGACTTTGAAGCAGTTACAGAAGAAGAAGTAAGCAGGCTCCTTGCATCTTCTCGCCCGACCACTTGCACCAGTGACCCCATTCCGTCACATCTCCTCCAGTCCCTTTCCCCGGCTATCACCTCTCACCTAACAAAAATATTCAACCTTTCCCTCACTTCCGGTATTTTTCCCTCCTCATTTAAGCATGCCATCATACATCCATTACTTAAAAAACCATCCCTCGATCAAAACTGTGCCGCTAATTATAGACCTGTCTCTAATCTTCCCTTCATCTCTAAACTCCTCGAACGCCTGGTCCACTCCCGTCTTACCCGCTATCTCTCAGATAACTCTCTTCTCGACCCTCTTCAATCTGGCTTCCGCTCTTTACACTCTACTGAAACTGCCCTCATTAAAGTCTCTAATGACCTACTAACAGCTAAATCTAATGGTCACTACTCCATGCTAATTCTCTTGGATCTCTCTGCAGCATTCGACACTGTGGATCATCAGCTCCTCCTCACTATGCTCCGCTCCATCGGCCTCAAGGACACCGTTCTCTCCTGGTTCTCCTCCTATCTCTCTGACCGATCCTTCACTGTATGTTTTGCTGGTTCCTCCTCCTCTCACCTTCCCCTTACTGTTGGGGTTCCTCAAGGATCAGTCCTAGGCCCCCTACTCTTCTCGTTGTATACTGCCCCTATTGGACAAACAATCAGTAGTGTAGGGTTTAGAGAGTTGGGTATAGAGTGTAGAGTTTAGGGTATAGAGTATAGAGTGTAGGGTATAGAGTGTAGGGTATAGAGTGTAGAGTGTAGGGTATAGAGTGTAGGGTATAGAGTGTAGAGTGTAGGGTTTAGAGTGTAGTGTATAGATTGTAGGGTATAGAGTGTAGATTTTAGGGTATAGAGTGTAGGGTATAGAGTGTATGGTATAGAGTGTAGAGAGTAGGGTATAGAGTGTATAGTGTAGGGTATAGAGTGTAGGGTATAGAGTGTATGGTATAGAGTGTAGGGAATAGAGTGTAGGCTATAGAGTGTATGATATAGAGTGTAGGGTATAGAGAGTATGGTATAGAGTGTAGGGTATAGAGTGTAGGGTATATTGTGTAGGGTATAGAGTGTATGGTATAGAGTGTATGGTATAGATTGTAGGGTATAGAGTGTAGGGTATAGAGTGTAGAGTGTAGGGTATAGAGTGTAGAGTGTAGGGTATAGAGTGTAGGGTATAGAGTGTAGAGTGTAGGGTATAGATTGTAGGGTATAGAGTGTAGACTGTATGGTATAGAGTGCAGGGGATAGAGTGTAGAGTGTGAGGTATAGAGTGTAGGGTATAGAGTGTATGGTATAGCGTGTATGGTATAGATTGTAGGGTATATAGTGTAGGGTATAGAATGTAGAGTGTAGGGTATAGAGTGTAGAGTGTAGGGTATAGAGTGTAGGGTATAGAGTGTAGGGTATAGATTGTAGGGTATAGAGTGTAGGGTATAGAGTGTAGAGTGTAGGGTATAAAGTGTAGAGTGTAGGGTATAGAGTGTAGGGTATAGAGTGTAGAGTGTAGGGTATAGAGTGTAGGGTATAGAGTGTAGAGTGTATGGTATAGAGTGCAGGGGATATAGTGTAGAGTGTGAGGTATAGAGTGTAGGGTACAGAGTGTATGGTATAGAGTGTAGGGTATAGAGTGTATGGTACAGAGTGTAGCGTATAGAGTGTAGAGTGTAGGGTATAGAGTGTAGGTTGTAGAGTGTATGGTATAGAGTGTATGGTATAGATTGTAGGGTATAGAGTGTAGGGTATAGAGGGTAGAGTGTAGGGTATAGAGTGTAGATTGTAGGGTATAGAGTGTAGGGTATAGAGTGTAGAGTGTAGGATATAGAGTGTAGGGTATAGAGTGTAGAGTGTGTGTTATAGAGTGCAGGGGATAGAGTGTAGAGTGTGAGGTATAGAGTGTAGGGTATAGAGTGTATGGTATAGAGTGTATGGTATAGATTGTAGGGTATAGAGTGTAGGGTATAGAGTGTAGAGTGTAGGGTATAGAGTGTAGGGTTTAGAGTGTAGGGTATAGAGTGTAGGGTATAGATTGTAGGGTATAGAGTGTAGAGTGTATGATATAGAGTGTAGGGTATAGAGTGTATGGTATAGAGTGTAGGGTATAGAGTGTAGAGTGTAGGGTATAGAGTGTAAGCTATAAAGTGTAGGGTGTAGCGTGTAGGGTATGGAGTGTAGGGTATAGAGTGTAGGGTATAGAGTGTAGGGTATAGAGTGTAGAGTGTAGGGTATAGAGTGTAGGGTATAGAGTGTAGAGTGTAGGGTATAGAGTGTAGGGTTTAGAGAGTAGGGTATAGAGTGTAGAGTGTAGGGTATAGAGTGTAGAGTGTAGGGTATAGAGTGTAGGGTATAGAGTGTAGAGTGTAGGGTTTAGAGAGTAGGGTATAGAGTGTAGAGTGTAGGGTATAGAGTGTAGAGTGTAGGGTATAGAGTGTAGGGTATAGAGTGTAGAGTGTAGGGTATAGAGTGTAGGGTATAGAGTGTAGAGTGTAGGGTTTAGAGTGTAGTGTATAGATTGTAGGGTATAGAGTGTAGATTGTAGGGTATAGAGTGTAGGGTATAGAGTGTATGGTATAGAGTGTAGAGAGTAGGGTATAGAGTGTATAGTGTAGGGTATAGAGTGTAGGGTATAGAGTGTATGGTATAGAGTGTAGGGAATAGAGTGTAGGCTATAGAGTGTATGATATAGAGTGTAGGGTATAGAGAGTATGGTATAGAGTGTAGGGTATAGAGTGTAGGGTATATTGTGTAGGGTATAGAGTGTATGGTATAGAGTGTATGGTATAGATTGTAGGGTATAGAGTGTAGGGTATAGAGTGTAGAGTGTAGGGTATAGAGTGTAGAGTGTAGGGTATAGAGTGTAGGGTATAGAGTGTAGAGTGTAGGGTATAGATTGTAGGGTATAGAGTGTAGACTGTATGGTATAGAGTGCAGGGGATAGAGTGTAGAGTGTGAGGTATAGATTGTAGGGTATAGAGTGTATGGTATAGCGTGTATGGTATAGATTGTAGGGTATAGAGTGTAGGGTATAGAGTGTAGAGTGTAGGGTATAGAGTGTAGAGTGTAGGGTATAGAGTGTAGGGTATAGAGTGTAGGGTATAGATTGTAGGGTATAGAGTGTAGGGTATAGAGTGTAGGGTGTAGGGTATAAAGTGTAGAGTGTAGGGTATAGAGTGTAGGGTATAGAGTGTAGAGTGTAGGGTATAGAGTGTAGGGTATAGAGTGTAGAGTGTATGGTATAGAGTGCAGGGGATATAGTGTAGAGTGTGAGGTATAGAGTGTAGGGTACAGAGTGTATGGTATAGAGTGTAGGGTATAGAGTGTATGGTACACAGTGTAGCGTATAGAGTGTAGAGTGTAGGGTATAGAGTGTAGGTTGTAGAGTGTATGGTATAGAGTGTATGGTATAGATTGTAGGGTATAGAGTGTAGGGTATAGAGTGTAGAGTGTAGGGTATAGAGTGTAGAGTGTAGGGTATAGAGTGTAGGGTATAGAGTGTAGAGTGTAGGATATAGAGTGTAGGGTATAGAGTGTAGAGTGTGTGTTATAGAGTGCAGGGGATAGAGTGTAGAGTGTGAGGTATAGAGTGTAGGGTATAGAGTGTATGGTATAGAGTGTATGGTATAGATTGTAGGGTATAGAGTGTAGGGTATAGAGTGTAGGGTATAGAGTGTAGAGTGTAGGGTATAGAGTGTATGGTATAGAGTGTATGGTATAGATTGTAGGGTATAGAGTGTAGGGTATAGAGTGTAGAGTGTAGAGTATAGAGTGTAGAGTGTAGGGTATAGAGTGTAGGGTATAGAGTGTAGAGTGTAGGGTATAGAGTGTAGAGTATACAAGGAAACTCCCTTGACTTGGTCTTCTCCCGACTTTGCTCAGTGGATGACTTCACAAACTCCCCTCTCCCGCTCTCTGACCACAACCTTCTTTCATTCTCTATCAAGAACTGCCATCCCGCTCAGGTCACCCCCACTTTCCACACCTATAGAAACATACAGGCCATTAACACCCAGAAACTTATGATGAACTTGCAGTCCTCATTGGCCCCTATTTCCTCCATCTCATGTCCTGATTCTGCATTGAAGCATTACAATGAAACCCTGCAAAGTGCTCTGGATGAAGCTGCTCCTCCTATACATAAAACAACTCGGCACAGACGGCAACAACCGTGGCACACGCTGCAAACACGTTTCCTGCAGCGGTGCTCCAGGTGCGCAGAACGTCTGTGGAGAAAATCTAATCTACCCGAAGATTTCATCCATTATAAGTTCATGCTAAAGACATACAATTCTGCCCTTCACCTCTCCAAACAAACCTACTTCAACACCCTCATCACCTCCCTGTCCAATAACCCTAAACGTCTCTTTGACACGTTCCAGTCCCTACTCAACCCAAGAGAGCAGGCCCCAACCACGGATCTCCGTGCTGACGATCTGGCCAATTACTTCAAAGAAAAAATTGACCACATTCGACAGGAAATCATCTCCCAATCTCTTCATACCATGCACTGTCCTCCCTCCCCCACTGCATCTAGTTCACTCTCTGACTTTGAAGCAGTTACAGAAGAAGAAGTAAGCAGGCTCCTTGCATCTTCTCTCCCGACCACTTGCACCAGTGACCCCATTCCGTCACATCTCCTCCAGTCCCTTTCCCCGGCTATCACCTCTCACCTAACAAAAATATTCAACCTTTCCCTCACTTCCGGTATTTTTCCCTCCTCATTTAAGCATGCCATCATACATCCATTACTTAAAAAACCATCCCTCGATCAAAACTGTGCCGCTAATTATAGACCTGTCTCTAATCTTCCCTTCATCTCTAAACTCCTCGAACGCCTGGTCCACTCCCGTCTTACCCGCTATCTCTCAGATAACTCTCTTCTCGACCCTCTTCAATCTGGCTTCCGCTCTTTACACTCTACTGAAACTGCCCTCATTAAAGTCTCTAATGACCTACTAACAGCTAAATCTAATGGTCACTACTCCATGCTAATTCTCTTGGATCTCTCTGCAGCATTCGACACTGTGGATCATCAGCTCCTCCTCACTATGCTCCGCTCCATCGGCCTCAAGGACACCGTTCTCTCCTGGTTCTCCTCCTATCTCTCTGACCGATCCTTCACTGTATGTTTTGCTGGTTCCTCCTCCTCTCACCTTCCCCTTACTGTTGGGGTTCCTCAAGGATCAGTCCTAGGCCCCCTACTCTTCTCGTTGTATACTGCCCCTATTGGACAAACAATCAGTAGATTTGGTTTCCAGTACCATCTCTATGCTGACGACACCCAATTATACACTTCTGCTCCCGATATCACACCGACCTTTTTAGAAAACACCAGTGATTGTCTTACCGCTGTCTCTAACATCATGTCCTCCCTCTATCTGAAACTAAACCTGTCAAAAACTGAACTCCTCGTGTTCTCTCCCTCTACTAACCTACCTTTGCCTGACATTGCCATCTCCGTGTGCGGTTCCACCATTACTCCAAAGCAACATGCCCGCTGCCTTGGGGTCATCCTTGATTCTGACCTTTCATTCACCCCCTACATCCGATCACTGGCTCGCTCTTCTTACCTGCATCTCAAAAACATTTCTAGAATTCGCCCTTTTCTTAATTTCGACTCTGCAAAAACTCTGACTGTTTCACTTATTCATTCTCGTCTGGACTATTGTAACTCTCTACTAATCGGTCTCCCTCTTGCAAAACTCTCCCCGCTCCAATCTGTCCTGAATGCTGCAGCCAGGATCATATTCCTCACCAACCGTTACACCGATGCCTCTACCCTGTGCCAGTCATTACACTGGCTACCCATCCACTCCAGAATCCAGTACAAAACTACTACCCTCATCCACAAAGCACTCCATGGCTCAGCACCACCCTACATCTCCTCCCTGGTATCAGTCTACCACCCTACCCGTGCCCTCCGCTCCGCTAATGACCTCAGGTTAGCATCCTCAATAATCAGAACCTCCCACTCCCGTCTCCAAGACTTTACACGTGCTGCGCCGATTCTTTGGAATGCACTACCTAGGTTAATACGATTAATCCCCAATCCCCACAGTTTTAAGCGTGCCCTAAAAACTCATTTGTTCAGACTGGCCTACCGCCTCAATGCATTAACCTAACGATCCCTGTGTGGCCTATTTATAATAAAAAAAAAAAAAAAAAAAAAAAAAGGTTCCTCGCATCATGTTCTCATACACTTTATGCAGTATTAGCCCTCTGTGTCTGTACTGCTACATACTTAGGCAGGTAACTGGTTCATGCAGCTTTACATGAACACCTGAGCCTTACACTATAGCTGGTCCGAATAACTAAAGCAATTGTTACCATCCACCTCTCGTGTCTCCCCTTTTCCCCATAGTTTGTAAGCTTGCGAGCAGGGCCCTCACTCCTCCTGGTATCTGTTTTGAACTGTATTTCTGTTATGCTGTAATGTCTATTGTCTGTACAAGTCCCCTCTATAATTTGTAAAGCGCTGCGGAATATGTTGGCGCTATATAAATAAAATTATTATTATTATTATTATTAGTATAGAGTGTAGAGTGTATGGTATAGAGTGCAGGGGATAGAGTGTAGAGTGTAGGGTATAGAGTGTAGGGTATAGAGTGTAGAGTGTAGGGTATAGAGTGTAGGGTTTAGAGAGTAGGGTATAGAGTGTATAGTGTAGGGTATAGAGTGTAGGGTATAGAGTGTATGGTATAGAGTGTAGGGAATAGAGTGTAGGCTATAGAGTGTATGATATAGAGTGTAGGGTATAGAGTGTATGGTATAGAGTGTAGGGTATAGATTGTAGGGTATAGAGTGTAGGGTATAGAGTGTATGGTATAGAGTGTATGGTATAGATTGTAGGGTATAGAGTGTAGGGTATAGAGTGTAGAGTGTAGGGTATAGAGTGTAGAGTGTAGGGTATAGAGTGTAGGGTATAGAGTGTAGAGTGTAGGGTATAGAGTGTAGGGTATAGAGTGTAGAGTGTATGGTATAGAGTGCAGGGGATAGAGTGTAGAGTGTGAGATATAGAGTGTAGGGTATAGAGTGTATGGTATAGCGTGTATGGTATAGATTGTAGGGTATAGAGTGTAGGGTATACAGTGTAGAGTGTAGGGTATAGAGTGTAGGGTATAGAGTGTAGGGTATAGAGTGTAGGGTATAGAGTGTAGAGTGTAGGGTATAGAGTGTAGGGTATAGAGTGTATGGTATAGAGTGTATGGTATAGATTGTAGGGTATAGAGTGTAGGGTATAGAGTGTAGAGTGTAGGGTATAGAGTGTAGAGTGTAGGGTATAGAGTGTAGGGTATAGAATGTAGATTGTAGGGTATAGAGTGTAGGGTATAGAGTGTAGAGTGTATGGTATAGAGTGCAGGGGATATAGTGTAGAGTGTGAGGTATAGAGTGTAGGGTACAGAGTGTATGGTATAGAGTGTAGGGTATAGAGTGTAGGGTACAGAGTGTAGTGTATAGAGTGTAGAGTGTAGGGTATAGAGTGTAGGTTGTAGAGTGTATGGTATAGAGTGTATGGTATAGATTGTAGGGTATAGAGTGTAGGGTATAGAGTGTAGAGTGTAGGGTATAGAGTGTAGAGTGTAGGGTATAGAGTGTAAGGTATAGAGTGTAGAGTGTAGGATATAGAGTGTAGGGTATAGAGTGTAGAGTGTGTGTTATAGAGTGCAGGGGATAGAGTGTAGAGTGTGAGGTATAGAGTGTAGGGTATAGAGTGTATGGTATAGAGTGTATGGTATAGATTGTAGGGTATAGAGTGTAGGGTATAGAGTGTAGAGTGTAGGGTATAGAGTGTAGAGTGTAGGGTATAGAGTGTATGGTATAGAGTGTATGGTATAGATTGTAGGGTATAGAGTGTAGGGTATAGAGTGTAGAGTGTAGGGTATAGAGTGTAGAGTGTAGGGTATAGAGTGTAGGGTATAGAGTGTAGGGTATAGAGTGTAGAGTATAGAGTGTAGAGTGTATGGTATAGAGTGCAGGGGATAGAGTGTAGAGTGTAGGGTATAGAGTGTAGGGTATAGAGTGTAGAGTGTAGGGTATAGAGTGTAGGGTTTAGAGAGTAGGGTATAGAGTGTAGAGTGTAGGGTATAGAGTGTAGAGTGTAGGGTATAGAGTGTAGGGTATAGAGTGTAGAGTGTAGGGTATAGAGTGTAGTGTTTAGATAGTTGGGTATAGAGTGTAGAGTGTAGGGTATAGAGTATAGAGTGTAGGGTATAGAGTGTAGGGTATAGAGTGTAGAGTGTAGGGTATAAAGTGTAGAGAGTAGGGTGTAGAGTGTAGGGTATAGAGTGTAGGTTATAGAGTGTAGGGTATAGATTGTAGATTGTAGGGTGTAGATTGTAGGTTATAGAGTGTAGAGTGTAGGGTATAAAGTGTAGAGAGTAGGGTATAGAGTGTAGGTTATAGAGTGTAGGGTATAGAGTGTAGGGTGTAGAGTGTAGGGTATAGAGTGTAAGGTATAGAGTGTACGGTATAAAGTGTATGTTATAGAGTGTAGGGTATAGAGTGTAGAGTGTAGGGTATAGAGTGTAGGGTATAGAGTGTAGGGTATAGAGTGTATGGTATAGAGTGTAGGGTATAGAGTGTAGAGTGTAGGGTACAGAGTGTAGGGTTTAGAGTGTAGGGTATAGAGTGTAGGGTATAGATTGTAGGGTATAGAGTGTAGAGTGTAGGGTATAGAGTGTAGGGTATAGAGTGTAGAGTGTAGGGTATAGAGTGTATATTGTAGGGTAAAAAGTGTAGGGTATAGAGAGTATGGTATAGAGTGTAGGGAATAGAGTGTAGAGTGTAGGGAATAGAGTGTAGAGTGTAGGGTATAGAGTGTAGGGTATAGAGTGTAGAGTGTAGGGTATAAAGTGTAGAGAGTAGGGTAAAGAGTGTAGGGTGCAGAGTGTAGGTTATAGAGTGTAGGGTATAGAGTGTAGAGTGTAGGGTGTAGAGTGTAGGGTATAGAGTGTAAGGTATAGAGTGTAGGGTATAAAGTGTACGGTATAGAGTGTAGGGTATAGATTGTAGGGTATAGAGTGTAGATTGTAGGGTATAGAGTCTATGGTATAGAGTGTAGAGTGTAGGGTATAGAGTGTATAGTGTAGGGTAAAGAGTGTAGGGTATAGAGTGTATGGTATAGAGTGTAGGGAATAGAGTGTAGAGTGTAGGGTATAGAGTGTATGGTATAGAGTGTAGGGTATAGAGTGTAGAGTGTAGGGTATAGAGTGTAGGGTATAGAGTGTAGGGTATAGAGTGTAGAGTGTAGGGATTAGAGTGTAGGGTATAGAGTGTAGGGTATATAGTGTAGAATGTACGGTATAGAGTGTATTGTATAGAGTATAGAGTGTAGGGTATAGAGTATAGAGTGTAGGGTATAGAGTGTAAGGTATAGAGTGTAAAGTGTAGAGTGTATGGTATAGAGTGTAGAGTGTAGGGTATAGAGTGTAGGGTATAGAGTGTATGGAATAGAGTGTAGGGTATAGAGTGTTGAGTGTAGGGTATAGAGTGTAGGGTATAGAGCGTAGGGTGTAGGGTATAGAGTGTAGGGTATAGAGTGTAGGGTATAGAGTTTAGAGTGTAGGGTACAGGGTGTATGGTATAGAGTGTAGGGTGTATGGTATAGAGTGCAGGGGATAGAGTGTAGAGTGTGAGGTATAGAGTGTAGGGTATAGAGTGTATGGTATAGAGTTTATGGTATAGATTGTAATGTATAGAGTGTAGGGTATAGAGTGTAGAGTGTAGGGTATAGAGTGTAGAGTGTAGGGTATAGAGTGTAGGGTATAGAGGGTATGATATAGAGTGTATGGTATAGAGTGTATGGTATAGAGTGTACGGTATAGAGTGTAGGGTATAGAGTGTAGAGTGTAGGGTATAGAGTGTAGGGTATAGAGTGTAGGGTATAGAGTGTAGGGTATAGAGTGTAGGGTGTAGAGTTTAGGGTATAGAGTGTAGCGTGTAGGGTATAGAGTGTATGGTATAGAGTGTAGAGTGTAGGGTATAAAGTGTATGGTATAGAGTGTAGGGTGTAGAATGTATGTTATAGAGTGTAGGGTATAGAGTGTATGGTATGGAGATTAGAGTGTAGGGCATATAGTGTATGGTATAGAGTGTATGGTATAGAGTGTAGGGTATAGAGTGTAGAGTGTAGGGTATAGAGTGTATGGTATAGAGTGTAGGGTATAGAGTGTAGAGTGTAGGGTATAGAGTGTAGGGTATAGAGTGTAGGATATAGCGTGTAGGGTATAGAGTGTAGGGTATAGATTGTAGGGTATAGAGTGTAGGGTATAAAGTGTAGAGTGTAGGGTATAGAGTGAATGGTATAGAGTGTAGAGTGTATGGTATAGAGTGTATGGTATAGAGTGTAGGGTGTAGAATGTATGTTATAGAGTGTAGGGTATAGAGTGTATGGTATGGAGATTAGAGTGTAGGGCATAGAGTGTAGGGTATAGAGTGTATGGTATAGAGTGTAGGGTATAGAGTGTAGAGTGTAGGGTATAGAGTGTAGGGTATAGAGTGTAGGATATAGAGTGTATGGTATAGAGTGTAGGTTATAGAGTGTAGAGTGTAGGGTATAGAGTGTAGGGTATAGAGTGTATTGTAAAGAGTGTAAGGTATAGATTGTAAGGTATAGAGTGTATAGCGTAGAGTATAGAGTGTAGGGTATAGAGTGTATGGTGTAGAGTGTAGGGTATAGAGTGTATAGTGTAGGGTATAGAGTGTAGGGTATAGAGTGTAGAGTGTGGGGTATAGAGTGTATGGTATAGAGTGTATGGTGTAGAGTGTATGGTATAGAGTGTAGGGTATAGAGTGTATGGAATAGAGTGTAGGGTATAGAGTGTAGATTGTAGGGTATAGAGTGTAGGGTGTAGAGTGTAGGGTATAGAGTGTAGGGTATAGATTGTAGGGTATAGAGTGCAGAGTGTAGGGTATAGAGTGTATGGTATAGAGTGTAGAGTGTAGGGTATAGAGTGTATAGTGTAGGGTATAGAGTGTAGGGTATAGAGTGTATGGTATAGAGTGTAGGGAATAGAGTGTAGAGTGTGTGGTATAGAGTGTAGGGTATAGAGTGTAGAGTGTAGGGTATAGAGTGTAGGGTATAGAGTGTAGGGTATAGAGTGTAGGGTGTAGAGTGTAGGGTATAGAGTGTAGGGTATAGAGTGTAGGGTATAGAGTGTAGAGTGTAGGGATTAGAGTGCAGGGTATAGAGTGTAGGGTATAGAGTGTAGAATGCACGATATAGAGTGTAGGGTATAGAGTATAGAGTGTAGGGTATAGAGTGTAAAGTGTAGGGTATAGAGTGTAGAGTGTAGGGTATAGAGTGTAGGGTATAGAGTGTATGGAATAGAGTGTAGGGTATAGAGTGTAGAGTTTAGGGTATAGAGTGTAGGGTATAGAGCGTAGGGTGTAGGGTATAGAGTGTAGGGTATAGAGTGTAGGGTATAGAGTGTAGAGTGTAGGGTATAGAGTGTATGGTATAGAGTGTAGGGTGTAGAGTGTAGGGTATAGAGTGTAGAGTGTAGGGTACAGAGTGTAGAGTGTAGGGTATAGAGTGTAGGGTGTAGAGTGTAGAGTGTAGGGTATAGAAAGTAGGGTATAGAGTGTAAAGTGTATGGTATAGAGTGTAGGGGATAGAGTGTATGGTATAGAGTGTATGGTATAGAGTGTAGGGTAGAGAATGTAGGGTATAGAGTGTAGAGTGTAGGGTATATAGTGTAGGGTGTAGAGTGTAGGGTATAGAGTGTAGAGTGTATGGTATAGAGTGTAGGGGATAGAGTGTATGGTATAGAGTGTATGGTATAGAGTGTATGGTATAGATTGTAGGGTATAGAGTGTAGGGTATCGAGTGTAGAGTGTAGGGTATAGAGTGTAGAGTGTAGGGTATAGAGTGTAGGGTAGAGTGTAGGGTATAGAGTGTAGGGTATAGAGTGTAGAGTGTTGAGTGTAGGGTATAGAGTGTAGGGTATAGGGTGTAGGGTATAGAGTGTAGGGTGTAGAGTGTAGGGTATAGAGTGTAGGGTATAGAGTGTAGGGTATAGAGTGTAGGGTATAGCGTGTAGGGTATAGAGTGAAGGGTATAGAGTGTAGGGTATAGAGTGTAGGGTATAAAGTGTAGAGTGTAGGGTATAGAGTGTAGGGTATAGAGTGTAGAGTGTAGGGTATAGAGTGTAGGGTTTAGAGAGTAGGGTATAGAGTGTAGAGTGTAGGGTATAGAGTGTAGAGTGTAGGGTATAGAGTGTAGGGTATAGAGTGTAGAGTGTAGGGTATAGAGTGTAGGGTTTAGAGAGTTGGGTATAGAGTGTAGAGTGTAGGGTATAGAGTATAGAGTGTAGGGTATAGAGTGTAGGGTATAGAGTGTAGAGTGTAGGGTATAGAGTGTAGGGTATAGAGTGTAGTCTATACCCTACAATCTATACCATACACTCTATACCATACACTCTACAACCTACACTCTATACCCTACACTCTACACTCTATACACTACACTCTGTACCCTACACTCTATACCCTACACTCTATACCATACACTCTGTACCATACACTCTATAACTCACACTCTACACTATATCCCCTGCACTCTATACCATACACTCTACACTCTATACCCTACACTCTATACCCTACACTCTACACTCTATACCCTACACTCTATACCCTACACTCTACACTCTATACCCTACACTCTATACCCTACAATCTATACCATACACTCTATACCATACACTCTATACCCTACACTCTACACTATATCCCCTGCACTCTATACCATACACTCTACACTCTATACCCTACACTCTATACCCTACACTCTACACTCTATACCCTACACTCTATACCCTACACTCTACACTCTATACCCTACACTCTATACCCTACAATCTATACCATACACTCTATACCCTACACTCTATACCCTACACTTTACACTCTATACCCTACTTTCTATACCCTACACTCTACACTCTACACCCTACACTCTATACCCTACACTCTACACTCTATACCCTACACTCTACACTCTATACCCTACACTCTACACCCTACACTCTATACCATACACTCTATACCCTACACTCTACACTCTATACCCTACACTCTATACCCTACACTCTATACCCTACACCCTACGCTCTATACCCTACATTCTATACCCTAAACTCTACACTCTATACCCTACACTCTATTCCATACACTCTATACCCTACACTCTATACCCTACACTCTACACTCTATACCCTACACTCTACACTTTACACTCTATACCCTACACTCTATACTCTATACCCTACACTCTATACCGTTCATTCTACACTCTATACTCTACACTCTATACCCTGCACTCTAATCCCTACACTCTACACTCTATACCCTACACTCTATACCCTACACTCTATACCCTACACTCTACACCCTACACTCTATACCCTACACTCTATACCCTACACTCTATACCCTACACTCTACACTCTATACCCTACACTCTATACCATACACTCTACACTCTATTCCCTACACTCTATACCCTACAATCTATACCCTACACTCTATACCCTACACTCTACACCCTACACTTTATACCCTACAATCTACACTCTATACCCTACACTCTATTCCATACACTCTATACCCTACACTCTATACCATACACTCTACACCATACACTCTATACCATACACTCTATACCCCACACTCTACACTCTACACTCTATACCCTACACTCTATACCCTACACTATACACTCTATACCCTACACTCTACACCATACACTCTATACCCTACACTCTATACTCTACGCTATACACTCTATACCTTACAATCTATACCTTACACTCTTTACAATACACTCTATACCCTACACTCTATACCCTACACTCTACACTCTATAACCTACACTCTATACCATACACTCTATATCCTACACTCTATACCCTACACTCTATACCCTACACTCTACACTCTATACCCTACACTCTATACCATACACTCTATACCCTACACTCTATGCCCTACACTCTAATCTCCATACCATACACTCTATACCCTACACTCTATAACATACATTCTACACCCTACACTCTATACCATACACTCTATACCATACACTCTACATTCTATACCATTCACTCTATACCCTACACTCTACACTTTATACCCTACACTCTATACCCTACAATCTATACCCTACACTCTATACCCTACACGCTATATCCTACACTCTATACCCTACACTCTATACCCTACACTCTACACTCTATACCCTACACTCTATACCATACACTCTATACCATACACTATATGCCCTACACTCTAATCTCCATACCATACACTCTATACCCTACACTCTATAACATACATTCTACACCCTACACTCTATACCATACACTCTATACCCTACACTCTACACTCTATACCATACACTCTATACCCTACACGCTACACTCTATACCCTAAACTCTACACCCTACACTCTATACCCTACACTCTATACCCTACACTCTATACCCTACACTCTATACCCTACACTCTACACTCTATACCCTACACTCTATACCGTACACTCTATACCATACACTCTATACCATACACTCTATATCATACCCTCTATACCCTACACTCTATACCCTACACTCTACACTCTATACCCTACACTCTACACTCTATACCCTACACTCTATACATTACAATCTATACCATACACTCTATACCGTACACTCTATACCCTACACTCTATACCTCACACTCTACACTCTATCCCCTGCACTCTATACCATACACCCTACACTCTATACCATACACCCTGTACCCTACACTCTAAACTCTATACCCTACACTCTATACCCTACACTCTATACCCTACACCCTACGCTCTATACCCTACACTCTATACCCTACACTCAACACTCTATACCCTACACTCTATTCCATACACTCTATACCCTACACTCTATACCCTACACTCTACTCTCTATACCATACACTCTACACTTTACACTCTATACCTTACACTCTATACCCTACACTCTATACTCTATACCCTACACTCTATACTCTATACAATACACTCTATACCGTACATTCTACACTATATACCCTACACTCTATACCCTACACTCTAATCCCTACACTCTACACTCTATACCCTACACTCTATACCCTACACTCTATACCCTACACTCTACACTCTATACCCTACACTCTATACCATACACTCTATACCCTACACTCTACACTCTATTCCCTACACTCTATACCATACACTCTATACCCTACACTCTTTACCCTACACTATACACTCTATACCCTACACTCTACACTCTATACCATAGACTCTATACCCTACAATCTACACTCTATACCCTACAATCTATACCCTACACTCTATACCGTACACTTTATACCCTACACTCTATACCTTACACTCTATACCCTACACTTTACACCCTACACTCTACACTCTATACCCTACACTCTATAACCTACACTCTATACCCTACACTCTTTACCCTACTCTCTACACTTTATACCCTACACTCTACACTCTATTCCCTACACTCTACACTCTATTCCCTACACTCTATACCATACTCTCTATACCCTACACTTTTTACCCTACAATATACACTCTATACCCTACACTCTACACTCTATACCCTACACTCTATACCCTACACTCTACACTCTATACCCTACAATCTATACCCTACACTCTATACCCTACACTCTAAACGCTACACTCTGTACCCTACACTCTACACTCTATACCCTACACTCTATACCATACACTCTATACCCTACACTCTATACCCTACACTCTATACCCTACACTCTACACTCTATACCCTACACTCTATAACATACACTTTATACCGTACACTCTATACCTTACACTCTATACCCTACACTCTACACCCTACACTCTATACCCTACACTCTATAACCTACACTCTATACCCTACTCTCTACACTTTATACCCTACACTCTACACTCTATAACCTACAATCTACACCCTACAATCTACAATCTATACCCTACACTCTATAACCTACACTCTATACCCTACACTCTACACCCTACTCTCTACACTTTATACCCTACACTCTACACTCTATACCCTACACTCTATACCCTACACTCTATACTCTATACCCTACACTCTACACTCTATACCCAACTATCTAAACACTACACTCTATACCCTACACTCTACACTCTATACCCTACACTCTATACCCTACACTCTACACTCTATACCCTACACTCTACACTCTATACCCTACTCTCTAAACCCTACACTCTATACCCTACACTCTACACTCTATACCCTACACTCTATACCCTACACTCTACACTCTATCCCCTGCACTCTATACCATACACTCTACACTCTATACTCTACACTCTATACCCTACACTCTACACTCTATACCCTACACTCTATACCCTACACTCTACACTCTATACCCTACACTCTACACTCTATACCCTACACTCTATACCCTACAATCTATACCATACACTCTATACCATACACTCTATACCCTACACTCTACACTCTATACCCTACACTCTACACTCTATACCCTACACTCTATACCCTACAATCTATACCATACACTCTATACCATACACTCTATTCCCTACACTCTATACCATACTCTCTATACCCTACACTTTTTACCCTACAATATACACTCTATACCCTACACTCTACACTCTATACCCTACACTCTATACCCTACACTCTACACTCTATACCCTACAATCTATACCCTACACTCTATACCCTACACTCTAAACGCTACACTCTGTACCCTACACTCTACACTCTATACCCTACACTCTATACCCTACACTCTATACCCTACACTCTACACTCTATACCCTACACTCTACACTGTATACCCTACACTCTATACCCTACAATCTATACCATACACGCTATACCATACACTCTATACCCTACACTCTATATCTCACACTCTACACTCTATCCCCTGCACTCTATACCATACACTCTACACTCTATACCCTACACTCTATACCCTACACTCTACATTCTATACCCTACACTCTATACCCTACACTCTACACTCTATACCCTACACTCTACACTCTATACCCTACACTCTATACCCTACAATCTATACCATACACTTTATACCATACACTCTATACCCTACACTCTATACCCTACACTCTACACTCTATACCCTACACTCTATACCCTACACTCTATACCCTACACTCTACACTCTATACCCTACACTCTACACTCTATAACCTACACTCTATACCATACACTCTATATCCTACACTCTATACCCTACACTCTATACCCTACACTCTACACTCTATACCCTACACTCTATACCATACACTCTATACCCTACACTCTATGCCCTACACTCTAATCTCCATACCATACACTCTATACCCTACACTCTATAACATACATTCTACACCCTACACTCTATACCATACACTCTATACCATACACTCTACATTCTATACCATTCACTCTATACCCTACACTCTACACTTTATACCCTACACTCTATACCCTACAATCTATACCCTACACTCTATACCCTACACGCTATATCCTACACTCTATACCCTACACTCTATACCCTACACTCTACACTCTATACCCTACACTCTATACCATACACTCTATACCCTACACTCTACACTCTATACCCTACACTCTATACCATACACTCTATACCATACACTATATGCCCTACACTCTAATCTCCATACCATACACTCTATACCCTACACTCTATAACATACATTCTACACCCTACACTCTATACCATACACTCTATACCCTACACTCTACACTCTATACCATACACTCTATACCCTACACGCTACACTCTATACCCTAAACTCTACACCCTACACTCTATACCCTACACTCTATACCCTACACTCTATACCCTACACTCTATACCCTACACTCTACACTCTATACCCTACACTCTATACCGTACACTCTATACCATACACTCTATACCATACACTCTATATCATACCCTCTATACCCTACACTCTATACCCTACACTCTACACTCTATACCCTACACTCTACACTCTATACCCTACACTCTATACATTACAATCTATACCATACACTCTATACCATACACTCTATACCCTACACTCTATACCTCACACTCTACACTCTATCCCCTGCACTCTATACCATACACCCTACACTCTATACCATACACCCTGTACCCTACACTCTAAACTCTATACCCTACACTCTATACCCTACACTCTATACCCTACACCCTACGCTCTATACCCTACACTCTATACCCTACACTCAACACTCTATACCCTACACTCTATTCCATACACTCTATACCCTACACTCTATACCCTACACTCTACACTCTATACCATACACTCTACACTTTACACTCTATACCTTACACTCTATACCCTACACTCTATACTCTATACCCTACACTCTATACTCTATACAATACACTCTATACCGTACATTCTACACTATATACCCTACACTCTATACCCTACACTCTAATCCCTACACTCTACACTCTATACCCTACACTCTATACCCTACACTCTATACCCTACACTCTACACTCTATACCCTACACTCTATACCATACACTCTATACCCTACACTCTACACTCTATTCCCTACACTCTATACCATACACTCTATACCCTACAGTCTTTACCCTACACTATACACTCTATACCCTACACTCTACACTCTATACCATAGACTCTATACCCTACAATCTACACTCTATACCCTACAATCTATACCCTACACTCTATACCGTACACTTTATACCCTACACTCTATACCTTACACTCTATACCCTACACTCTACACCCAACACTCTACACTCTATACCCTACACTCTATAACCTACACTCTATACCCTACACTCTTTACCCTACTCTCTACACTTTATACCCTACACTCTACACTCTATTCCCTACACTCTACACTCTATTCCCTACACTCTATACCATACTCTCTATACCCTACACTTTTTACCCTACAATATACACTCTATACCCTACACTCTACACTCTATACCCTACACTCTATACCCTACACTCTACACTCTATACCCTACAATCTATACCCTACACTCTATACCCTACACTCTAAACGCTACACTCTGTACCCTACACTCTACACTCTATACCCTACACTCTATACCATACACTCTATACCCTACACTCTATACCCTACACTCTATACCCTACACTCTACACTCTATACCCTACACTCTATAACATACACTTTATACCGTACACTCTATACCTTACACTCTATACCCTACACTCTACACCCTACACTCTATACCCTACACTCTATAACCTACACTCTATACCCTACTCTCTACACTTTATACCCTACACTCTACACTCTATAACCTACAATCTACACCCTACAATCTACAATCTATACCCTACACTCTATAACCTACACTCTATACCCTACACTCTACACCCTACTCTCTACACTTTATACCCTACACTCTACACTCTATACCCTACACTCTATACCCTACACTCTATACTCTATACCCTACACTCTACACTCTATACCCAACTATCTAAACACTACACTCTATACCCTACACTCTACACTCTATACCCTACACTCTATACCCTACACTCTACACTCTATACCCTACACTCTACACTCTATACCCTACTCTCTAAACCCTACACTCTATACCCTACACTCTACACTCTATACCCTACACTCTATACCCTACACTCTACACTCTATCCCCTGCACTCTATACCATACACTCTACACTCTATACTCTACACTCTATACCCTACACTCTACACTCTATACCCTACACTCTATACCCTACACTCTACACTCTATACCCTACACTCTACACTCTATACCCTACACTCTATACCCTACAATCTATACCATACACTCTATACCATACACTCTATACCCTACACTCTACACTCTATACCCTACACTCTATACCCTACACTCTACACTCTATACCCTACAATCTATACCCTACACTCTATACCCTACACTCTAAACGCTACACTCTGTACCCTACACTCTACACTCTATACCCTACACTCTATACCCTACACTCTATACCCTACACTCTACACTCTATACCCTACACTCTACACTGTATACCCTACACTCTATACCCTACAATCTATACCATACACGCTATACCATACACTCTATACCCTACACTCTATATCTCACACTCTACACTCTATCCCCTGCACTCTATACCATACACTCTACACTCTATACCCTACACTCTATACCCTACACTCTACATTCTATACCCTACACTCTATACCCTACACTCTACACTCTATACCCTACACTCTACACTCTATACCCTACACTCTATACCCTACAATCTATACCATACACTTTATACCATACACTCTATACCCTACACTCTATACCCTACACTCTACACTCTATACCCTACACTCTATACCCTACACTCTATACCCTACACTCTACACTCTATACCCTACACTCTACACTGTATACCCTACACTCTATACCCTACAATCTATACCATACACGCTATACCATACACTCTATACCCTACACTCTATATCTCACACTCTACACTCTATCTCCTGCACTCTATACCATACACTCTACACTCTATACCCTACACTCTATACCCTACAATCTATACTATACACTCTATACCATACACTCTATACCCTACACTCTATACCCTACACTCTACACTCTATACCCTACACTCTACACTCTATACCCTACACTCTATACCCTACACTCTACACTCTATACCCTACACTCTATACCCTACAATCTATACCATACACTCTATACCATACACTCTATACCCTACACTCTATACCTCACACTCTACACTCTATCCCCTGCACTCTATACCATACACTCTACACTCTATACCCTACACTCTATACCCTACAATCTATACCATACACTCTATACCATACACTCTATACCCTACACTCTACACTCTATACCCTACACTCTACACTCTATACCCTACACTCTATACCCTACAATCTATACCATACACTCTATACCATACACTCTATACCCTACACTCTATACCTCACACTCTACACTCTATCCCCTGCACTCTATAACACACACTCTACACTCTATACCCTACACTCTATATCCTACACTCTACACTCTATACCCTACACTCTATACCCTACACTCTACACTCTATACCCTACACTCTACACTCTATACCCTACACTCTATACCCTACAATCTATACCATACACTCTATACCATACACTCTACAACCTACACTCTATACCCTACACTCTACACTCTATACACTACACTCTGTACCCTACACTCTATACCCTACACTCTATACCATATACTCTGTACCCTACACTGTATACCTCACACTCTACACTATATCCCCTGCACTCTATACCATACACTCTACACTCTATACCCTACACTCTATACCCTACACTCTACATTCTATACCCTACACTCTATACCCTACACTCTACACTCTATACCCTACACTCTACACTCTATACCCTACACTCTATACCCTACAATCTATACCATACACTTTATACCATACACTCTATACCCTACACTCTATACCCTACACTCTACACTCTATACCCTACACTCTATACCCTACACTCTATACCCTACACTCTACACTCTATACCCTACACTCTACACTGTATACCCTACACTCTATACCCTACAATCTATACCATACACGCTATACCATACACTCTATACCCTACACTCTATATCTCACACTCTACACTCTATCCCCTGCACTCTATACCATACACTCTACACTCTATACCCTACACTCTATACCCTACACTCTACACTCTATACCCTACACTCTATACCCTACACTCTACACTCTATACCCTACACTCTACACTCTATACCCTACACTCTATACCCTACAATCTATACCATACACTCTATACCATACACTCTATACCCTACACTCTATACCCTACAATCTATACCCTACACTCTATACCATACACTCTATACCCTACACTCTATATCATACACTCTATAGCCTACACTCTATTCCCTACACTCTATACCATACACTCTATACCCTACACTCTATACCCTACACTATACACTCTATACCCTACTCTCTACAATCTTTACCATACACTCTATACCCTACACTCTATACCCTACAATCTACACTCTATACCCTACAATCTATACACTACACTCTATACCCTACACTCTACACTCTATACCCTACACTCTACACTCTATACCCTACACTCTATACTCTATACCCTACACTCTACACTCTATACCCAACTCTCTAAACCCTACACTCTATACCCTACACTCTACACTCTATACCCTACACTCTATACCCTACACTCTACACTCAATACCCTACACTCTACACTCTATACCCTACTCTCTAAACCCTACACTCTATACCCTACACTCTACACTCTATACCCTACACTCTACACTCTATACCCTACACTCTATACCCTACACTCTATACTCTACACTCTATACCCTACACTCTATACCCTACACTCTACACCCTACACTTTATAGCTTACACTCTATACCCTACACTCTATACCCTAAACTCTATACCATACACTCTATACCCTACACTCAATACCCTACACTCTATACCCTACACTCTACACCATACACTCTATACCCTACCCTCTATACCTTACACTCTATACCCTACACTCTACACAGTATACCCTACACTCTATACCCTACACTCTATACCATACACTCTATACCCTACACTCTACACTCTATACCCTACACTCTATACCCTACAATCTATACCATACACTCTATACCATACACTCTACAACCTACACTCTATACCCTACACTCTACACTCTATACACTACACTCTGTACCCTACACTCTATACCCTACACTCTATGCCATACACTCTGTACCCTACACTCTATACCTCACACTCTACACTATATCCCCTGCACTCTATACCATACACTCTACACTCTATACCCTACACTCTATACCCTACACTCTACACTCTATACCCTACACTCTACACTGTATACCCTACACTCTATACCCTACAATCTATACCATACACGCTATACCATACACTCTATACCCTACACTCTATATCTCACACTCTACACTCTATCCCCTGCACTCTATACCATACACTCTACACTCTATACCCTACAATCTATACCCTACACTCTACACTCTATACCCTACACTCTATACCCTACACTCTACACTCTATACCCTACACTCTACACTCTATACCCTACACTCTATACCCTACAATCTATACCATACACTCTATACCATACACTCTATACCCTACACTCTATACCCTACAATCTATACCCTACACTCTATACCATACACTCTATACAATACACTCTATATCATACACTCTATAGCCTACACTCTATTCCCTACACTCTATACCATACACTCTATACCCTACACTCTATACCCTACACTATACACTCTATACCCTACTCTCTACAATCTTTACCATACACTCTATACCCTACACTCTATATTCTACAATCTACACTCTATACCCTACATTCTATACACTACACTCTATACCCTACACTCTACACTCTATACCCTACACTCTACACTCTATACCCTACACTCTATACTCTATACCCTACACTCTACACTCTATACCCAACTCTCTAAACCCTACACTCTATACCCTACACTCTACACTCTATACCCTACACTCTATACCCTACACTCTACACTCAATACCCTACACTCTACACTCTATACCCTACTCTCTAAACCCTACACTCTATACCCTACACTCTACACTCTATACCCTACACTCTATACCCTACACTCTATACTCTACACTCTATACCCTACACTCTATACCCTACACTCTACACCCTACACTTTATAGCTTACACTCTATACCCTACACTCTATACCCTAAACTCTATACCATACACTCTATACCCTACACTCAATACCCTACACTCTATACCCTACACTCTACACCATACACTCTATACCCTACCCTCTATACCTTACACTCTATACCCTACACTCTACACAGTATACCCTACACTCTATACCCTACACTCTATACCATACACTCTATACCCTACACTCTACACTCTATACCCTACACTCTATACCCTACAATCTATACCATACACTCTATACCATACACTCTACAACCTACACTCTATACCCTACACTCTACACTCTATACACTACACTCTGTACCCTACACTCTATACCCTACACTCTATACCATACACTCTGTACCCTACACTCTATACCTCACACTCTACACTATATCCCCTGCACTCTATACCATACACTCTACACTCTATACCCTACACTCTATACCCTACACTCTACATTCTATACCCTACACTCTATACCCTACACTCTACACTCTATACCCTACACTCTACACTCTATACCCTACACTCTATACCCTACAATCTATACCATACACTCTATACCATACACTCTATACCCTACACTCTATACCCTACACTCTACACTCTATACCCTACACTCTATACCCTACACTCTATACCCTACACTCTACACTCTATACCCTACACTCTACACTGTATACCCTACACTCTATACCCTACAATCTATACCATACACGCTATACCATACACTCTATACCCTACACTCTATATCTCACACTCTACACTCTATCCCCTGCACTCTATACCATACACTCTACACTCTATACCCTACACTCTATACCCTACACTCTACACTCTATACCCTACACTCTATACCCTACACTCTACACTCTATACCCTACACTCTACACTCTATACCCTACACTCTATACCCTACAATCTATACCATACACTCTATACCATACACTCTATACCCTACACTCTATACCCTACAATCTATACCCTACACTCTATACCATACACTCTATACCCTACACTCTATATCATACACTCTATAGCCTACACTCTATTCCCTACACTCTATACCATACACTCTATACCCTACACTCTATACCCTACAATCTACACTCTATACCCTACAATCTATACACTACACTCTATACCCTACACTCTACACTCTATACCCTACACTCTATACCCTACACTCTACACTCTATACCCTACACTCTATACTCTATACCCTACACTCTACACTCTATACCCAACTCTCTAAACCCTACACTCTATACCCTACACTCTACACTCTATACCCTACACTCTATACCCTACACTCTACACTCAATACCCTACACTCTACACTCATACACTGTAGAGTGTATGGTATAGAGTTTAGGGTATAGAGTGTATGGTATAGAGTGTAGGGTATAGAGTGTAGAGTGTAGGGTATGGAGTGTAGGGTATAGAGTGTAGGGTATAGAGTGTAGAGTGTAGGGATTAGAGTGTATGGTATAGAGTGTAGGGTATAGAGTGTAGAGTATAGGGTATAGAGTGTAGAGTATGGAGTGTAGAGTATAGAGTGTAGGTTATAGAGCGTAGAGTGTAGGGATTAGAGTGTAGTGTATAGAGTGTAGGGCATAGAGTGTATAGTGTAGGGTATAGAGTGTAGGGTATAGAGTATAGAGTGTAGGGTATAGAGTGTAGGGTATAGATTGTAGAGTGTAGGGTATAGAGTGTAGAGTGTAGGGAATAGAGTGTAGGGTATAGAGTGCATGGAATAGAGTGTAGAGTGTATGGTATAGAGTGTAGGGTATAAAGTGTATGGTATAGAGTGTAGGGTACAGAGTGTAGGGTATAGAGTGTAGAGTGTAGGGATTAGACTGTAGGGTATAGAGTGTAGGGTATAGAATGTATGGAATAGAGTATAGGGTATAGAGTATAGAGTGTAGGGTATAGAGTGTAGGGTAAAGAGCGTAGGGTGTAGGGTATAGAGTGTAGGGTATAGAGTGTAGGGTATAGAGTGTAGAGTGTAGGCTATAGAGTGTATGGTATAGAGTGTAGGGTATAGAGTGAAGGGTATAGAGTGTAGAGTGTAGGTATAGAGTGTATGGTATAGATTGTATGGTGTATAGAGTGTAGAGTGTATGGTATAGAGTGCAGGGGATATAGTGTAGAGTGTGAGGTATAGAGTGTAGGGTACAGAGTGTATTGTATAGAGTGTAGGGTATAGAGTGTAGGGTACAGAGTGTAGTGTATAGAGTGTAGAGTGTAGGGTATAGAGTGTAGGTTGTAGAGTGTATGGTATAGAGTGTATGGTATAGATTGTAGGGTATAGAGTGTAGGGTATAGAGTGTAGAGTGTAGGGTATAGAGTGTAGAGTGTAGGGTATAGAGTGTAGGGTATAGAGTGTAGAGTGTAGGATATAGAGTGTAGGGTATAGAGTGTAGAGTGTGTGTTATAGAGTGCAGGGGATAGAGTGTAGAGTGTGAGGTATAGAGTGTAGGGTATAGAGTGTATGGTATAGAGTGTATGGTATAGATTGTAGGGTATAGAGTGTAGGGTATAGAGTGTAGAGTGTAGGGTATAGAGTGTAGAGTGTAGGGTATAGAGTGTAGGGTATAGAGTGTAGGGTATAGAGTGTAGGGTATAGAGTGTAGAGTGTAGGGTATAGAGTGTAGGGTATAGAGTGTAGGGTATAGAGTGTAGGGTATAGAGTGTAGGGTATAAAGTGTAGAGTGTAGGGTATAGAGTGTAGGGTATAGAGTGTAGGGTATAGAGTGTAGAGTGTAGGGTATAGAGTGTAGGGTATAGAGTGTATGGTATAGAGTGTAGGGTATAGAGTGTAGAGTGTAGGGTATAGAGTGTAGGGTATACTGTGTAGAGTGTAGGGTATAGAGTGTAAGGTATAGAGGGTAGGGTATAGAGTGTATGGTGTAGAGTGTAGGGTATAGAGTGTAGGGTATTGAGTGTAGGGTATAGAGTGTATGGTATAGAGTTTAGGGTATAGAGTGTAGGGTATAGAGTGTAAGCTATAAAGTGTAGGGTGTAGAGTGTAGGGTATAGAGTGTAGGGTATAGAGTGTAGAGTATAGAGTGTAGGGTATAGAGTGTAGGGTATAGAGTGTAGAGTGTAGGGTATAGAGTGTAGGGTATAGAGTGTAGAGTGTAGGGTATATAGTGTAGGGTTTAGAGAGTAGGGTGTAGAGTGTAGAGTGTAGGGTATTGAGTGTAGAGTGTAGGGTATAGAGTGTAGGGTATAGAGTGTAGAGTGTAGGGTATAGAGTGTAGGGTTTAGAGAGTTGGGTATAGAGTGTAGAGTGTAGGGTATAGAGTATAGAGTGTAGGGTATAGAGTGTAGAGTGTAGAGTATAGAGTGTAGGGTATAGAGTGTAGAGTGTAGGTATAGAGTGTAGTGTATAGATTGTAGGGTATAGAGTGTAGATTGTAGGGTATAGAGTGTAGGGTATAGAGTGTATGGTAAAGATTGTAGAGAGTAGGGTATAGAGTGTATAGTGTAGGGTATAGAGTGTAGGGTATAGAGTGTATGGTATAGAGTGTAGGGAATAGAGTGTAGGCTATAGAGTGTATGATATAGAGTGTAGGGTATAGAGTGTATGGTATAGAGTGTAGGGTATAGATTGTAGGGTATAGAGTGTAGGGTATAGAGTGTATGGTATAGAGTGTATGGTATAGATTGTAGGGTATAGAGTGTAGGGTATAGAGTGTAGAGTGTAGGGATTAGAGTGTAGGGCATAGAGTGTAGGGCATAGAGTGTATAGTGTAGGGTATAGAGTGTAGGGTATAG
The DNA here is from genome assembly GCF_032444005.1 of Ranitomeya imitator. Classification (NCBI taxonomy): domain Eukaryota; kingdom Metazoa; phylum Chordata; class Amphibia; order Anura; family Dendrobatidae; genus Ranitomeya; species Ranitomeya imitator. The sequence goes on along the minus strand of NW_027193904.1, from coordinate 38,047 downwards.
AGTATAGAGTGTAGGGTATAGAGTGTAGGGTATAGAGTGTAGAGTGTAGGGTATAGAGTGTAGAGTGTAGGGAATAGAGTGTAGGGTATAGAGTGCATGGAATAGAGTGTAGAGTGTATGGTATAGAGTGTAGGGTATAAAGTGTATGGTATAGAGTGTAGGGTACAGAGTGTAGGGTATAGAGTATAGAGTGTAGGGTATAGAGTGTAGGGTATAGAGCGTAGGGTGTAGGGTATAGAGTGTAGGGTATAGAGTGTAGGGTATAGAGTGTAGAGTGTAGGGTATAGATTGTATGGTATAGAGTGTAGGGTATAGAGTGAAGGGTATAGAGTGTAGAGTGTAGGTATAGAGTGTATGGTATAGATTGTATGGTGTAGAGTGTATGGTATAGAGTTTAGGGTATAGAGTGTAGGGTATAGAGTGTAGAGTGTAGGGTATAGCGTGTAGGGTATAGAGTGTAGGGCATAGTGTGTAGGGTATAGATTGTAGGGTATAGAGTGTATAGTGTAGGGTATAGAGTGTAGGGTTTAGAGTGTATGGTATAGAGTGTAGGGAATAGAGTGTAGAGTGTATGGTATAGAGTGTAGGGTATAGAGTGTAGAGTGTAGGGTATAAAGTGTAGGGTATAGAGTGTAGGGTATAGAGTGTAGAGAGTAGGGTATAGAGTGTAGGGTATAAAGTGTAGGGTATAGAGTGTAGAGTGTAGGGATTAGAGTGTAGGGTATAGAGTGTAGGGTATAGAGTGTAGAATGTACGGTATAGAGTGTAGGGTATAGAGTATAGAGTGTAGGGTATAGAGTGTAGGGTATAGTGTGTAAAGTGTAGAGTGTAGGGTATAGAGTGTAGAGTGTAGGGTATAGAGTGTAGGGTATAGAGTGTATGGAATAGAGTGTAGGGTATAGTGTGTAGAGTGTAGGGTATAGAGTGTAGGGTATAGAGCGTAGGGTGTAGGGTATAGAGTGTAGGGTATAGAGTGTAGGGTATAGAGTGTAGAGTGTAGGGTATAGAGTGTATGGTATAGAGTGTAGGGTGTAGAGTGTAGGGTATAGAGTGTAGAGTGTAGGGTATAGAGTGTAGAGTGTAGGGTATAGAGTGTAGAGTGTATGGGATAGAGTGTAGGGGATAGAGTGTATGGTATAGAGTGTATGGTATAGAGTGTAGGGTATAGAGTGTAGGGTATAGAGTGTAGAGTGTAGGGTATAGAGTGTAGGGTATAGAGTGTAGAGTGTAGGGTATAGAGTGTAGGGTATAGAGTGTAGAGTGTATGGTATAGTGTGTATGGTATAGAGTGTATGATATAGATTGTAGGGTATAGAGTGTAGGGTATAGAGTGTAGAGTGTAGGGTATAGAGTGTAGAGTGTAGGGTATAGAGTGTAGGGTATAGAGTTTAGAGTGTAGGGTATACAGTGTAGGGTATAGAGTGTAGAGTGTATGGTATAGAGTGTAGGGGATAGAGTGTATGGTATAGAGTGTAGAGTGTAGGGTATAGAGTGTAGGGTATAGAGTGTATGGAATAGAGTGTAGGGTATAAAGTGTAGAGTGTAGGGTATAGAGTGTAGGGTATAGAGCGTAGGGTGTAGGGTATAGAGTGTAAGGTATAGAGTGTAGGGTATAGAGTGTAGAGTGTAGGGTATAGAGTGTATGGTATAGAGTGTAGGGTGTAGAGTGTAGGGTATAGAGTGTAGAGTGTAGGGTATAGAGTGTAGGGTATAGAGTGTATGTTATACAGTGTAGAGTGTAGGGTATAGAGTGTATAGTGTAGGGTATAGAGTGTCGGGTATAGAGTGTAGGGTATAGAGCGTATGGTATAGAGTGTAGGGTATAGAGTGTAGGGTATAGAGTGTAGGGTATAGAGTGTGGGGTATAGAGTGTAGAGTGTAGGGTATAGATTGTAGGGTATGGATTGTATGGTATAGAGTGTAGGGTATAGAGTGTAGGGTATAGAGTGTAGAGTGTACTGATTACAGTGTAGGGTATAGAGTGTAGGGTATAGAATGTATGGAATAGAGTGTAGGGTATAGAGTGTAGGGTATAGAGTGCATGGAATAGAGTGTAGAGTGTAGGGTATAGAGTGTAGGGTATAGAGTGTAGGGTATAGAGTGTAGGGTATAGAGTGTAGAGTGTGGGGTATAGATTGTAGGGTATAGAGTGTAGAGTGTAGGGTATAGAGTGTAGGGTATAGAATGTAGGGTTTAGATTGTAGGGTATAGAGTGTAGGGTATAGAGTGTAGATTGTAGGGTATAGATTGTAGGGTATGGATTGTATGGTATAGAGTGTAGGGTATAGAGTGTAGGGTATAGAGTGTAGAGTGTACTGATTACAGTGTAGGGTATAGAGTGTAGGGTATAGAATGTATGGAATAGAGTGTAGGGTATAGAGTGTAGGGTATAGAGTGCATGGAATAGAGTGTAGAGTGTAGGGTATAGAGTGTAGGGTATAGAGTGTATGGTATAGAGTGTAGGGAATAGAGTGTAGGGTATAGAGTGTACTGATTACAGTGTAGGGTATAGAGTGTAGGGTATAGAATGTATGGAATAGAGTGTAGGGTATAGAGTATAGAGTGTAGGGTATAGAGTGTAGGGTATAGAGCGTAGGATGTAGTGTATAGAGTGCAGGGTATAGAGTGTAGGGTATAGAGTGTAGAGTGTAGGGTATAGAGTGTATGGTATAGAGTGTAGAGTGTAGAGTGTAGGGTATAGAGTGTAGGTTATAGAGTGTAGAGTGTAGGGTATAGAGTGTAGAGTGTAGGGTATAGGGTGTAGAGTATAGAGTGTAGGGTATAGAGTGTAGGGTATAGAGTGTAGAGTGTAGGGTATAGAGTGTAGGGTATAGAGTGTAGAGTGTAGGGTATAGAGTGTATGGTATAGAGTGTAGGGTATAGAGTGTAGGGTATAGAGTGTAGGGTATAGAGTGTAGGGTATAGAGTGTAGAGTGTAGGGTATAGAGTGTAGGGCATGGAGTGTAGGGTATAGAGTGTAGGGTATAGAGTGTAGAGTGTAGGGATTAGAGTGTATGGTATAGAGTGTAGGGTATAGAGTGTAGAGTATAGGGTATAGATTGTAGAGTATGGAGTGTAGAGTATAGAGTGTAGGTTATAGAGTGTAGAGTGTAGGGATTAGAGTGTAGGGCATAGAGTGTAGGGCATAGAGTGTATAGTGTAGGGTATAGAGTGTAGGATATAGAGTATAGAGTGTAGGGTATAGAGTGTAGGGTATAGAGTGTAGAGTGTAGGGTATAGAGTGTAGAGTGTAGGGAATAGAGTGTAGGGTATAGAGTGCATGGAATAGAGTGTAGAGTGTATGGTATAGAGTGTAGGGTATAAAGTGTATGGTATAGAGTGTAGGGTACAGAGTGTAGGGTATAGAGTGTAGAGTGTAGGGATTAGACTGTAGGGTATAGAGTGTAGGGTATAGAATGTATGGAATAGAGTATAGGGTATAGAGTATAGAGTGTAGGGTATAGAGTGTAGGGTATAGAGCGTAGGGTGTAGGGTATAGAGTGTAGGGTATAGAGTGTAGGGTATAGAGTGTAGAGTGTAGGGTATAGAGTGTATGGTATAGAGTGTAGGGTATAGAGTGAAGGGTATAGAGTGTAGAGTGTAGGTATAGAGTGTATGGTATAGATTGTATGGTGTAGAGTGTATGGTATAGAGTTTAGGGTATAGAGTGTAGGGTATAGAGTGTAGGGTATAGAGTGTAGGGTATAGAGTGTAGGGTATAGAGTGTAGAGTGTAGGGTATAGAGTGTAGGGTATGGAGTGTAGGGTATAGAGTGTAGGGTATAGAGTGTAGAGTGTAGGGATTAGAGTGTATGGTATAGAGTGTAGGGTATAGAGTGTAGAGTATAGGGTATAGAGTGTAGAGTATGGAGTGTAGAGTATAGAGTGTAGGTTATAGAGTGTAGAGTGTAGGGATTAGAGTGTAGGGCATAGAGTGTAGGGCATAGAGTGTATAGTGTAGGGTATAGAGTGTAGGGTATAGAGTATAGAGTGTAGGGTATAGAGTGTAGGGTATAGAGTGTAGAGTGTAGGGTATAGAGTGTAGAGTGTAGGGAATAGAGTGTAGGGTATAGAGTGCATGGAATAGAGTGTAGAGTGTATGGTATAGAGTGTAGGGTATAAAGTGTATGGTATAGAGTGTAGGGTACAGAGTGTAGGGTATAGAGTATAGAGTGTAGGGTATAGAGTGTAGGGTATAGAGCGTAGGGTGTAGGTTATAGAGTGTAGGGTATAGAGTGTAGGGTATAGAGTGTAGAGTGTAGGGTATAGATTGTATGGTATAGAGTGTAGGGTATAGAGTGAAGGGTATAGAGTGTAGAGTGTAGGTATAGAGTGTATGGTATGGATTGTATGGTGTAGAGTGTATGGTATAGAGTTTAGGGTATAGAGTGTATGGTATAGAGTGTAGGGTATAGAGTGTAGAGTGTAGGGTATAGAGTGTAGGGTATAGAGTGTAGGGCATAGTGTGTAGGGTATAGATTGTAGGGTATAGAGTGTATAGTGTAGGGTATAGAGTGTAGGGTTTAGAGTGTATGGTATAGAGTGTAGGAAATAGAGTGTAGAGTGTATGGTATAGAGTGTAGGGTATAGAGTGTAGAGTGTAGGGTATAAAGTGTAGGGTATAGAGTGTAGGGTATAGAGTGTAGAGAGTAGGGTATAGAGTGTAGGGTATAAAGTGTAGGGTATAGAGTGTAGAGTGTAGGGATTAGAGTGTAGGGTATAGAGTGTAGGGTATAGAGTGTAGAATGTACGGTATAGAGTGTAGGGTATAGAGTATAGAGTGTAGGGTATAGAGTGTAGGGTATAGTGTGTAAAGTGTAGAGTGTAGGGTATAGAGTGTAGAGTGTAGGGTATAGAGTGTAGGGTATAGAGTGTATGGAATAGAGTGTAGGGTATAGTGTGTACAGTGTAGGGTATAGAGTGTAGGGTATAGAGCGTAGGGTGTAGGGTATAGAGTGTAGGGTATAGAGTGTAGGGTATAGAGTGTAGAGTGTAGGGTATAGAGTGTAGGGTATAGAGTGTAGGGTATAGAGTGTAGGGTATAGAGTGTAGGGTATAGAGTGTAGGGTATAGAGTGTAGAGTGTAGGATATAGAGTGTAGGGCATGGAGTGTAGGGTATAGAGTGTTGGGTATAGAGTGTAGAGTGTAGGGATTAGAGTGTATGGTATGGAGTGTAGGGTATAGAGTGTAGAGTATAGGGTATAGAGTGTAGAGTATAGAGTGTAGGTTATAGAGTGTAGAGTGTAGGGTTTAGAGTGTAGGGCATAGAGTGTAGGGCATAGAGTGTATAGTGTAGGGTATAGAGTGTAGGATATAGAGTATAGAGTGTAGGGTATAGAGTGTAGGGTATAGAGTGTAGAGTGTAGGGTATAGAGTGTAGAGTGTAGGGAATAGAGTGTAGGGTATAGAGTGCATGGAATAGAGTGTAGAGTGTATGGTATAGAGTGTAGGGTATAAAGTGTAGAGTGTAGGGTATAGAGTGTAGGGTATAGAGTGTACGGTATAGAGTGTAGAGTGTAGGGTGTAGAGTGTAGGGTATAGAGTGTCAGGTATAGAGTGTAGGGTATAGAGTGTATGTTATAGAGTGTAGGGTATAGAGTGTAGAGTGTAGGGTATAGAGTGTAGGGTATAGTGTGTAGGGTATAGATTGTATGGTATAGAGTGTAGGGTATAGAGTGTAGGCATAGAGTGTAGGGTATAGATTGTAGGGTATAGAGTGTAGAGTGTAGGGTATAGAGTGTAGAGTATAGAGTGTATGGTATAGAGTGTAGAGTGTAGGGTATAGAGTGTATAGTGTAGGTTATAGAGTGTAGGGTATAGAGTAAAGGGTATAGAGTGTATGGTATAGAGTGTAGGGAATAGAGTGTAGAGTGTAGGGTATATAGTGTATGGTATAGAGTGTAGGGTATAGAGTGTAGGGTATATAGTGTAGGGTATAGAGTGTAGGGTATAGAGTGTAGGGCATAGAGTGTAGGGTATAGAGTGTAGAGTGTAGGGTATAGAGTGTAGGGTATAGAGTGTAGGGTATAGAGTGTAGAGTGTAGGGATTAGAGTGTAGGGTATAGAATGTAGGGTATAGAGTGTAGAGTGTAGGGTATAGAGTGTAGGGTATAGAGTGTAGGCTATAGAGTGTAGGGTATATAGTGTAAAGTGTAGAGTGTAAGGTATAGAGTGTAGAGTGTAGTGTATAGAGTGTAGGGTATAGAGTGTATGGAATAGAGTGTAGGGTATAAAGTGTAGAGTGTAGGGTATAGAGTGTAGGGTATAGAGCGTAGGGTGTAGGGTATAGAGTGTAAGGTATAGACTGTAGGGTATAGAGTGTAGAGTGTAGGGTATAGAGTGTATGGTATAGAGTGTAGGGTGTAGAGTGTAGGGTATAGAGTGTAGAGTGTAGGGTATAGAGTGTAGGGTATAGAGTGTATGGTATACAGTGTAGAGTGTAGGGTATAGAGTGTATAGTGTAGGGTATAGAGTGTCGGGTATAGAGTGTAGGGTATAGAGCGTATGGTATAGAGTGTAGGGTATAGAGTGTAGAGTGTAGGGTACAGAGTGGAGGGTATGGAGTGTAGGGTATAGAGTGTAGGGTATAGAGTTTAGGGTATAGAGTGTAGGGTATAGAGTGTAGAGTGTAGGGTATAGAGTGTAGGGTATAGAGTGTAGGGTATAGAGTGTAGAGTATAGAGTGTAGGGTATAGAGTGTAGGGTATAGAGTGTAGAGTGTAGAGTGTAGGGTATAGAGTGTAGGGTATAGAGTGTAGGGTATAGAGTGTAGAGTGTAGGGTATAGAGTGTATGGTATAGAGTGTAGGGTATAGAGTGTAGGGTATAGAGTGTAGGGTATAGAGTGTAGGGTATAGAGTGTAGAGTGTAGGGTATAGATTGTAGGGTATAGAGTGTAGAGTGTAGGGTATAGAGTGTAGGGTATAGAATGTAGGGTTTAGATTGTAGGGTATAGAGTGTAGGGTATAGAGTGTAGATTGTAGGGTATAGATTGTAGGGTATGGATTGTATGGTATAGAGTGTAGGGTATAGAGTGTAGAGTGTACTGATTACAGTGTAGGGTATAGAGTGTAGGGTATAGAATGTATGGAATAGAGTGTAGGGTATAGAGTGTAGGGTATAGAGTGCATGGAATAGAGTGTAGAGTGTAGGGTATAGAGTGTAGGGTATAGAGTGTATGGTATAGAGTGTAGGGAATAGAGTGTAGGGTATAGAGTGTACTGATTACAGTGTAGGGTATAGAGTGTAGGGTATTGAATGTATGGAATAGAGTGTAGGGTATAGAGTATAGAGTGTAGGGTATAGAGTGTAGGGTATAGAGCGTAGGATGTAGTGTATAGAGTGCAGGGTATAGAGTGTAGGGTATAGAGTGTAGAGTGTAGGGTATAGAGTGTATGGTATAGAGTGTAGAGTGTAGAGTGTAGGGTATAGAGTGTAGGGTATAGAGTGTAGAGTGTAGGGTATAGAGTGTAGAGTGTAGGGTATAGGGTGTAGAGTATAGAGTGTAGGGTATAGAGTGTAGGGTATAGAGTGTAGAGTGTAGGGTATAGAGTGTAGGGTATAGAGTGTAGAGTGTAGGGTATAGAGTGTATGGTATAGAGTGTAGGGTATAGAGTGTAGGGTATAGAGTGTAGGGTATAGAGTGTAGGGTATAGAGTGTAGAGTGTAGGGTATAGAGTGTAGGGCATGGAGTGTAGGGTATAGAGTGTAGGGTATAGAGTGTAGAGTGTAGGGATTAGAGTGTATGGTATAGAGTGTAGGGTATAGAGTGTAGGGTATAGGGTATAGAGTGTAGAGTATGGAGTGTAGAGTATAGAGTGTAGGTTATAGAGTGTAGAGTGTAGGGATTAGAGTGTAGGGCATAGAGTGTAGGGCATAGAGTGTATAGTGTAGGGTATAGAGTGTAGGATATAGAGTATAGAGTGTAGGGTATAGAGTGTAGGGTATAGAGTGTAGAGTGTAGGGTATAGAGTGTAGAGTGTAGGGAATAGAGTGTAGGGTATAGAGTGCATGGAATAGAGTGTAGAGTGTATGGTATAGAGTGTAGGGTATAAAGTGTATGGTATAGAGTGTAGGGTACAGAGTGTAGGGTATAGAGTGTAGAGTGTAGGGATTAGACTGTAGGGTATAGAGTGTAGGGTATAGAATGTATGGAATAGAGTATAGGGTATAGAGTATAGAGTGTAGGGTATAGAGTGTAGGGTATAGAGCGTAGGGTGTAGGGTATAGAGTGTAGGGTATAGAGTGTAGGGTATAGAGTGTAGAGTGTAGGGTATAGAGTGTATGGTATAGAGTGTAGGGTATAGAGTGAAGGGTATAGAGTGTAGAGTGTAGGTATAGAGTGTATGGTATAGATTGTATGGTGTAGAGTGTATGGTATAGAGTTTAGGGTATAGAGTGTAGGGTATAGAGTGTAGGGTATAGAGTGTAGGGTATAGAGTGTAGGGTATAGAGTGTAGAGTGTAGGGTATAGAGTGTAGGGTATGGAGTGTAGGGTATAGAGTGTAGGGTATAGAGTGTAGAGTGTAGGGATTAGAGTGTATGGTATAGAGTGTAGGGTATAGAGTGTAGATTATAGGGTATAGAGTGTAGAGTATGGAGTGTAGAGTATAGAGTGTAGGTTATAGAGTGTAGAGTGTAGGGATTAGAGTGTAGGGCATAGAGTGTAGGGCATAGAGTGTATAGTGTAGGGTATAGAGTGTAGGGTATAGAGTATAGAGTGTAGGGTATAGAGTGTAGGGTATAGAGTGTAGAGTGTAGGGTATAGAGTGTAGAGTGTAGGGAATAGAGTGTAGGGTATAGAGTGCATGGAATAGAGTGTAGAGTGTATGGTATAGAGTGTAGGGTATAAAGTGTATGGTATAGAGTGTAGGGTACAGAGTGTAGGGTATAGAGTATAGAGTGTAGGGTATAGAGTGTAGGGTATAGAGCGTAGGGTGTAGGGTATAGAGTGTAGGGTATAGAGTGTAGGGTATAGAGTGTAGAGTGTAGGGTATAGATTGTATGGTATAGAGTGTAGGGTATAGAGTGAAGGGTATAGAGTGTAGAGTGTAGGTATAGAGTGTATGGTATAGATTGTATGGTGTAGAGTGTATGGTATAGAGTTTAGGGTATAGAGTGTATGGTATAGAGTGTAGGGTATAGAGTGTAGAGTGTAGGGTATAGAGTGTAGGGTATAGAGTGTAGGGCATAGTGTGTAGGGTATAGATTGTAGGGTATAGAGTGTATAGTGTAGGGTATAGAGTGTAGGGTTTAGAGTGTATGGTATAGAGTGTAGGGAATAGAGTGTAGAGTGTATGGTATAGAGTGTAGGGTATAGAGTGTAGAGTGTAGGGTATAAAGTGTAGGGTATAGAGTGTAGGGTATAGAGTGTAGAGAGTAGGGTATAGAGTGTAGGGTATAAAGTGTAGGGTATAAAGTGTAGAGTGTAGGGATTAGAGTGTAGGGTATAGAGTGTAGGGTATAGAGTGTAGAATGTACGGTATAGAGTGTAGGGTATAGAGTATAGAGTGTAGGGTATAGAGTGTAGGGTATAGTGTGTAAAGTGTAGAGTGTAGGGTATAGAGTGTAGAGTGTAGGGTATAGAGTGTAGGGTATAGAGTGTATGGAATAGAGTGTAGGGTATAGTGTGTAGAGTGTAGGGTATAGAGTGTAGGGTATAGAGCGTAGGGTGTAGGGTATAGAGTGTAGGGTATAGAGTGTAGGGTATAGAGTGTAGAGTGTAGGGTATAGAGTGTATGGTATAGAGTGTAGGGTGTAGAGTGTAGGGTATAGAGTGCAGAGTGTAGGGTATAGAGTGTAGAGTGTAGGGTATAGAGTGTAGAGTGTATGGGATAGAGTGTAGGGGATAGAGTGTATGGTATAGAGTGTATGGTATAGAGTGTAGGGTATAGAGTGTAGGGTATAGAGTGTAGAGTGTAGGGTATAGAGTGTAGGGTATAGAGTGTAGAGTGTAGGGTATAGAGTGTAGGGTATAGAGTGTATGGTATAGTGTGTATGGTATAGAGTGTATGATATAGATTGTAGGGTATAGAGTGTAGGGTATAGAGTGTAGAGTGTAGGGTATAGAGTGTAGAGTGTAGGGTATAGAGTGTAGGGTACAGAGTTTAGAGTGTAGGGTATACAGTGTAGGGTATAGAGTGTAGAGTGTATGGTATAGAGTGTAGGGGATAGAGTGTATGGTATAGAGTGTAGAGTGTAGGGTATAGAGTGTAGAGTATAGAGTGTATGGAATAGAGTGTAGGGTATAAAGTGTAGAGTGTAGGGTATAGAGTGTAGGGTATAGAGCGTAGGGTGTAGGGTATAGAGTGTAAGGTATAGAGTGTAGGGTATAGAGCGTAGGATGTAGTGTATAGAGTGCAGGGTATAGAGTGTAGGGTATAGAGTGTAGAGTGTAGGGTATAGAGTGTATGGTATAGAGTGTAGAGTGTAGAGTGTAGGGTATAGAGTGTAGGGTATAGAGTGTAGAGTGTAGGGTATAGAGTGTAGGGTATAGAGTGTAGAGTGTAGGGTATAGGGTGTAGAGTATAGAGTGTAGGGTATAGAGTGTAGGGTATAGAGTGTAGAGTGTAGGGTATAGAGTGTAGGGTATAGAGTGTAGAGTGTAGGGTATAGAGTGTATGGTATAGAGTGTAGGGTATAGAGTGTAGGGTATAGAGTGTAGGGTATAGAGTGTAGGGTATAGAGTGTAGGGTATAGAGTGTAGAGTGTAGGGTATAGAGTGTAGGGCATGGAGTGTAGGGTATAGAGTGTAGGGTATAGAGTGTAGAGTGTAGGGATTAGAGTGTATGGTATAGAGTGTAGGGTATAGAGTGTAGGGTATAGGGTATAGAGTGTAGAGTATGGAGTGTAGAGTATAGAGTGTAGGTTATAGAGTGTAGAGTGTAGGGATTAGAGTGTAGGGCATAGAGTGTAGGGCATAGAGTGTGTAGTGTAGGGTATAGAGTGTAGGATATAGAGTATAGAGTGTAGGGTATAGAGTGTAGGGTATAGAGTGTAGAGTGTAGGGTATAGAGTGTAGAGTGTAGGGAATAGAGTGTAGGGTATAGAGTGTATGGAATAGAGTGTAGAGTGTATGGTATAGAGTGTAGGGTATAAAGTGTATGGTATAGAGTGTAGGGTACAGAGTGTAGGGTATAGAGTGTAGAGTGTAGGGATTAGACTGTAGGGTATAGAGTGTAGGGTATAGAATGTATGGAATAGAGTATAGGGTATAGAGTATAGAGTGTAGGGTATAGAGTGTAGGGTATAGAGCGTAGGGTGTAGGGTATAGAGTGTAGGGTATAGAGTGTAGGGTATAGAGTGTAGAGTGTAGGGTATAGAGTGTATGGTATGGAGTGTAGGGTATAGAGTGAAGGGTATAGAGTGTAGAGTGTAGGTATAGAGTGTATGGTATAGATTGTATGGTGTAGAGTGTATGGTATAGAGTTTAGGCTATAGAGTGTAGGGTATAGAGTGTAGGGTATAGAGTGTAGGGTATAGAGTGTAGGGTATAGAGTGTAGGGTATAGAGTGTAGAGTGTAGGGTATAGAGTGTAGGGTATGGAGTGTAGGGTATAGAGTGTAGGGTATAGAGTGTAGAGTGTAGGGATTAGAGTGTATGGTATAGAGTGTAGGGTATAGAGTGTAGAGTATAGGGTATAGAGTGTAGAGTATGGAGTGTAGAGTATAGAGTGTAGGTTATAGAGTGTAGAGTGTAGGGATTAGAGTGTAGGGCATAGAGTGTAGGGCATAGAGTGTATAGTGTAGGGTATAGAGTGTAGGGTATAGAGTATAGAGTGTAGGGTATAGAGTGTAGGGTATAGAGTGTAGAGTGTAGGGTATAGAGTGTAGAGTGTAGGGAATAGAGTGTAGGGTATAGAGTGCATGGAATAGAGTGTAGAGTGTATGGTATAGAGTGTAGGGTATAAAGTGTATGGTATAGAGTGTAGGGTACAGAGTGTAGGGTATAGAGTATAGAGTGTAGGGTATAGAGTGTAGGGTATAGAGCGTAGGGTGTAGGGTATAGAGTGTAGGGTATAGAGTGTAGGGTATAGAGTGTAGAGTGTAGGGTATAGATTGTATGGTATAGAGTGTAGGGTATAGAGTGAAGGGTATAGAGTGTAGAGTGTAGGTATAGAGTGTATGGTATAGATTGTATGGTGTAGAGTGTATGGTATAGAGTTTAGGGTATAGAGTGTATGGTATAGAGTGTAGGGTATAGAGTGTAGAGTGTAGGGTATAGAGTGTAGGGTATAGAGTGTAGGGCATAGTGTGTAGGGTATAGATTGTAGGGTATAGAGTGTATAGTGTAGGGTATAGAGTGTAGGGTTTAGAGTGTATGGTATAGAGTGTAGGGAATAGAGTGTAGAGTGTATGGTATAGAGTGTAGGGTATAGAGTGTAGAGTGTAGGGTATAAAGTGTAGGGTATAGAGTGTAGGGTATAGAGTGTAGAGAGTAGGGTATAGAGTGTAGGGTATAAAGTGTAGGGTATAGAGTGTAGAGTGTAGGGATTAGAGTGTAGGGTATAGAGTGTAGGGTATAGAGTGTAGAATGTACGGTATAGAGTGTAGGGTATAGAGTATAGAGTGTAGGGTATAGAGTGTAGGGTATAGTGTGTAAAGTGTAGAGTGTAGGGTATAGAGTGTAGAGTGTAGGGTATAGAGTGTAGGGTATAGAGTGTATGGAATAGAGTGTAGGGTATAGTGTGTAGAGTGTAGGGTATAGAGTGTAGGGTATAGAGCGTAGGGTGTAGGGTATAGAGTGTAGGGTATAGAGTGTAGGGTATAGAGTGTAGAGTGTAGGGTATAGAGTGTATGGTATAGAGTGTAGGGTGTAGAGTGTAGGGTATAGAGTGTAGAGTGTAGGGTATAGAGTGTAGAGTGTAGGGTATAGAGTGTAGAGTGTATGGGATAGAGTGTAGGGGATAGAGTGTATGGTATAGAGTGTATGGTATAGAGTGTAGGGTATAGAGTGTAGGGTATAGAGTGTAGAGTGTAGGGTATAGAGTGTAGGGTATAGAGTGTAGAGTGTAGGGTATAGAGTGTAGGGTATAGAGTGTAGAGTGTATGGTATAGTGTGTATGGTATAGAGTGTATGATATAGATTGTAGGGTATAGAGTGTAGGGTATAGAGTGTAGAGTGTAGGGTATAGAGTGTAGAGTGTAGGGTATAGAGTGTAGGGTATAGAGTTTAGAGTGTAGGGTATACAGTGTAGGGTATAGAGTGTAGAGTGTATGGTATAGAGTGTAGGGGATAGAGTGTATGGTATAGAGTGTAGAGTGTAGGGTATAGAGTGTAGGGTATAGAGTGTATGGAATAGAGTGTAGGGTATAAAGTGTAGAGTGTAGGGTATAGAGTGTAGGGTATAGAGCGTAGGGTGTAGGGTATAGAGTGTAAGGTATAGATTGTAGGGTATAGAGTGTAGAGTGTAGGGTATAGAGTGTATGGTATAGAGTGTAGGGTGTAGAGTGTAGGGTATAGAGTGTAGAGTGTAGGGTATAGAGTGTGGGGTATAGAGTGTATGTTATACAGTGTAGAGTGTAGGGTATAGAGTGTATAGTGTAGGGTATAGAGTGTCGGGTATAGAGTGTAGGGTATAGAGCGTATGGTATAGAGTGTAGGGTATAGAGTGTAGGGTATAGAGTGTAGGGTATAGAGTGTGGGGTATAGAGTGTAGAGTGTAGGGTATAGATTGTAGGGTATAGAGTGTAGAGTGTAGGGTATAGAGTGTAGGGTATAGAATGTAGGGTTTAGAGTGTAGGGTATAGAGTGTAGGGTATAGAGTGTAGATTGTAGGGTATAGATTGTAGGGTATGGATTGTATGGTATAGAGTGTAGGGTATAGAGTGTAGGGTATAGAGTGTAGAGTGTACTGGTTACAGTGTAGGGTATAGAGTGTAGGGTATAGAATGTATGGAATAGAGTGTAGGGTATAGAGTGCATGGAATAGAGTGTAGAGTGTAGGGTATAGAGTGTAGGGTATAGAGTGTATGGTATAGAGTGTAGGGAATAGAGTGTAGGGTATAGAGTGTACTGATTACAGTGTAGGGTATAGAGTGTAGGGTATAGAATGTATGGAATAGAGTGTAGGGTATAGAGTATAGAGTGTAGGGCATAGAGTGTAGGGTATAGAGTGTAGGGTATAGAGTGCAGGGTGTAGAGTGTAGGGTATAGAGTGTAGAGTGTAGGGTATAGAGTGTATGGTATAGAGTGTAGAGTGTAGGGTATAGAGTGTAGGGTATAGAGTGTAGAGTGTAGGGTATAGAGTGTAGGGTATAGAGTGTAGAGTGTAGGGTATAGGGTGTAGAGTATAGAGTGTAGGGTATAGAGTGTAGGGTATAGAGTGTAGAGTGTAGGGTATAGAGTGTAGGGTATAGAGTGTAGGGTATAGAGTGTAGAGTGTAGGGTATAGAGTGTATGGTATAGAGTGTAGGGTATAGAGTGTAGAGTGTAGGGTATAGAGTGTAGGGTATAGAGTGTAGGGTATAGAGTGTAGGGTATAGAGTGTAGGGTATAGAGTGTAGGGTATAGAGTGTAGAGTGTAGGGTATAGAGTGTAGGGTATGGAGTGTAGGGTATAGAGTGTAGGGTATAGAGTGTAGAGTGTAGGTATTAGAGTGTATGGTATAGAGTGTAGGGTATAGAGTGTAGAGTATAGGGTATAGAGTGTAGAGTATGGAGTGTAGAGTATAGAGTATAGGTTATAGAGTGTAGAGTGTAGGGATTAGAGTGTAGGGCATAGAGTGTAGGTCATAGAGTGTATAGTGTAGGGTATAGAGTGTAGGGTATAGAGTATAGAGTGTAGGGTATAGAGTGTAGGGTATAGAGTGTAGAGTGTAGGGTATAGAGTGTATGGTATAGAATGTAGGGTATAGAGTGTAGGGTATAGAGTGTAGAGTGTAGGGTATAGAGTGTAGGGTATAGAGTGTAGGATATAGAGTGTAGAGTGTAGGGTATAGAGTGTAGGGCATAGTGTGTAGGGTATAGATTGTAGGGTATAGAGTGTATAGTGTAGGGTATAGAGTGTAGGGTTTAGAGTGTATGGTATAGAGTGTAGGGAATAGAGTGTAGAGTGTATGGTATAGAGTGTAGAGTATAGAGTGTAGAGTGTAGGGTATAAAGTGTAGGGTATAGAGTGTAGGGTATAGAGTGTAGAGAGTAGGGTATAGAGTGTAGGGTATAAAGTGTAGGGTATAGAGTGTAGAGTGTAGGGATTAGAGTGTAGGGTATAGAGTGTAGGGTATACAGTGTAGAATGTACGGTATAGAGTGTAGGGTATAGAGTGTAGGGTATACTGTGTAGAGTGTAGGGTATAGAGTGTAAGGTATAGAGGGTAGGGTATAGAGTGTATGGTGTAGAGTGTAGGGTATAGAGTGTAGGGTATAGAGTGTAGGGTATAGAGTGTATGGTATAGAGTTTAGGGTATAGAGTGTAGGGTATAGAGTGTAAGCTATAAAGTGTAGGGTGTAGAGTGTAGGGTATAGAGTGTAGGGTATAGAGTGTAGGGTATAGAGTGTAGGGTATAGAGTGTAGAGTGTAGGGTATAGAGTGTATGGTATAGAGTGTAAGCTATAAAGTGTAGGGTGTAGAGTGTAGGGTATAGAGTGTAGGGTATAGAGTGTAGGGTATAGAGTGTGAGGTATAGAGCGTAGTGTGTAGGGTATAGAGTGTAGGGTATAGAGTGTAAGGTATAAAGTGAAGGGTGTAGAGTGTAGGGGATAGAGTGTAGGGTATAGAGTGTAGGGTATAGAGGGTAGGGTATAGAGTGTATGGTGTAGAGTGTAGAGTGTAGGGTATAGAGTGTAGGGTATAGAGTGTAGGGTATAGAGTGTATGGTATAGAGTGTAGGGTATAGAGTGTAAGGTATAATGTGTAGAGTGTAGGGTATAGAGTGTAGGGTATAGAGTGTAGGGTATAGAGTGTAGGGTATAGAGTGTAAGTTATAGAGTGTAGAGTGTAGGGTATAGAGTGTAAGGTATAGAGTGTAGGGTTTAGAGAGTAGGGTATAGAGTGTAGAGTGTAGGGTATAGAGTGTAGAGTGTGTGGTATAGAGTGCAGGGGATAGAGTGTAGAGTGTGAGGTATAGAGTGTAGGGTATAGAGTGTATGGTATGGAGTGTATGGTATAGATTGTAGGGTATAGAGTGTAGGGTATAGCGTGTAGAGTGTAGGGTATAGAGTGTATGGTATAGAGTGTATGGTATAGATTGTAGGGTATAGAGTGTAGGGTATAGATTGTAGAGAATAGGGTATAGAGTGTAGAGTGTAGGGTATAGAGTGTAGGGTATAGAGTGTAGAGTGTATGGTATAGAGTGCAGGGGATAGACTGTAGAGTGTGAGGTATAGAGTGTAGGGTATAGAGTGTATGGTATAGAGTGTATGGTATAGATTGTAGGGTATAGAGTGTAGGGTATAGAGTGTAGAGTGTAGGGTATAGAGTGTAGAGTGTAGGGTATAAAGTGTAGGGTATAGAGTGTAGAGTGTAGGGTATAGAGGGTAGGGTATAGAGTGTATGGTATAGAGTGTATGGTATAGATTGTAGGGTATAGAGTGTAGGGTATAGAGTGTAGAGTGTAGGGGTAAGAGTGTAGAGTGTGAGGTATAGAGTGTATGGTATAGAGTGTATGGTATAGATTGTAGGGTATAGAGTGTAGGGTATAGAGTGTAGATTGTAGGGTATAGAGTGTAGAGTGTAGGGTATAGAGTGTAGGGTATAGAGTGTAGGGTATAGAGTGTAGAGTGTAGGGTATAGAGTGTAGAGTGTATGGTATAGAGTGCAGGGGATAGAGTGTAGAGTGTGAGGTATAGAGTGTAGGGTATAGAGTGTATGGTATAGAGTGTAGGGTATAGAGTGTAGGGTATAGAGTGTAGGGTATAGAGTGTAGGGTGTAGAGTGTATGGTATAGAGTGTATGGTATAGATTGTAGGGTATAGAGTGTAGGGTATAGAGTGTAGAGTGTAGGGTATAGAGTGTAGGGTGTAGAGTGTAGAGTGTAGGGTGTAGAGTGTAGGGTATAGAGTGTAGAGTGTATGGTATAGAGTGCAGGGGATAGAGTGTAGAGTGTGAGGTATAGAGTGTAGGGTATAGAGTGTATGGTATAGAGTGTATGGTATAGATTGTAGGGCATAGAGTGTAGGGTATAGAGTGTAGAGTGTAGGGTATAGAGTGTAGGGTATAGAGTGTAGGGTATAGAGTGTACGGTATAGAGTGTATGGTATAGATTGTAGGGTATAGAGTGTAGGGTATAGAGTGTAGAGTGTAGGGTATAGAGTGTAGAGTGTAGGTTATAGAGTGTAGGGTATAGAGTGCAGAGTGTAGGGTATAGAGTGTAGAGTGTATGGTATAGAGTGTAGGGGATAAAGTGTATGGTATAGAGTGTAGGGGATAAAGTGTATGGTATAGAGTGTATGGTATAGAGTGTAGAGTATAGAGTGTAGGGTATAGAGTGAAGAGTGTAGGGTATAGAGTGTAGGGTATAGAGTGTAGGGTATAGAGTGTAGGGTGTAGAGATTAGGGTATAGAGTGTAGGGTATAGGGTGTAGGGTATAGAGTGTAGGGTGTAGAGTGTAGGGTATATAGTGTAGGGTATAGAGTGTAGGGTATAGAGTGTAGGGTATAGCGTGTAGGGTATAGAGTGTAGGTTATAGAGTGTAGGGTATAGAGTGTAGGGTATAAAGTGTAGAGTGTAGGGTATAGAGTGTATGGTATAGAGTGTAGAGTGTAGGGTATAGAGTGTATGGTATAGATTGTAGGGTGTAGAATGTATGTTATAGAGTGTAGGGTATAGAGTGTATGGTATAGATTGTAGGGTGTAGAATGTATGTTATAGAGTGTAGGGTATAGAGTGTATGGTATAGAGATTAGAGTGTAGGGTATAGAGTGTAGGGTATAGAGTGTATGGTATAGAGTCTAGGGTATAGAGTGTAGAGTGTAGGGTATAGAGTGTATGGTATAGAGTGTAGGGTATAGAGTGTAGGGTGTAGAGTGTATGGTATAGAGTGTAGGGTATAGTGTGTAGAGTGTAGGGTATAGAGTGTAGGGTATAGAGTGTAGGGTATAGAGTGTAGAGTGTAGAGTATAGAGTGTAGAGTTTAGGGTATAGAGTGTAGAGTGTAGGGTATAGAGTGTAGGGTATAGAGTGTAGGGTATTGAGTGTAGGGTATAGAGTGTAGAGTGTAGGGTATAGAGTGTAAGGTATAGAGTGTAGGGTATAGAGTGTAGGGTATAGAGTGTAGAGTATAGAGTGTAGGGTATAGAGTGTAGAGTGTAGCGTATAGAGTGTAGGGTATAGAGTGTAGGGTATAGTGTGTATGGTATAGAGTTTAGGGTATAGAGTGTATGGTATAGAGCGTAGGGTATCGAGTGTAGAGTGTAGGGTATAGAGTGTAGATTGTAGGGTATAGAGTGTAGGGTATATAGTGTAGAGTGTATGGTATAGAGTGTAGGGTATAGAGTGTGTGGTATAGAGTGTATGGTATAGCGTGTAGGGTATGGAGTGTATGGTATAGATTGTAGAGTGTAGGGTATAGTGTGTAGGGTATAGAGTGTAGGGTATAGAGTGTAGGGCATAGAGTGTAGGGTATAGATTGTAGGGTATAGAGTGTAGAGTGTAGGGTATAGAGTGTAGAGTATAGAGTGTATGGTATAGAGTGTAGAGTGTAGGGTATAGAGTGTATAGTGTAGGTTATAGAGTGTAGGGTATAGAGTAAAGGGTATAGAGTGTATGGTATAGATTGTAGGGTATAGAGTGTAGGGTATAGAGTGTAGAGTGTAGGGTATAGAGTGTAGAGTGTAGGGTATAAAGTGTAGGGTATAGAGTGTAGAGTGTAGGGTATAGAGGGTAGGGTATAGAGTGTATGGTATAGAGTGTATGGTATAGATTGTAGGGTATAGAGTGTAGGGTATAGAGTGTAGAGTGTAGGGGTAAGAGTGTAGAGTGTGAGGTATAGAGTGTATGGTATAGAGTGTATGGTATAGATTGTAGGGTATAGAGTGTAGGGTATAGAGTGTAGATTGTAGGGTATAGAGTGTAGAGTGTAGGGTATAGAGTGTAGGGTATAGAGTGTAGGGTATAGAGTGTAGAGTGTAGGGTATAGAGTGTAGAGTGTATGGTATAGAGTGCATGGGATAGAGTGTAGAGTGTGAGGTATAGAGTGTAGGGTATAGAGTGTATGGTATAGAGTGTAGGGTATAGAGTGTAGGGTATAGAGTGTAGGGTATAGAGTGTAGGGTGTAGAGTGTATGGTATAGAGTGTATGGTATAGATTGTAGGGTATAGAGTGTAGGGTATAGAGTGTAGAGTGTAGGGTATAGAGTGTAGAGTGTAGGGTATAGAGTGTAGGGTGTAGAGTGTAGAGTGTAGGGTGTAGAGTGTAGGGTATAGAGTGTAGAGTGTATGGTATAGAGTGCAGGGGATAGAGTGTAGAGTGTGAGGTATAGAGTGTAGGGTATAGAGTGTATGGTATAGAGTGTATGGTATAGATTGTAGGGCATAGAGTGTAGGGTATAGAGTGTAGAGTGTAGGGTATAGAGTGTAGGATATAGAGTGTAGGGTATAGAGTGTATGGTATAGAGTGTATGGTATAGATTGTAGGGTATAGAGTGTAGGGTATAGAGTGTAGAGTGTAGGGTATAGAGTGTAGAGTGTAGGTTATAGAGTGTAGGGTATAGAGTGCAGAGTGTAGGGTATAGAGTGTAGAGTGTATGGTATAGAGTGTAGGGGATAAAGTGTATGGTATAGAGTGTAGGGGATAAAGTGTATGGTATAGAGTGTATGGTATAGAGTGTAGAGTATAGAGTGTAGGGTATAGAGTGAAGAGTGTAGGGTATAGAGTGTAGGGTATAGAGTGTAGGGTATAGAGTGTAGGGTGTAGAGATTAGGGTATAGAGTGTAGGGTATAGGGTGTAGGGTATAGAGTGTAGGGTGTAGAGTGTAGGGTATATAGTGTAGGGTATAGAGTGTAGGGTATAGAGTGTAGGGTATAGCGTGTAGGGTATAGAGTGTAGGTTATAGAGTGTAGGGTATAGAGTGTAGGGTATAAAGTGTAGAGTGTAGGGTATAGAGTGTATGGTATAGAGTGTAGAGTGTAGGGTATAGAGTGTATGGTATAGATTGTAGGGTGTAGAATGTATGTTATAGAGTGTAGGGTATAGAGTGTATGGTATAGATTGTAGGGTGTAGAATGTATGTTATAGAGTGTAGGGTATAGAGTGTATGGTATAGAGATTAGAGTGTAGGGTATAGAGTGTAGGGTATAGAGTGTATGGTATAGAGTCTAGGGTATAGAGTGTAGAGTGTAGGGTATAGAGTGTATGGTATAGAGTGTAGGGTATAGAGTGTAGGGTGTAGAGTGTATGGTATAGAGTGTAGGGTATAGTGTGTAGAGTGTAGGGTATAGAGTGTAGGGTATAGAGTGTAGGGTATAGAGTGTAGAGTGTAGAGTATAGAGTGTAGAGTTTAGGGTATAGAGTGTAGAGTGTAGGGTATAGAGTGTAGGGTATAGAGTGTAGGGTATTGAGTGTAGGGTATAGAGTGTAGAGTGTAGGGTATAGAGTGTAAGGTATAGAGTGTAGGGTATAGAGTGTAGGGTATAGAGTGTAGAGTATAGAGTGTAGGGTATAGAGTGTAGAGTGTAGCGTATAGAGTGTAGGGTATAGAGTGTAGGGTATAGTGTGTATGGTATAGAGTTTAGGGTATAGAGTGTATGGTATAGAGCGTAGGGTATCGAGTGTAGAGTGTAGGGTATAGAGTGTAGATTGTAGGGTATAGAGTGTAGGGTATATAGTGTAGAGTGTATGGTATAGAGTGTAGGGTATAGAGTGTGTGGTATAGAGTGTATGGTATAGCGTGTAGGGTATGGAGTGTATGGTATAGATTGTAGAGTGTAGGGTATAGTGTGTAGGGTATAGAGTGTAGGGTATAGAGTGTAGGGCATAGAGTGTAGGGTATAGATTGTAGGGTATAGAGTGTAGAGTGTAGGGTATAGAGTGTAGAGTATAGAGTGTATGGTATAGAGTGTAGAGTGTAGGGTATAGAGTGTATAGTGTAGGTTATAGAGTGTAGGGTATAGAGTAAAGGGTATAGAGTGTATGGTATAGAGTGTAGGGAATAGAGTGTAGAGTGTAGGGTATATAGTGTATGGTATAGAGTGTAGGGTATAGAGTTTGGGTATATAGTGTAGGGTATAGAGTGTAGGGTATAGAGTGTAGGGTATAGAGTGTAGAGTGTAGGGTATAGAGTGTAGGGTATAGAGTGTAGGGTATAGAGTGTAGGGTATAGAGTGTAGAGTGTAGGGATTAGAGTGTAGGGTATAGAATGTAGGGTATAGAGTGTAGAGTGTAGGGTATAGAGTGTAGGGTATAGAGTGTAGGCTATAGAGTGTAGGGTATATAGTGTAAAGTGTAGAGTGTAAGGTATAGAGTGTAGAGTGTAGTGTATAGAGTGTAGGGTATAGAGTGTATGGAATAGAGTGTAGGGTATAAAGTGTAGAGTGTAGGGTATAGAGTGTAGGGTATAGAGCGTAGGGTGTAGGGTATAGAGTATAAGGTATAGAGTGTAGGGTATAGAGTGTAGAGTGTAGGGTATAGAGTGTATGGTATAGAGTGTAGGGTGTAGAGTGTAGGGTATAGAGTGTAGAGTGTAGGGTATAGAGTGTAGGGTATAGAGTGTAGGGTATAGAGTGTATGGTATACAGTGTAGAGTGTAGGGTATAGAGTGTATAGTGTAGGGTATAGAGTGTCGGGTATAGAGTGTAGGGTATAGAGCGTATGGTATAGAGTGTAGGGTATAGAGTGTAGAGTGTAGGGTACAGAGTGGAGGGTATGGAGTGTAGGGTATAGAGTGTAGGGTATAGAGTTTAGGGTATAGAGTGTAGGGAATAGAGTGTAGAGTGTAGGGTATAGAGTGTAGGGTATAGAGTGTAGGGTATAGAGTGTAGAGTATAGAGCGTAGGGTATAGAGTGTAGGGTATAGAGTGTAGAGTGTAGAGTGTAGGGTATAGAGTGTAGGGTATAGAGTGTAGGGTATAGAGTGTAGAGTGTAGGGTATAGAGTGTATGGTATAGAGTGTAGGGTATAGAGTGTAGGGTATAGAGTGTAGGGTATAGAGTGTAGACTATAGAGTGTAGGGTATAGAGTGTAGGGTATAGAGTGTAGAGTGTAGAGTGTAGGGTATAGAGTGTAGGGTATAGAGTGTAGGGTATAGAGTGTAGAGTGTAGGGTATAGAGTGTATGGTATAGAGTGTAGGGTATAGAGTGTAGGGTATAGAGTGTAGGGTATAGAGTGTAGGGTATAGAGTGTAGAGTGTACGGTATAGATTGTAGGGTATAGAGTGTAGAGTGTAGGGTATAGAGTGTAGGGTATAGAATGTAGGGTTTAGATTGTAGGGTATAGAGTGTAGGGTATAGAGTGTAGATTGTAGGGTATAGATTGTAGGGTATGGATTGTATGGTATAGAGTGTAGGGTATAGAGTGTAGGGTATAGAGTGTAGAGTGTACTGATTACAGTGTAGGGTATAGAGTGTAGGGTATAGAATGTATGGAATAGAGTGTAGGGTATAGAGTGTAGGGTATAGAGTGCATGGAATAGAGTGTAGAGTGTAGGGTATAGAGTGTAGGGTATAGAGTGTATGGTATAGAGTGTAGGGAATAGAGTGTAGGGTATAGAGTGTACTGATTACAGTGTAGGGTATAGAGTGTAGGGTATAGAATGTATGGAATAGAGTGTAGGGTATAGAGTATAGAGTGTAGGGTATAGAGTGTAGGGTATAGAGCGTAGGGTGTAGTGTATAGAGTGCAGGGTATAGAGTGTAGGGTATAGAGTGTAGGGTATAGAGTGTAGAGTATAGAGTGTAGGGTATAGAGTGTAGAGTGTAGCGTATAGAGTGTAGGGTATAGAGTGTAGGGTATAGTGTGTATGGTATAGAGTTTAGGGTATAGAGTGTATGGTATAGAGCGTAGGGTATCGAGTGTAGAGTGTAGGGTATAGAGTGTAGATTGTAGGGTATAGAGTGTAGGGTATATAGTGTAGAGTGTATGGTATAGAGTGTAGGGTATAGAGTGTGTGGTATAGAGTGTATGGTATAGCGTGTAGGGTATGGAGTGTATGGTATAGATTGTAGAGTGTAGGGTATAGTGTGTAGGGTATAGAGTGTAGGGTATAGAGTGTAGGGCATAGAGTGTAGGGTATAGATTGTAGGGTATAGAGTGTAGAGTGTAGGGTATAGAGTGTAGAGTATAGAGTGTATGGTATAGAGTGTAGAGTGTAGGGTATAGAGTGTATAGTGTAGGTTATAGAGTGTAGGGTATAGAGTAAAGGGTATAGAGTGTATGGTATAGAGTGTAGGGAATAGAGTGTAGAGTGTAGGGTATATAGTGTATGGTATAGAGTGTAGGGTATAGAGTTTGGGTATATAGTGTAGGGTATAGAGTGTAGGGTATAGAGTGTAGGGTATAGAGTGTAGAGTGTAGGGTATAGAGTGTAGGGTATAGAGTGTAGGGTATAGAGTGTAGGGTATAGAGTGTAGAGTGTAGGGATTAGAGTGTAGGGTATAGAATGTAGGGTATAGAGTGTAGAGTGTAGGGTATAGAGTGTAGGGTATAGAGTGTAGGCTATAGAGTGTAGGGTATATAGTGTAAAGTGTAGAGTGTAAGGTATAGAGTGTAGAGTGTAGTGTATAGAGTGTAGGGTATAGAGTGTATGGAATAGAGTGTAGGGTATAAAGTGTAGAGTGTAGGGTATAGAGTGTAGGGTATAGAGCGTAGGGTGTAGGGTATAGAGTATAAGGTATAGAGTGTAGGGTATAGAGTGTAGAGTGTAGGGTATAGAGTGTATGGTATAGAGTGTAGGGTGTAGAGTGTAGGGTATAGAGTGTAGAGTGTAGGGTATAGAGTGTAGGGTATAGAGTGTATGGTATACAGTGTAGAGTGTAGGGTATAGAGTGTATAGTGTAGGGTATAGAGTGTCGGGTATAGAGTGTAGGGTATAGAGCGTATGGTATAGAGTGTAGGGTATAGAGTGTAGAGTGTAGGGTACAGAGTGGAGGGTATGGAGTGTAGGGTATAGAGTGTAGGGTATAGAGTTTAGGGTATAGAGTGTAGGGAATAGAGTGTAGAGTGTAGGGTATAGAGTGTAGGGTATAGAGTGTAGGGTATAGAGTGTAGAGTATAGAGCGTAGGGTATAGAGTGTAGGGTATAGAGTGTAGAGTGTAGAGTGTAGGGTATAGAGTGTAGGGTATAGAGTGTAGGGTATAGAGTGTAGGGTATAGAGTGTATGGTATAGAGTGTAGGGTATAGAGTGTAGGGTATAGAGTGTAGGGTATAGAGTGTAGACTATAGAGTGTAGGGTATAGAGTGTAGGGTATAGAGTGTAGAGTGTAGGGTATAGAGTGTAGGGTATAGAGTGTAGGGTATAGAGTGTAGAGTGTAGGGTATAGAGTGTATGGTATAGAGTGTAGGGTATAGAGTGTAGGGTATAGAGTGTAGGGTATAGAGTGTAGGGTATAGAGTGTAGAGTGTACGGTATAGATTGTAGGGTATAGAGTGTAGAGTGTAGGGTATAGAGTGTAGGGTATAGAATGTAGGGTTTAGATTGTAGGGTATAGAGTGTAGGGTATAGAGTGTAGATTGTAGGGTATAGATTGTAGGGTATGGATTGTATGGTATAGAGTGTAGGGTATAGAGTGTAGGGTATAGAGTGTAGAGTGTACTGATTACAGTGTAGGGTATAGAGTGTAGGGTATAGAATGTATGGAATAGAGTGTAGGGTATAGAGTGTAGGGTATAGAGTGCATGGAATAGAGTGTAGAGTGTAGGGTATAGAGTGTAGGGTATAGAGTGTATGGTATAGAGTGTAGGGAATAGAGTGTAGGGTATAGAGTGTACTGATTACAGTGTAGGGTATAGAGTGTAGGGTATAGAATGTATGGAATAGAGTGTAGGGTATAGAGTATAGAGTGTAGGGTATAGAGTGTAGGGTATAGAGCGTAGGGTGTAGTGTATAGAGTGCAGGGTATAGAGTGTAGGGTATAGAGTGTAGAGTGTAGGGTATAGAGTGTATGGTATAGAGTGTAGAGTGTAGAGTGTAGGGTATAGAGTGTAGGGTATAGAGTGTAGAGTGTAGGGTATAGAGTGTAGGGTATAGAGTGTAGAGTGTAGGGTATAGGGTGTAGAGTATAGAGTGTAGGGTATAGAGTGTAGGGTATAGAGTGTAGAGTGTAGGGTATAGAGTGTAGAGTGTAGGGTATAGAGTGTATGGTATAGAGTGTAGGGTATAGAGTGTAGGGTATAGAGTGTAGGGTATAGAGTGTAGGGTATAGAGTGTAGGGTATAGAGTGTAGAGTGTAGGGTATAGAGTGTAGGGCATGGAGTGTAGGGTATAGAGTGTAGGGTATAGAGTGTAGAGTGTAGGGATTAGAGTGTATGGTATAGAGTGTAGGGTATAGAGTGTAGAGTATAGGGTATAGAGTGTAGAGTATGGAGTGTAGAGTATAGAGTGTAGGTTATAGAGTGTAGAGTGTAGGGATTAGAGTGTAGGGCATAGAGTGTAGGGCATAGAGTGTATAGTGTAGGGTATAGAGTGTAGGATATAGAGTATAGAGTGTAGGGTATAGAGTGTAGGGTATAGAGTGTAGAGTGTAGGGTATAGAGTGTAGAGTGTAGGGAATAGAGTGTAGGGTATAGAGTGCATGGAATAGAGTGTAGAGTGTATGGTATGGAGTGTAGGGTATAAAGTGTATGGTATAGAGTGTAGGGTACAGAGTGTAGGGTATAGAGTGTAGAGTGTAGGGATTAGACTGTAGGGTATAGAGTGTAGGGTATAGAATGTATGGAATAGAGTATAGGGTATAGAGTATAGAGTGTAGGGTATAGAGTGTAGGGTATAGAGCGTAGGGTGTAGGGTATAGAGTGTAGGGTATAGAGTGTAGGGTATAGAGTGTAGAGTGTAGGGTATAGAGTGTATGGTATAGAGTGTAGGGTATAGAGTGAAGGGTATAGAGTGTAGAGTGTAGGTATAGAGTGTATGGTATAGATTGTATGGTGTAGAGTGTATGGTATAGAGTTTAGGGTATAGAGTGTAGGGTATAGAGTGTAGGGTATAGAGTGTAGGGTATAGAGTGTAGGGTATAGAGTGTAGGGTATAGAGTGTAGGGTATAGAGTATAGAGTGTAGGGTATGGAGTGTAGGGTATAGAGTGTAGGGTATAGAGTGTAGAGTGTAGGGATTAGAGTGTATGGTATAGAGTGTAGGGTATAGAGTGTAGAGTATAGGGTATAGAGTGTAGAGTATGGAGTGTAGAGTATAGAGTGTAGGTTATAGAGTGTAGAGTGTAGGGATTAGAGTGTAGGGCATAGAGTGTATAGTGTAGGGTATAGAGTGTAGGGTATAGAGTATAGAGTGTAGGGTATAGAGTGTAGGGTATAGAGTGTAGAGTGTAGGGTATAGAGTGTAGAGTGTAGGGAATAGAGTGTAGGGTATAGAGTGCATGGAATAGAGTGTAGAGTGTATGGTATAGAGTGTAGGGTATAAAGTGTATGGTATAGAGTGTAGGGTACAGAGTGTAGGGTATAGAGTATAGAGTGTAGGGTATAGAGTGTAGGGTATAGAGCGTAGGGTGTAGGGTATAGAGTGTAGGGTATAGAGTGTAGGGTATAGAGTGTAGAGTGTAGGGTATAGATTGTATGGTATAGAGTGTAGGGTATAGAGTGAAGGGTATAGAGTGTAGAGTGTAGGTATAGAGTGTATGGTATAGATTGTATGGTGTAGAGTGTATGGTATAGAGTTTAGGGTATAGAGTGTATGGTATAGAGTGTAGGGTATAGAGTGTAGAGTGTAGGGTATAGAGTGTAGGGTATAGAGTGTAGGGCATAGTGTGTAGGGTATAGATTGTAGGGTATAGAGTGTATAGTGTAGGGTATAGAGTGTAGGGTTTAGAGTGTATGGTATAGAGTGTAGGGAATAGAGTGTAGAGTGTATGGTATAGAGTGTAGGGTATAGAGTGTAGAGTGTACGGTATAAAGTGTAGGGTATAGAGTGTAGGGTATAGAGTGTAGAGAGTAGGGTATAGAGTGTAGGGTATAAAGTGTAGGGTATAGAGTGTAGAGTGTAGGGATTAGAGTGTAGGGTATAGAGTGTAGGGTATAGAGTGTAGAATGTACGGTATAGAGTGTAGGGTATAGAGTATAGAGTGTAGGGTATAGAGTGTAGGGTATAGTGTGTAAAGTGTAGAGTGTAGGGTATAGAGTGTAGAGTGTAGGGTATAGAGTGTAGGGTATAGAGTGTATGGAATAGAGTGTAGGGTATAGTGTGTAGAGTGTAGGGTATAGAGTGTAGGGTATAGAGCGTAGGGTGTTGGGTATAGAGTGTAGGGTATAGAGTGTAGGGTATAGAGTGTAGAGTGTAGGGTATAGAGTGTATGGTATAGAGTGTAGGGTGTAGAGTGTAGGGTATAGAGTGTAGAGTGTAGGGTATAGAGTGTAGAGTGTAGGGTATAGAGTGTAGAGTGTATGGGATAGAGTGTAGGGGATAGAGTGTATGGTATAGAGTGTATGGTATAGAGTGTAGGGTATAGAGTGTAGGGTATAGAGTGTAGAGTGTAGGGTATAGATTGTAGGGTATAGAGTGTAGAGTGTAGGGTATAGAGTGTAGGGTATAGAGTGTAGAGTGTATGGTATAGTGTGTATGGTATAGAGTGTATGATATAGATTGTAGGGTATAGAGTGTAGGGTATAGAGTGTAGAGTGTAGGGTATAGAGTGTAGAGTGTAGGGTATAGAGTGTAGGGTATAGAGTTTAGAGTGTAGGGTATACAGTGTAGGGTATAGAGTGTAGAGTGTATGGTATAGAGTGTAGGGGATAGAGTGTATGGTATAGAGTGTAGAGTGTAGGGTATAGAGTGTAGGGTATAGAGTGTATGGAATAGAGTGTAGGGTATAAAGTGTAGAGTGTAGGGTATAGAGTGTAGGGTATAGAGCGTAGGGTGTAGGGTATAGAGTGTAAGGTATAGAGTGTAGGGTATAGAGTGTAGAGTGTAGGGTATAGAGTGTATGGTATAGAGTGTAGGGTGTAGAGTGTAGGGTATAGAGTGTAGAGTGTAGGGTATAGAGTGTAGGGTATAGAGTGTATGTTATACAGTGTAGAGTGTAGGGTATAGAGTGTATAGTGTAGGGTATAGAGTGTCGGGTATAGAGTGTAGGGTATAGAGCGTATGGTATAGAGTGTAGGGTATAGAGTCGAGGGTATGGAGTGTAGGGTATAGAGTGTAGGGTATAGAGTTTAGGGTATAGAGTGTAGGGTATAGAGTGTAGAGTGTAGGGTATAGAGTGTAAGGTATAGAGTGTAGGGTATAGAGTGTAGAGTATAGAGTGTAGGGTATAGAGTGTAGGGTATAGAGTGTAGAGTGTAGGGTATAGAGTGTAGAGTGTATGGTATAGAGTGCAGGGGATAGAGTGTAGAGTGTGAGGTATAGAGTGTAGGGTATAGAGTGTATGGTATAGAGTGTAGGGTATAGAGTGTAGGGTATAGAGTGTAGGGTGTAGAGTGTATGGTATAGAGTGTATGGTATAGATTGTAGGGTATAGAGTGTAGGGTATAGAGTGTAGAGTGTAGGGTATAGAGTGTAGAGTGTAGGGTATAGAGTGTAGGGTGTAGAGTGTAGAGTGTAGGGTGTAGAGTGTAGGGTATAGAGTGTATGGTATAGAGTGCAGGGGATAGAGTGTAGAGTGTGAGGTATAGAGTGTAGGGTATAGAGTGTATGGTATAGAGTGTATGGTATAGATTGTAGGGCATAGAGTGTAGGGTATAGAGTGTAGAGTGTAGGGTATAGAGTGTAGGGTATAGAGTGTAGGGTATAGAGTGTATGGTATAGAGTGTATGGTATAGATTGTAGGGTATAGAGTGTAGGGTATAGAGTGTAGAGTGTAGGGTATAGAGTGTAGAGTGTAGGTTATAGAGTGTAGGGTATAGAGTGCAGAGTGTAGGGTATAGAGTGTAGAGTGTATGGTATAGAGTGTAGGGGATAAAGTGTATGGTATAGAGTGTAGGGGATAAAGTGTATGGTATAGAGTGTATGGTATAGAGTGTAGAGTATAGAGTGTAGGGTATAGAGTGTAGAGTGTAGGGTATAGAGTGTAGGGTATAGAGTGTAGGGTATAGAGTGTAGGGTGTAGAGATTAGGGTATAGAGTGTAGGGTATAGGGTGTAGGGTATAGAGTGTAGGGTGTAGAGTGTAGGGTATATAGTGTAGGGTATAGAGTGTAGGGTATAGAGTGTAGGGTATAGCGTGTAGGGTATAGAGTGTAGGTTATAGAGTGTAGGGTATAGAGTGTAGGGTATAAAGTGTAGAGTGTAGGGTATAGAGTGTATGGTATAGAGTGTAGAGTGTAGGGTATAGAGTGTATGGTATAGATTGTAGGGTGTAGAATGTATGTTATAGAGTGTAGGGTATAGAGTGTATGGTATAGATTGTAGGGTGTAGAATGTATGTTATAGAGTGTAGGGTATAGAGTGTATGGTATAGAGATTAGAGTGTAGGGTATAGAGTGTAGGGTATAGAGTGTATGGTATAGAGTCTAGGGTATAGAGTGTAGAGTGTAGGGTATAGAGTGTAGGGTATAGAGTGTAGGGTATAGAGTGTAGAGTGTAGAGTATAGAGTGTAGAGTTTAGGGTATAGAGTGTAGAGTGTAGGGTATAGAGTGTAGGGTATAGAGTGTAGGGTATAGAGTGTAGGGTGTAGAGTGTATGGTATAGAGTGTAGGGTATAGTGTGTAGAGTGTAGGGTATAGAGTGTAGGGTATAGAGTGTAGGGTATAGAGTGTAGAGTGTAGAGTATAGAGTGTAGAGTTTAGGGTATAGAGTGTAGAGTGTAGGGTATAGAGTGTAGGGTATAGAGTGTAGGGTATTGAGTGTAGGGTATAGAGTGTAGAGTGTAGGGTATAGAGTGTAAGGTATAGAGTGTAGGGTATAGAGTGTAGGGTATAGAGTGTAGAGTATAGAGTGTAGGGTATAGAGTGTAGAGTGTAGCGTATAGAGTGTAGGGTATAGAGTGTAGGGTATAGTGTGTATGGTATAGAGTTTAGGGTATAGAGTGTATGGTATAGAGCGTAGGGTATCGAGTGTAGAGTGTAGGGTATAGAGTGTAGATTGTAGGGTATAGAGTGTAGGGTATATAGTGTAGAGTGTATGGTATAGAGTGTAGGGTATAGAGTGTGTGGTATAGAGTGTATGGTATAGCGTGTAGGGTATGGAGTGTATGGTATAGATTGTAGCGTGTAGGGTATAGTGTGTAGGGTATAGAGTGTAGGGTATAGAGTGTAGGGCATAGAGTGTAGGGTATAGATTGTAGGGTATAGAGTGTAGAGTGTAGGGTATAGAGTGTAGAGTATAGAGTGTATGGTATAGAGTGTAGAGTGTAGGGTATAGAGTGTATAGTGTAGGTTATAGAGTGTAGGGTATAGAGTAAAGGGTATAGAGTGTATGGTATAGAGTGTAGGGAATAGAGTGTAGAGTGTAGGGTATATAGTGTATGGTATAGAGTGTAGGGTATAGAGTGTAGGGTATATAGTGTAGGGTATAGAGTGTAGGGTATAGAGTGTAGGGTATAGAGTGTAGAGTGTAGGGTATAGAGTGTAGGGTATAGAGTGTAGGGTATAGAGTGTAGGGTATAGAGTGTAGAGTGTAGGGATTAGAGTGTAGGGTATAGCATGTAGGGTAAAGAGTGTAGAGTGTAGGGTATAGAGTGTAGGGTATAGAGTGTAGGCTATAGAGTGTAGGGTATATAGTGTAAAGTGTAGAGTGTAAGGTATAGAGTGTAGAGTGTAGTGTATAGAGTGTAGGGTATAGAGTGTATGGAATAGAGTATAGGGTATAAAGTGTAGAGTGTAGGGTATAGAGTGTAGGGTATAGAGCGTAGGGTGTAGGGTATAGAGTGTAAGGTATAGAGTGTAGGGTATAGAGTGTAGAGTGCAGGGTATAGAGTGTATGGTATAGAGTGTAGGGTGTAGAGTGTAGGGTATAGAGTGTAGAGTGTAGGGTATAGAGTGTAGGGTATAGAGTGTATGGTATACAGTGTAGAGTGTAGGGTATAGAGTGTATAGTGTAGGGTATAGAGTGTCGGGTATAGAGTGTAGGGTATAGAGCGTATGGTATAGAGTGTAGGGTATAGAGTGTAGAGTGTAGGGTACAGAGTGGAGGGTATGGAGTGTAGGGTATAGAGTGTAGGGTATAGAGTTTAGGGTATAGAGTGTAGGGTATAGAGTGTAGAGTGTAGGGTATAGAGTGTAGGGTATAGAGTGTAGGGTATAGAGTGTAGAGTATAGAGTGTAGGGTATAGAGTGTAGGGTATAGAGTGTAGAGTGTAGAGTGTAGGGTATAGAGTGTAGGGTATAGAGTGTAGGGTATAGAGTGTAGAGTGTAGGGTATAGAGTGTATGGTATAGAGTGTAGGGTATAGAGTGTAGGGTATAGAGTGTAGGGTATAGAGTGTAGGGTATAGAGTGTAGAGTGTACGGTATAGATTGTAGGGTATAGAGTGTAGAGTGTAGGGTATAGAGTGTAGGGTATAGAATGTAGGGTTTAGATTGTAGGGTATAGAGTGTAGGGTATAGAGTGTAGATTGTAGGGTATAGATTGTAGGGTATGGATTGTATGGTATAGAGTGTAGGGTATAGAGTGTAGGGTATAGAGTGTAGAGTGTACTGATTACAGTGTAGGGTATAGAGTGTAGGGTATAGAATGTATGGAATAGAGTGTAGGGTATAGAGTATAGAGTGTAGGGTATAGAGTGTAGGGTATAGAGCGTAGGGTGTAGTGTATAGAGTGCAGGGTATAGAGTGTAGGGTATAGAGTGTAGAGTGTAGGGTATAGAGTGTATGGTATAGAGTGTAGAGTGTAGAGTGTAGGGTATAGAGTGTAGGGTATAGAGTGTAGAGTGTAGGGTATAGAGTGTAGGGTATAGAGTGTAGAGTGTAGGGTATAGGGTGTAGAGTATAGAGTGTAGGGTATAGAGTGTAGGGTATAGAGTGTAGAGTGTAGGGTATAGAGTGTATGGTATAGAGTGTAGAGTGTAGGGTATAGAGTGTAGGGTATAGAGTGTAGAGTGTAGGGTATAGAGTGTAGGGTATAGAGTGTAGAGTGTAGGGTATAGGGTGTAGAGTATAGAGTGTAGGGTATAGAGTGTAGGGTATAGAGTGTAGAGTGTAGGGTATAGAGTGTAGGGTATAGAGTGTAGAGTGCAGGGTATAGAGTGTATGGTATAGAGTGTAGGGTATAGAGTGTAGGGTATAGAGTGTAGGGTATAGAGTGTAGGGTATAGAGTGTAGGGTATAGAGTGTAGAGTGTAGGGTATAGAGTGTAGGGCATGGAGTGTAGGGTATAGAGTGTAGGGTATAGAGTGTAGAGTGTAGGGATTAGAGTGTATGGTATAGAGTGTAGGGTATAGAGTGTAGAGTATAGGGTATAGAGTGTAGAGTATGGAGTGTAGAGTATAGAGTGTAGGTTATAGAGTGTAGAGTGTAGGGATTAGAGTGTAGGGCATAGAGTGTAGGGCATAGAGTGTATAGTGTAGGGTATAGAGTGTAGGATATAGAGTATAGAGTGTAGGGTATAGAGTGTAGGGTATAGAGTGTAGAGTATAGAGTGTAGAGTGTAGGGAATAGAGTGTAGGGTATAGAGTGCATGGAATAGAGTGTAGAGTGTATGGTATAGAGTGTAGGGTATAAAGTGTATGGTATAGAGTGTAGGGTACAGAGTGTAGGGTATAGAGTGTAGAGTGTAGGGATTAGACTGTAGGGTATAGAGTGTAGGGTATAGAATGTATGGAATAGAGTATAGGGTATAGAGTATAGAGTGTAGGGTATAGAGTGTAGGGTATAGAGCGTAGGGTGTAGGGTATAGAGTGTAGGGTATAGAGTGTAGGGTATAGAGTGTAGAGTGTAGGGTATAGAGTGTATGGTATAGAGTGTAGGGTATAGAGTGAAGGGTATAGAGTGTAGAGTGTAGGTATAGAGTGTATGGTATAGATTGTATGGTGTAGAGTGTATGGTATAGAGTTTAGGGTATAGAGTGTAAGGTATAGAGTGTAGGGTATAGAGTGTAGGGTATAGAGTGTAGGGTATAGAGTGTAGGGTATAGAGTGTAGAGTGTAGGGTATAGAGTGTAGGGTATGGAGTGTAGGGTATAGAGTGTAGGGTATAGAGTGTAGAGTGTAGGGATTAGAGTGTATGGTATAGAGTGTAGGGTATAGAGTGTAGAGTATAGGGTATAGAGTGTAGAGTATGGAGTGTAGAGTATAGAGTGTAGGTTATAGAGTGTAGAGTGTAGGGATTAGAGTGTAGGGCATAGAGTGTAGGGCATAGAGTGTATAGTGTAGGGTATAGAGTGTAGGGTATAGAGTATAGAGTGTAGGGTATAGAGTGTAGGGTATAGAGTGTAGAGTGTAGGGTATAGAGTGTAGAGTGTAGGGAATAGAGTGTAGGGTATAGAGTGCATGGAATAGAGTGTAGAGTGTATGGTATAGAGTGTAGGGTATAAAGTGTATGGTATAGAGTGTAGGGTACAGAGTGTAGGGTATAGAGTATAGAGTGTAGGGTATAGAATGTAGGGTATAGAGCGTAGGGTGTAGGGTATAGAGTGTAGGGTATAGAGTGTAGGGTATAGAGTGTAGAGTGTAGGGTATAGATTGTATGGTATAGAGTGTAGGGTATAGAGTGAAGGGTATAGAGTGTAGAGTGTAGGTATAGAGTGTATGGTATAGATTGTATGGTGTAGAGTGTATGGTATAGAGTTTAGGGTATAGAGTGTATGGTATAGAGTGTAGGGTATAGAGTGTAGAGTGTAGGGTATAGAGTGTAGGGTATAGAGTGTAGGGCATAGTGTGTAGGGTATAGATTGTAGGGTATAGAGTGTATAGTGTAGGGTATAGAGTGTAGGGTTTAGAGTGTATGGTATAGAGTGTAGGGAATAGAGTGTAGAGTGTAGGGTATAGAGTGTAGGGTATAGAGTGTAGGGTATAGAGTGTAGGGTATAGAGTGTAGAGTGTAGGGTATAGAGTGTAGGGTATAGAGTGTAGGGCATAGTGTGTAGGGTATAGATTGTAGGGTATAGAGTGTAGAGTGTAGGGTATAGAGTGTAGAGTGTAGGGTATAGAGTGTAGGGTATAGAGTGTATGGAATAGAGTGTAGGGTATAGTGTGTAGAGTGTAGGGTATAGAGTGTAGGGTATAGAGCGTAGGGTGTTGGGTATAGAGTGTAGGGTATAGAGTGTAGGGTATAGAGTGTAGAGTGTAGGGTATAGAGTGTATGGTATAGAGTGTAGGGTGTAGAGTGTAGGGTATAGAGTGTAGAGTGTAGGGTATAGAGTGTAGAGTGTAGGGTATAGAGTGTAGAGTGTATGGGATAGAGTGTAGGGGATAGAGTGTATGGTATAGAGTGTATGGTATAGAGTGTAGGGTATAGAGTGTAGGGTATAGAGTGTAGAGTGTAGGGTATAGAGTGTAGGGTATAGAGTGTAGAGTGTAGGGTATAGAGTGTAGGGTATAGAGTGTAGAGTGTAGGGTATAGTGTGTATGGTATAGAGTGTATGATATAGATTGTAGGGTATAGAGTGTAGGGTATAGAGTGTAGAGTGTAGGGTATAGAGTGTAGAGTGTAGGGTATAGAGTGTAGGGTATAGAGTTTAGAGTGTAGGGTATACAGTGTAGGGTATAGAGTGTAGAGTGTATGGTATAGAGTGTAGGGGATAGAGTGTATGGTATAGAGTGTAGAGTGTAGGGTATAGAGTGTAGGGTATAGAGTGTATGGAATAGAGTGTAGGGTATAAAGTGTAGAGTGTAGGGTATAGAGTGTAGGGTATAGAGCGTAGGGTGTAGGGTATAGAGTGTAAGGTATAGAGTGTAGGGTATAGAGTGTAGAGTGTAGGGTATAGAGTGTATGGTATAGAGTGTAGGGTGTAGAGTGTAGGGTATAGAGTGTAGAGTGTAGGGTATAGAGTGTAGGGTATAGAGTGTATGTTATACAGTGTAGAGTGTAGGGTATAGAGTGTATAGTGTAGGGTATAGAGTGTCGGGTATAGAGTGTAGGGTATAGAGCGTATGGTATAGAGTGTAGGGTATAGAGTGGAGGGTATGGAGTGTAGGGTATAGAGTGTAGGGTATAGAGT
This sequence comes from Ranitomeya imitator, assembly GCF_032444005.1. Taxonomy (NCBI): domain Eukaryota; kingdom Metazoa; phylum Chordata; class Amphibia; order Anura; family Dendrobatidae; genus Ranitomeya; species Ranitomeya imitator. Next base: position 2,918 of record NW_027193904.1, on the reverse strand, counting down.
TTAGGGTATAGAGTGTAGGGTATAGAGTGTAGAGTGTAGGGTATAGAGTGTAGGGTATAGAGTGTAGGGTATAGAGTGTAGAGTATAGAGTGTAGGGTATAGAGTGTAGGGTATAGAGTGTAGAGTGTAGGGTATAGAGTGTAGAGTGTATGGTATAGAGTGCAGGGGATAGAGTGTAGAGTGTGAGGTATAGAGTGTAGGGTATAGAGTGTATGGTATAGAGTGTAGGGTATAGAGTGTAGGGTATAGAGTGTAGGGTATAGAGTGTAGGGTGTAGAGTGTATGGTATAGAGTGTATGGTATAGATTGTAGGGTATAGAGTGTAGGGTATAGAGTGTAGAGTGTAGGGTATATAGTGTAGAGTGTAGGGTATAGAGTGTAGGGTGTAGAGTGTAGAGTGTAGGGTGTAGAGTGTAGGGTATAGAGTGTAGAGTGTATGGTATAGAGTGCAGGGGATAGAGTGTAGAGTGTGAGGTATAGAGTGTAGGGTATAGAGTGTATGGTATAGAGTGTATGGTATAGATTGTAGGGCATAGAGTGTAGGGTATAGAGTGTAGAGTGTAGGGTATAGAGTGTAGGGTATAGAGTGTAGGGTATAGAGTGTATGGTATAGAGTGTATGGTATAGATTGTAGGGTATAGAGTGTAGGGTATAGAGTGTAGAGTGTAGGGTATAGAGTGTAGAGTGTAGGTTATAGAGTGTAGGGTATAGAGTGCAGAGTGTAGGGTATAGAGTGTAGAGTGTATGGTATAGAGTGTAGGGGATAAAGTGTATGGTATAGAGTGTAGGGGATAAAGTGTATGGTATAGAGTGTATGGTATAGAGTGTAGAGTATAGAGTGTAGGGTATAGAGTGTAGAGTGTAGGGTACAGAGTGTAGGGTATAGAGTGTAGGGTATAGAGTGTAGGGTGTAGAGATTAGGGTATAGAGTGTAGGGTATAGGGTGTAGGGTATAGAGTGTAGGGTGTAGAGTGTAGGGTATATAGTGTAGGGTATAGAGTGTAGGGTATAGAGTGTAGGGTATAGCGTGTAGGGTATAGAGTGTAGGTTATAGAGTGTAGGGTATAGAGTGTAGGGTATAAAGTGTAGAGTGTAGGGTATAGAGTGTATGGTATAGAGTGTAGAGTGTAGGGTATAGAGTGTATGGTATAGATTGTAGGGTGTAGAATGTATGTTATAGAGTGTAGGGAATAGAGTGTATGGTATAGATTGTAGGGTGTAGAATGTATGTTATAGAGTGTAGGGTATAGAGTGTATGGTATAGAGATTAGAGTGTAGGGTATAGAGTGTAGGGTATAGAGTGTATGGTATAGAGTCTAGGGTATAGAGTGTAGAGTGTAGGGTATAGAGTGTATGGTATAGAGTGTAGGGTATAGAGTGTAGGGTGTAGAGTGTATGGTATAGAGTGTAGGGTATAGAGTGTAGGGTATAGAGTGTAGAGTGTAGAGTATAGAGTGTAGAGTTTAGGGTATAGAGTGTAGAGTGTAGGGTATAGAGTGTAGGGTATAGAGTGTAGGGTATTGAGTGTAGGGTATAGAGTGTAGAGTGTATGGTATAGAGTGTAGGGGATAAAGTGTATGGTATAGAGTGTAGGGGATAAAGTGTATGGTATAGAGTGTATGGTATAGAGTGTAGAGTATAGAGTGTAGGGTATAGAGTGTAGAGTGTAGGGTACAGAGTGTATGGTATAGAGTGTAGGGTATAGAGTGTAGGGTGTAGAGATTAGGGTATAGAGTGTAGGGTATAGGGTGTAGGGTATAGAGTGTAGGGTGTAGAGTGTAGGGTATATAGTGTAGGGTATAGAGTGTAGGGTATAGAGTGTAGGGTATAGCGTGTAGGGTATAGAGTGTAGGTTATAGAGTGTAGGGTATAGAGTGTAGGGTATAAAGTGTAGAGTGTAGGGTATAGAGTGTATGGTATAGAGTGTAGAGTGTAGGGTATAGAGTGTATGGTATAGATTGTAGAGTGTAGAATGTATGTTATAGAGTGTAGGGTATAGAGTGTATGGTATAGATTGTAGGGTGTAGAATGTATGTTATAGAGTGTAGGGTATAGAGTGTATGGTATAGAGATTAGAGTGTAGGGTATAGAGTGTAGGGTATAGAGTGTATGGTATAGAGTCTAGGGTATAGAGTGTAGAGTGTAGGGTATAGAGTGTATGGTATAGAGTGTAGGGTATAGAGTGTAGGGTGTAGAGTGTATGGTATAGAGTGTAGGGTATAGAGTGTAGGGTATAGAGTGTAGAGTGTAGAGTATAGAGTGTAGAGTTTAGGGTATAGAGTGTAGAGTGTAGGGTATAGAGTGTAGGGTATAGAGTGTAGGGTATTGAGTGTAGGGTATAGAGTGTAGAGTGTAGGGTATAGAGTGTAAGGTATAGAGTGTAGGGTATAGAGTGTAGGGTATAGAGTGTAGAGTATAGAGTGTAGGGTATAGAGTGTAGAGTGTAGCGTATAGAGTGTAGGGTATAGAGTGTAGGGTATAGTGTGTATGGTATAGAGTTTAGGGTATAGAGTGTATGGTATAGAGCGTAGAGTATCGAGTGTAGAGTGTAGGGTATAGAGTGTAGATTGTAGGGTATAGAGTGTAGGGTATATAGTGTAGAGTGTATGGTATAGAGTGTAGGGTATAGAGTGTGTGGTATAGAGTGTATGGTATAGCGTGTAGGGTATGGAGTGTATGGTATAGATTGTAGAGTGTAGGGTATAGTGTGTAGGGTATAGAGTGTAGGGTATAGAGTGTAGGGCATAGAGTGTAGGGTATAGATTGTAGGGTATAGAGTGTAGAGTGTAGGGTATAGAGTGTAGAGTATAGAGTGTATGGTATAGAGTGTAGAGTGTAGGGTATAGAGTGTATAGTGTAGGTTATAGAGTGTAGGGTATAGAGTAAAGGGTATAGAGTGTATGGTATAGAGTGTAGGG